>NW_015645543.1:922436-949440 GCF_001515625.1 Sinocyclocheilus rhinocerous
ATAAAGGTTTTATTATTAATAATAATTATCTTTGATATTAATCAGTAGGATTTTATTTTTTTTTTCATTCATTTATTCATTCATTTAAAATTTTCCAATTTAAAAGTAATATATATGCAATTCAGTCAGTATCAGATATGCCAGTTTTTTAGTATCTCTTTTAGGTTTAGGTTATTAATCTGATTTTAACAACCATTATATCACAGTTTTGTTTGGAAATTTAATTCAGGAATCACTGTTAACTGTCTAGGTCTGTTTTTAAGATACTCAGCCAGACATATGATATTGAAGATGAAATGTATTGTCCAACACGATTGATGTACATTCGTATCTATTTTGAGATGACTTGTTCTAGATTGTCCCCATAAGACTTTTCTGAGCTGTTCTTGGGACTAGTTTCCATGCATATCTGCATAACATAAGTGGCCAACATTTGCTGAATTAGCAGTATTAGGATTGGATGTCACGTTCTGAGATCTCCTGGCTCAATGCTATTGCGACCTCAAAGAACTTTGCTCTCAGGTGGGGTGATTCAGCATCATATGTATCCATACAGTTGCCAGTATGCTTGACAAGTTCCATTACATAATGCTTAATTAGTTCCTGTCTTGAGTAACTCTAATAGTGGCAGTGTTGCCATAGTTCCAATCCCAATCCATTTATTCAGGCTGTGTCTAAAGATGAGATATGGCTAACCTGGCTGACCTCTCTTGGCACTCAAGGCAGCGTTCAGTAGTATATATTTGTGGGTGTACTCCACAGAGATTAGTACACTTCTTTTTTAAGACCTTCAATTCTTTTTTTGGCCACAGCTTCTCAAGCTCTCAGCTATATATACTATGTAAACAGATGACAAAGAAAACCCAATATTTATTCTTGTTTGTCCTGGTTGTTATTCTTATGCAGTGGAGTGCATTTACTTTTAAATGGGTTTAAAAACTATACCAAAAAGTTTAATGAATGAATGAATGAATGAAAATTCTGCGATAATTTAATCACGTTCATGTTGGACCAAAACGGTATGATTTTCATTATTCTGTGGGACAAAAAGAAGATATTTTGAGAATTGTCTCATTGGGTTTTTTGGTCTATACATTTGGATAATTGGGCTTCAATAAATGTTGTTGGGATAACAATTACAAGTTATTCTTCAAAATATCATATTTTGTGTTCTGCAGAAAAAAGAAAATCATTCAGGTTTGAATCAACATGAGGCTAAGTAAATAATGACAACATTTTATTTTGTTAGGTTGTGTATCCCTTGTACTATAATGTGTTAGAACGTGTTTGCACTATTCAGCTTTAACAGTTGCCTCTAACTTGGTTAAACCTTTTGTCAAAAAGCATTGTCATATTAATTTAATAGCAAACACCACTTTTTTCATTAAATTCTTCACCATACATTTTTTTCTCAGTGGATATTTTCACACCTTGCTGTTTCCTTAAGCTTCAGCACTTGCAGAAATGCATCTATGGCCCTCTTGTTTTGTTTGTCGTTCACGTGGACTTCACCCCATAAACCCTGATCCTAATCCCTCACATCCCCCAAGGTTTGTTCTTGGCCAACCTATGAAACTATTCAAACAAAGGCACTCCTTAGCGTGAGTTCATACACCAGTGCTGACCATGCACATGTTCCCATTGACTGATGCAGTAGATTAAGCTTGTTTTCTGGAATCACATCCATTGTTTCATGCTCAGTTCAAAGAACGGGGTATTTAACCCTATAAAGCATATGTATTTGATGCATGAATTTGAAAGACCTCTAAATTATCAGCATGACCAAAAAAATCTGTTCTGGCCTAACTGATTGGTTATACTTTTTAGCAAGTAAAAGGCCTTTTTGTAAAATGTAAAAAGTCGACCTTCAGGTCATGATACACATGCTGTGAATATTTTTTTTTTGTAAGATGTATAAGATCTTACACAGAAAACAGTGTAAGATTTCTAAATGCCTGCCAGGATAGTGTTCTTGAACAATGCTACCCAACACAGTCAATTTTGCAAATTAAAATTGCAAATCTTAATATATTTTATTAAAATATATTTAAAATATATATATAAAATATATTTATTTTATTTTGCAAAATAATGGTTTTCAACCATTAGAGACCCAGCAACCCTTCCCATCAGCCAATCCAAGGACTGCAGTATAAAATAGTGAAGATCAATTGAGTTCAGTCAAACTGTGCAAATTGCAAGATCATTTGCATGTGAGATCAATAAGTTCACATGAGTTCAGTGAAATGAGTCAAACTGTGGTCTGCTGCACCCTTGTGGGTTTTGTAGGCAGTGACAAAAGCATTTAGACAATTACAAAAAATAATGTTTGAATTATCATATAAAACCTTGAGGTCTTTTATTTACAGAGTTTGAGAATTAATTTGTTTTCATTTTCATTTGGTTAATGTGTAGCATCTTACTGATCAGCGCACTCTTAGATAAAAAGATACAAAAGTTGTCACTGCAGCGGAACCTTTTCAAAAGGTTCATCTTTGTATTTTACTTACCCCTAAAGGGTTCATAATAGCAATTACTATACAATAACAATGATTAATCACAGTTTACATACTATATGTGTGTGTACTGTGTATATTTATTATGTATATATAAATATACACACACATGTATATAGTTAAAAAAATATGTGTATGTATATATTTATACTTGTATATAATCTATATTATATATAAATATAAATATTTTATATATAAATCTAACATATTTTTCTTTAATGTATACATGTATATGTGTGTGTATTTTTATATATACATAATAAAGTACACACACATATAGTATGTAAACAAACTTTTGTTTTGAATGCAGTTAATCGCGATGAATCGTTTTGCAGCCCTAGTGCATATTGGTACCTTAAAGGTACATCTTAGTACCTAAAGTGTACATATTTGTACCTTAATGGTACATATTTGTGTATTTTGAAAAGGTACCTGTCCCAGTGACAACTTTTTTACCTAAGAGTGCAGAACAATGACTGATTCCTATCACTAGGTGGCACAGTAACAAAAGAACTATAGCAAAAAAAAAAACACTAGGGCTGGATTCAGATTCTGATTACTGCTTTTTCGTGGGTCAAGAAGTCACCCACAAAATAAAATTTTCTTCACATCAAAGAGTAAAAATGTCTTACATATTATCATTTAAATGTTTAAACAAACATGAACACGTTATTGAAATTTGTGCGTAGGAATCAGTTATTCTTATCAATACAATGGTTGGTGATATCCTATTGGTTATGGATGTGCTAATATAGAGGTTGAGGTTCACACCCTGGTAGAGTTGATTCCCATTCCATCTTAACCCCCAGGCAACTCCACAGACACTGCATTTGTCTAACAGATTGATTTAGTTACAGTCTTTGTGTATTGGCAACTAACTGACAACTGCATACATTTGACAATTAATCATGTACAGCTTCTAAACAGCAGGGTTTTACCAAAAAATAGAGATAGACCAGCACTCACAGATGCACACAGGACCTTCCCTCATCAGCAAAAGCTCTGATTGTTTTGTGCAGGTATGGAGCTATTAATATGCTGATTATGCTCATGACCTTTTGCTTAAGATGGATACGATGGATATGAACTTTACCTAAACAAAAGGATTATAGGCATTTTATGATAAGACTTTTTATGGTTATTCCATGTAGGCACATATTCCTTAGTAGTTTTTATTAGGAGTATTTAGAATGCACCAAATGTACCTGAATTGCAGAACCAAGACCAACAGGTTTAGGAAAGGTTTCCAAACAAGCAGCGTACATTTTTAATTTTATTTTATTTTATTTTTGCATTTTTTGTTTTGTCTCGTTCATAATTCTTCTGCTAGTTTTTTTATGCCACTATAATGTACTCTGTTTGTAAATACCACACACTAATTATATAATACTGTATATTGGTGAACAGTGTTCATAATATTGGCACTCAATGGCACATGAATCACAGTCTACCAGTTATATTTTTCTAATTATATGTATCTGCAGTGGTCCCACTTTTAAGCTAATGGCTTTTAAGCTTATCCATGTTACTTCTAAACAAAATGGCAATATTATACTTTTAAGAATTAGAATGAAATACAAAGTGATTTACTCTTTTTGAGAATAGTTACGGATGCTAATTTTATTTTATTCTATTATTTTATTTTTGCATTTTTATTTTATTTCATTTCTGCATTTTCTATTTTATTTTATTATTTTAGTTTAGTTTTGCTTTTTTATTTTATTTAATTAATTAATTAATTAATTTAATTTAAAGCAGTTCAGGCACACTATTAATATGTCAGGTCATCCTTTGGTCTTATTTAATGACTGATATTCACATATACTGTACATTTGTTCTTTTCCATTTTTTAGGAAAGCCCTTTCACTGCTCTCATGGTTGCAGTCACATTGAGTAAGAAGACAACTGGGGTGCTGAGATAATCAGCTAGTGGCCTGGTTAAATAGGGCTTAGTAATGAGGAGTGTGTTTTTAATAAGAACTTAAAGAGCTTGTAGCGCAAAGGCCAGGCTTCTGGGAGAGGAGACATAGAGGAACAAATCATATGATTGTGCATTAGCACTCACATACTTTATGATCATATAGCTTTTCCTATAAAACTCATTAAGAGCATCTCTTCTCTTTCCCAGGACGCAGAGAGCGTTCAGAGGTGGACGTCGTTCGGTTTCAGCTCTGGGCTCAGGCTTTGATGCAGGTCACCTGATCAGTTTTACTAGAGCAGATCCTGATTCACCTTCAACACTATTAGGAAAACACCTTGCTGATGACAGTTAGATTGAACACGGGTTGCCCCTGCTGTGGCAGGCGTCTCATCTCACGATTCTTCGTTTTCTCAACTGTTTGAGGATTATATGCTGTAAATATTCAGTTTTTGTCCTGAAACCTCATTTGAACTCTCATTCCTTGGCCATCACCTGCCAGTACAGGGATTGAGGCAGAAGATCCCAAGATGAGTGTCAAAAAGGAAGACGTGGAGAAGTTCCTGGATGGAAATCCAGATTTTGCCAGGAGCTATTTTGACAAAAAGCTCAAACCTGGTGCCGTGGCCTCGATCATGCGAATACCAGAGTCGAAAGTGGATATGGACAGTTTTAAGGACATATGCTCGGTAGAGGAGGGAGCGCTATTCTACGATCTCATTACAGACATGCAGGAGAACGTCAATATGGAGAAGGTGATTTTTAAGATTCTGAAGCGGATCAGCGCTCTGATCCATGCCGACCGATGTAGCCTGTTCATGTATCGACAGAGAAACGGCATCGCTGAGCTGGCTACACGTCTCTTCAACGTTAATGAAAATTCTGAGCTCGACGACTGCGTGGTGCCTCCAGACTCTGAGATCGTCTTCCCTCTGGACATCGGTATAGTAGGATATGTGGCTCAAACCAAGAAGCCCATCAATGTGAAGGATGTTACACAGGTACAAGGAAAACATTGCTGTACACAGATCAGACAAACTGTAAAACTTGATTGAGAGAGACTAGTCACACTATTAGACATTATTAAACTGCAGGTATGGTCATATTTTGAGGCTTGGCAAATCCTCTTGACATAATCCATTTATTTCTATATGCCATGACCCATGTGCAGCATGAAGGATTATTTCACCTGTGGCATTTACACAGTGACCAAATCTTCTCTCAGTAGTTGAATTACAGATTGTTTGTTTAATCACTTGTAAAATAGTTATCTTGTTAAACGGGGGCAATAAAACGCTTCTTGGTAACACTTTACAATAAGCTTCCATTAACATTTGTTGCATTAGTTTACATGAACTAACAATAAAAAATTGTAACACTTTATTTTATGGTGCCCTTGTTACAAATGTTGCATGTATGTACTATAGTAAAAACAATAAATGATGCATAATTACATGCATCTAGCCCTAAACCAAACCCTCATCTTTGCCCTAACCATATAGTAAATACATGTAGTTATTTAATATTACTCAGTACTTAAATGTATAATTACACTGTTACAAGGACACCATAAAATAAAGTGTAACCAAAAGTAAAGCATTTATTACACTTAATGTTAATTTTATTAGTAAATGCATCATTTACTAATGCATTATTAAAATCAAAAGTTGTATCTGTTGATATTATTTAATGGCGCTAACACAAACTTACAGTTAATAGTTTTTATTAACTAACAGATTAATAAATAAAGTAACAAATGTATTTCTCATTGTGACTAAATGTTAGTTAATGCATTAACTAATGATAGCTATTAGAACCTTTTTTGTTAAGTGTTACTAAAATGTTTTTTTTTGTAATCTTTCTAATATCCATGTAATTTGTCCATTAGCAATAATTAATTGTTAGATAAATGCCACAGTTAAAAGTGAATTATAAATATTTCTTTAAAATGTGTCTTTTAAAATGTATTTTCTTATGTACTGCATGTATTTAAACTGTGATGAGATATTGTGCTTAACATCAAAAGAATACAAATTTGTATCTAAATTAAGAAATAAACTAATAAATAAAAAAAATTTTCAGCCTGACTCTACAACAAATATCAATTGTTAGTAAGTGATAAAAAGACTAGTGCGTAGGGACAAGTGTATTCTGTATGTGACAAAACTGACTTTGCTTTCACTGTAGGACAGTCACTTCAGCTCATTCGTTGATGAACTAACTGAATACACCACATGCAACATCTTGGCCACACCCATCATGAATGGAAAAGACGTCGTAGGCATCATCATGGCAGTCAACAAGACTACTGGACCCCATTTCACAGATGAAGATGAGGATGTAAGTGTCTTTTTGCTGTTTCTGTCCACCACTATTATTAATACAGTCTACAGTGGCCTCAAAACCAGTAAAAATAGCACAAGCACAACTTTAAGGAATTTATTTTGCTTCACAAGTTCAATTTTAAATAAGAAAACAATAAGTAAACTGTAAAAGTCTTTCAAAACGTATGTGAACACATTTTAACTGGCAATTATTTCTAAGTGTGTTGGTTTTCAACAGTAGTATTCACAATAAGAGTTAGATATTTTTTATAAAATGTTGAAATGGGACAGTAAAGACATACTTGGCATTTAAAGAGACAGTAAAGGTATGGCATCATGTTATTTTCTCTTCTTTTAAAGCTTTTTTTAAAGTATCTGAAAGTTGGCTCTCTGAACCTGAAGATTTTTCATCTGAGCTACCTTCATAACTGTGAGACACGAAAAGGACAGGTACGTCTGCATAATAGGTGACAAAATTGTAAAACTGAATTGAAAAAGGTAGATTTTAAATGCATTTTTCATGTATCTCATGCATAGCTGCTGTTGTGGTCAGCTAACAAGGTGTTTGAAGAGCTCACAGACATTGAGCGACAGTTTCACAAAGCTTTGTACACAGTACGAGCCTATCTCAACTGTGACAGGTACACTGTGGGCCTACTGGACATGACCAAGGAAAAGGTACGTCAATCACTATAATTGCTGGAAGGAACAGAGACTTCATGCTTAATTTAGAGGCTGTCACGTCCCTCTCAAAGACTGACACGGAGGTTTTATTCTCTTGCAGGAGTTCTTTGATATTTGGCCTGTGTTGATGGGAGAGCAGCCACCTTATTCTGGCCCTGTAACTCCTGATGGAAGGGTAAGCTGCATTCATCAAATTCCCCCAAAATCAAAATTGTTTTAACATTTACTAACTCTTATGTCATTGCAAATCCATTTTACTTTCTTGTGTCCTAGTTTGGAGCTTATATTCCAAACAGTGACATCTGTGGTCACCATTCACTTTTGTTAAATATAAGAGAGCAGCTTGGGGTATTTTTGCTAGACCATTTCTTTTTTCTGAATGAAAGTTATATAGATTTGGAATGATAAATGTTGGCAGAATATTCATTTTTTTGGGGAGAACTACACCTTTAACACCTTTATCTAAATCAGATTTTTTAAATCTTTTACTTAGGAAATTATTTTCTACAAAATTATTGATTATATTTTGCATGGAAAAGAGGACATCAAGGTCATACCGTAAGTTTTCCTATTTTTCTTCTAGTAACCAATGTATTATAGCCAATGTGTGCATTAGAAGAGATAGCATTATAAAAAAAACACAATTTTCTTTTTCACAGATCTCCACCTGCAGATCATTGGGCTTTGGTTAGTGGATTACCTACATATGTAGCAGAGAGTGGATTTGTAAGTGACTCCTTTTTTACTTTGGGAATGAAGTATGGTTGATTTTTGAAATGTTAAGTATGTATTTACATATTCATTTATTGATTTCTGTTGTGTATTCATCAAGATTTGCAACATCATGAATGCAGCAGCAGATGAAATGTTCGAATTTCAGGTATTTTTGTTTTCTGCCTAAAACATGTTTAATGCTTGAAGTTCCCTTGACTTGTAGTAAGAACACTTTGGGTTTCTGTAGACGGAAGCTCTGGATGACAGTGGATGGACCATCAAGAATGTGCTGTCCCTGCCAATTGTCAACAAAAAAGAAGAAATTGTTGGTGTTGCAACTTTCTACAACAGGAAGGATGGCAAACCATTTGATGACCATGATGAACAACTCATGGAGGTACAACTGATAGACTGATTGGTAGCACTAAAGAGAACGGTCATTTACCGATAAATACAAAAACCACTCACTTGTTGACTTACGGAATAATGCGTTGCTGTCTTGACAGGCTTTGACACAGTTTCTGGGCTGGTCAGTCCTCAATACAGACACCTATGACAAAATGAACAAGCTGGAGAACAGGAAGGACATTGCCCAGGACATGGTGCTGTACCATGTCAAATGTCGAGATGATGAGATTCAAAACATCCTTGTAAGACTATAGTTTTTAGTTGCAAATTTTATTTTGTTATTTTATTTTATAACTACTTATTTTTGTTTTCTTTGGTATTTTTATTCTAGAAAACAAGAGAATATTTTGACAGAGAACCAAGAGACTGTGAGGAGGAAGAGCTTTTGGAGATTCTGGTACACTGAACTGCTTTAATTAATTAAAGATTTTTGAAATCACAGTTTGATGTTAAACTTCTCAGAGAGATAAGATGAAGAAAGTTGCCTTTAATAGGAATCCATTAGTAGAAACATTACAGATGCTTTCAAATATGTCTATGTAAATTAATGTTTAAGTTATGCTGTTTCAGCTATTACTGCATTTTTCAAATTATTCATATATTTTTTTCTTTTGCATTGGTTTTTGTTCTCAAAAAGTTGTGCACTGTCTGACTTTGGTTTTATTATTTTTCATGCAGAAAAAAGAGCTGCCTGGCCCGAATAAGTTTGAGATCTACGCATTCCATTTTTCAGACTTTGACTGCACTGAATTGGATCTTGTAACGTGTGGGATCCAGATGTACTATGAAGTTGGAGTGGTTAAAAAGTTCCAGGTCCCTCAGGAGGTAAATGTGCTTGTTTATAATGATGGAGGCACCTGATTTTTGTCATGAAGTATCATGAAATTCCATAAAATTGGCTTCTATCTTCTAATTAGGTTTTGGTGAGATTCATGTACTCAGTCAGCAAAGGCTACAGAAGAATCACCTACCACAACTGGCGCCATGGCTTCAATGTTGGGCAAACCATGTTCACTTTACTCACGGTATGACCTGCTCAGCTCTCCCTTCATTTTTTTTTTTTCATTTAGATGCCACTTTTATTATTTTATTTTATAATTTTATTATTCTATATTTTATTCCCTGGGAGTTCAAAGCATGATGTTGGTGTTAGCATCATGCTGTACTGCTCAAGCTATAGAATTACTTAAAACTAAATGTTTGTTCTTGATTTAAGTATAAAACAGAATTTCAAACAAAATGATTGTTTCCCAACGAGTTTGTTTGATCCAGTGTCAAACAAACAGATTTCTGCATCTTTGTTGTTCGTGACATATTTTTTATACACATACTAAAAATGATAAAATCATAATAAGAATTTTTTTTTTTTTTTTATGGAGTCAGACAGGCAAACTAAAGCGGTATTACACCGATTTGGAGGTTATGGCCATGATCACTGCCGGCTTCCTGCATGATATCGACCACAGAGGCACAAATAATCTCTACCAAGTGAAGTCAGTAAATACTACTACTATTTCTACTAGTACTTGTACTATTATTGATTCTATTAATAATAATCATCACACTTTGTGATTAGGTCCCAAAATCCTCTAGCCAAGCTGCATGGATCCTCCATTCTAGAGAGGCATCACTTGGATTTTGGCAAATTCTTGTTAGCCGACGAGGTATGAGCAAACCATCCAGAATGTAAGCCTTCACGCTAATTTGATTTGATCCTAACATATGTTTTTTTTTTCTTAGTCATTAAACATCTTCCAAAACCTCAACAGAAGACAAATGGAGCATGTCTTACACCTCATTGACATAGCCATTATTGCAACTGATCTTGCCTTGTACTTCAAGTAAGTTTCTATGATATATCATAATGAAAATACATTCTTTACTTGTCACTATGTTGTTTCAAACTCATATGCAGTTATTTTTTTCCTGAAGAATCATTTAGCTGTTTTTTGTAAAGTGACGGTTTTATTAGTAACCATGGCTGTTCATTTAAAGAAGTGAAACTAAATGTAAAGCTAAAATTAGACAAAAGATTTAAAATATAAACAACAACTTAATTCTACCTCAAAGAAAGAGAACGATGTTCCAGAAAATTGTCGATCTCTCTGAGACATATGAAGAACAGAAGAAATGGGTGGACTTCATGTCTCTTGAAACAACAAGGAAAGAAATTGTAATGTAAGTGTGTCCATTTATAACTACGATGGAATTTTAGCGTAACACATCTCTTTAAAAAAATCATTTTGTGCTTTGCGTGTTTTTATATTTTTAATAATTGACCAGGGCCATGATGATGACAGCATGTGACCTCTCAGCTATCGCAAAACCATGGGAGGTGCAGAGCAAGGTAAGAGATGTCAAGTGAAGAATGACTACAGTTTTGTTTCTCAGCAATGAACAAAGTGTTATTTCTCCCATCCTAGGTCGCCCTCTCTGTGGCCGCTGAATTCTGGGAGCAGGGTGATCTTGAGAGGACTGTTCTTGAGCAACAACCTATCGTAAGTACCTGAATCTAATATTGTTGGTTGGGCTGCTAGGAAAGTGCCCCTCTTGGAAAAAAAGAATAATCTAAAAAGCTCCTATGGTACCTGTCTTTTAATCTAGCCCATGATGGACAGGAACAAAGCCGCAGAGCTGCCAAAGCTTCAGTGTGGTTTTATCGACTTTGTCTGTACTTTTGTCTACAAGGTAACTTTATGAATCATAATTTTTAGTTTCAAGAAATCACTGTTAAAAACAAAATGAGAATGTGTTGGCCATTAAGATTAATTAGCAACCATTCCCTCTTTGTTTTCCACAGGAATTCTCTCGTTTTCACCCCGAGATCCAGCCCATGTTTGACGGCATTCTGAACAACCGAATGCATTGGAAAGAGAGGCAGGAAGAATATGAGGCAAAACTAAAGGCAATGGAGGAGGCAGCTAAGGCCAGACAGGAAGCAGCTGGCAAAAATGGTTTGAATTTTAGTCTTCTGTTTAAGCTTTTATTCATCTATATGCTCTGTTCACTGTATTTGTACTAAAATTGAAAGAACCTACAATCAGACCCTCATATAGCTAATTTTCAGGTTGACATTTAACATACCGATATAAACTAGTATTCAAACGTTTGGGGTTGTTAAGGTTTTTTTATGTTTTTAAAAGCTTCTAATGGACACCAAGGCTGCATTTAATGTATTTAATCAAAAATACAGTAAAAATACTTTTTTTCTATTTTAAAATGTAATTTATTTCTGTGATGGCAAAGCAGAATTTTCCGCAGCCATTACTTCAGTCTTTAGTGTCGTATGATCCTTCAGAATTCATTCTACACTGAACAAAATTATAAACGCAACACTTTTGTTTTTGCCCCCATTTTTCATGAACTGAACTCAAAGATCTAAGACTTTTGCCATGTACACAAAAGGCCTATTTCCCATGGGCCACTCGATCCACAACGTTGACATCAGCAAACCACTCATTAGATCTTTGAGTTCAGCTCATGAAAAATGGGGGCAAAAACAAAAGTGTTGCGTTTATAATTTTGTTCAGTGTATTATGCTGATTTGCTGGGGTTTTTTTACATTTATTATTATCAATGTTGAAAACAGATTCGCTTAAAATATTTGTCAACATTCTTTGGTAAATAGAAAGTTCAAACGAACAGCATTTATTTTAAGTTAAATTTTATTGTAACATTATAAATTACTTTACTGTCACTTCGATCGATTTAATTGATCCTTCCAGCAGAATAAAAGCCAAAAAACCTATTGACCCCAGACATTTTTAAGGTAGTTCATTAATCTACAAGGAACTTGATGGGCCATCAAAAAGCCCAGACCTGAACTAGAATAGCCAATTATAAGAGAGTGTCCACATCCTGTCAGCCATATATTGTATGATATAATGCATTTCTTAAATTCGGATTCTTTGTGTTTGTTTCTGTGCGGTTTCTCTACAGCTGCAAATTCCAACAGCACCAGTGGATCAGGATCAGGATCGAAGACCTGCTCCATCTGCTAGAGGAAAGACAACAGTACAGAGGCAGAGGGCAAGGCAGCTCGAGATACAACCTAGCCTCTAAATAGTACGTCACACGGGGAGATCAACCTCACCCTTAGGATCCCCAAGGATCTGATCAAGAGTGAGTGGGAAAACGCTATCAATGCATTATATGCTATCACCAAGCCACAAGACCATCTGCTAACCAAAACACACGTTGAATCTTGCCTACAGTTAGTATTACTGTTCCACTGTGTTTCCTTTGGGTCACAGTGTTTAAGCAGTTTCATTGGATGGTAATCGGTTTCAATTAATCACAATGCAGACTTAAATGTACTACAGGAAAATGTAGGGGTTTTTTTTAAATCACTTTTTTTCCATTCAATCATCCAGATCCAAGATATTAGCATAATCTATACTTGTACTGGATATGTTTTAATTTATTTACTCAGGTGATCAGTTTCTATTTAATATCAAGCAGGTCCATGACAAGTTCAATCAAGGAATCAATAAAATATGTACAGAAATTTGTTGTGATTGCAAGATACATTTTTCTCTTTTTGTAACTGTAATAATGTTCAATTTGTCGTCACCTTTCACTGAATACCAAAAAACAAAGGCCATTATACGAGTGATGTATTTTTTATGCCATTTATTCCCTCTAAAAATAATCACATTGTACAGCTGGAAGCTACTATTCAGGGGTGCGTTTCCCAAAAGCAACTATGGTCGCATGTTCCGTCGTTACCAATCGAGTTCAATGGAATTAACGACCATAGTTAGCTAACGATGCTTTTGGGAAACGCACCCCAGGTCGCTAAATGTGAGAAGGTAGGTGACAGACTTTAGTGTGCAACAAAATATAGCTTCTGGTAAGCTAGATGGCAGAGTATCGTAGTTAGAAGGTAGAAAGATTGAGTATAAAGTTATAGTTGTTTTTTATAGTTTGACACTGTTTCCTTCACTTAAGCTGACAGGTAACGCGCAATTGTCCTTCAGACTTATTTACATCAAGTGCTGTCATGGCTGTGTTTTACTGAGCAATGTCCCATTACTCAGTGTCTCCGCTGCTGGGACATGCGTTCAAAGAGAAAACTAATTCCAGTGGCCTTGATACCATTCATCAGTTCTCAGCTGACCTGTCATCACACTCAACTTTGAGAAGTCTGTGATTAAATTCATGAAGGTATTCTGATTCAGGCAATTTTGTTCTTCTTATGCCTGACTTTCTTCTTAAGTCTCTCCTTCACTGGTTGTCTATGAAACATCGTAAAAACATCAGTTGTGAATCTAATTGTGTAAATATACGAAATTATTTTTACATTTTATGAGGTACGATTTTAAATAGTGTTAAAGTAAATACTACGAAGGTGTGTTTTAGTGCACTTAATGAATTTTACAAGCTTATTATACAAAGCTGCTGCTTCTGTTTCACATATCATAAAGGTTTAAGTAGTGAAGGACCAGGCAGTAGCAAAGAAAATTTATGTTTAAATCAATGTGTCAGATCTGACAGTGAGGGCCCAGTAATAAGACTTTTTGAATTTGACACAAATGTGATTTACTTGCAGAGAAAGATTCATCATTTTTGACATGAACTTGCTTATTTTGATTCATCATTAAAGATGCTCTCAAACCATCAAAAATACAGCATCAAATATGGGTGATTCCAATTAAATCGGTAAACATGTTAAGCTTCACTTCTGTATGCTCGATACCATGACAATTAAAGCATATATTTTTATGTACTTTGTGTGTTTCTTAGTATTTAGATTGACTATTTCAGATAAATGATGTTATTTTATATATTCCATTTATCAAAGAATCCTGCGAGAGAGAAAAAAATCATGCTTTCAAAAAAATATTAAGAACTGTTCTCAAACTGATAATAAAAATGGTTTCTTGAGCACCAAATCAGCATATTAGAATGATTTCTGAAGGATCATGCGACACTGAAGACTGGAGTAATGGCTGCTGAAAATTCAGCTTTGTCATCACTGGAATAAATTACAGTTTAAAATATATTCAAATGATTAAGCAGGTATTTTACACTATTACAGTTTTTACTGTATTTTGGATCAAATAAACGCAGCCTTGGTGAGCAGAAGAGACTTCTTTCAAAAAGTGTATTAAAGCAATAACAATATTAATTTGGGACTCTTCAAAACTACAAAGGATTTGATTCTCTTCACACATCTGCTCAATGAGTCACTCGATAAGAAAGCCTCTTATCCATGAGAACTATCAGCAGTTTCCACCCTTCCCTTCCAAGATAACTAGGTCTGCAAAGATTATCTGAACATCCCTACACATTCCATTTCCCAATAAATCCTCTGACAATATTCTTACAAGACTTCCAGTATTTGTCTCTGTAAAAGTCAGGACAGTTTGGGGTTTTTAGATAAACTCTGAAAAAGTGTTGTGTATAAATGAAGGAAAGCAGAGATTCAAAACAAAAATGTATCTCGCTTATTAAAATAGTTAATGAAGTGTAGCACCGCAGCTAAGTAGCTGCAATGCATTTGTGCAAAATCAGCACTTGTGCTGTATTGGCTTGACCTAAATCCTGGGATTTATGCTAAACCATGGTGGGGTTATACAACCGTCCTCCCTCTATAAACATCACCACGGCATTGGAGAAAAGACAAAACAGTCTACAACACATTCTCAGAGAATGATCTTGGTTTGTCAGATGCACATAGAGCATATAAATATAATTTTATAACATTAATAATTAATGTTCTTTTCTTGCTGGAAAGGTATGCAGACATCCCTTCGATGCATATAATCTGAATTCCCTGAATAATGGCAATGAGGAAAAATAAAACACGCAAGAAAATTTTTACCTTCTGTCTTTATTGAAAATAAAAAAAGGTTTATTATGATTCATTTCATTTGGTGCTGGAATGGATACATCATGGAGATTTACTTCAGAATGGTGTCAGAGTTTGCTGTGGAGATAAAAAAAAAAAAGAGAGAGTAGTTTTCAAATATACAGCTTTTATATAACTTAGTAAGTATACACTGTGTGACCATTTTAATTTAGAGACTACAGGGACTAGTTATACTTTTATAAATTCACCCTACCCTACCACAGGACAATGTACAAGTTTAGTCAATAATCCTTATTCACATTTGACAGGTCATTCGTTGTTTTCTATGCAACACATCATGTAACGTTACCCATAACGTACTGACCTTGCAGTGCTGTGGACAGGCTAGCAGGCTAACACCATTAGCTCATACACCGGCTATGCTAGGCATTAGCGCTAGCAACGTATAACGAGCTATTTGCTGAGGATAAATGAAGGTCGCTCATATAAACTAACAAGCATAGAGCATGTTTCTGAATATAAAACACAATTTGAGTCATATTCCTAATAGAAGCTGTACCTTGATAAGCGGGGAGACTTGAACGGGAGGAACCATGTTTGAACGGATCTCTTCAGGAGAGAAAGTCTTACTCCGATCTGCTCGGTAGGCTACAGTGTACACACACGTCCATCAACTTTTGTGACTTTTTTCAATTGAATATCTTCAAACCCCAAGTTAAACTTCACATAGGTGAAATCTGCTACATCATGAGATGCTGTTAATATATCACAAAATAAAAAAGGGACTAATTTATTTCACCAGACGCCATTTCAACATTACTGTATCTACCCTCTATTGTTTAATATAAAATGTCCATATTGAGACAAAAGACAGGTGGAACAGGGTTTTTGCAACATCATGTGATACATTTTGTTATATTTTATTCTTGTTATATTGTAGAATAATGTGTATAGAGAGAGATAGGGGTTACAGACCTTCAGAAAGCTGTTTGTAAATGCGCTCTTGCTCTTCCTATCTATCTCTTTGTTTATTATTATTTTTATTCACCCTTTAATAACCAGTTCACTTAAATATTATTTTAAAGTAGGCTATAATTATTCCATACAGTCAGTCAGTTTTTATTTATTTAGTTAGTTAGTTAGTAGAAGTTGTAGGCTAGATGATTTAGATTTAGGGTGCGTCTCAAACAGCTCCCTTGTTCAGTAGTCAGGGCACTGATCAGGGAGTCGGCCATTTAAGGGAGGATTTCCAATCGCGAAATCCTTCCAGTGCACTGGATCGTTCGCTCCCTGAACAATCCCACAACGCACCGCAAAAACTAGGGAGCATCGGCGCTCACTATGCTCCCTTACCGGAAATAACGTCACATTTCTGAAGAGTGAAACATAAACCACACGAGCCAACTCGATAAATATAATGACGCGTGATAGAAGATTTGAAAAGACAAACCTTTTTTAGTACATTTCAACATAAACACACATCGCTAGACAGGAATTGAACACATCTAATTAACATTTATAATTAATATTCGGCTGAAATGTTTTAAGAACATGTAACAGAACGATGTGTTTAAAGAGAATAAAAAATAATATAAAAATTAGATTGGTCCTGCATGTTTTTTAATTCCAGTGATGACGTTCTATTATGTTGTCCGTAACTGTCCAAACCTTTGAAACCAAACTATAATTACAAAATTTTAGACATGACAGATTGTGGTTATAGGCTACTAAAGATGAATTCCAACATACTTGATATCAGTGATGATACATTTTTTATTTATATCCACAGATACTAGGTCTCCACCTGAGTGAGCTAAACTTGTTCCTTCCTTTTGAATGTATTTGAGGAGGTGAAGTGGCCAGAGGCACTGCCAACACAGGTGTGAGTTTCAGAAACCTGCAGGATTAGAAAGCGTGTTGGAACACTTGTATGTTAAATTTAAACACAGCAGACAGAATATGAAGAAAGTTCTGACACACAAAGAAAATATGCTCTGATGTGACTTTGAACTAGACTATTTCTCACAGTAACCATGATTAGTTTTTTTATTTTTAATATGTTATGTTGCTATATGCTAGGAAAACCTTGTATCATCCTCTCGCATTACCCTCTTCCCTTAATAGAAAGTTATGCAGACCCATTAGAGCGCCAGAGTGGTCACTGGAAATAGAACAATGATGTACATCTCTGGTATTTAACAGATGGATCACAAAAATACAGCTGACTTGTTCTGGAACATGACAGCAAGTGCTCAGTCATAGCAGCTCTTCGACAGGCTGACACACACTGCAGTGCTAATAGAGGAGCATTACTGGAATGTTCCGGGGCAGCATATAAAAGCTTCAGGTCTTGTTCACTGGGACAGAAGCACAGAAGAACTCGACCAGCTCAACACAGCACCACGAAAATCCACCAAAGATGCTTTGCCCAAGCACTTTTCAGCCTCACCTCAGCCCATTCATGGACTTCCACTGGCCAGTGCGCAGTCTGTGGCCAGAGACCAGACCTCTGTTCTTTCAGATCGAGAAAGAAATGATGAGACACATGCAGGAGATGAGGCACAACCTGGAGTTCATGGAACGCCTGCACCAAAGGATTTTCGACGAGATTGACCATGTTTCACCCATGACGACTTTCAAACCCATCTCATTCCAGCTCGGAAAGGAAGGAAGCCAATATGCACTGACACTAGATACAAAGGATTTCACTCCGGAGGAGCTGTCTGTCAAACAAGTGGGCAGGAAGTTGCGGGTGAGCGGCAAGACAGAGAAGAAGCAAGACGACGGGAAAGGATCGTTCTCGTTCAGATGCCAAGAATTCAGGCAGGAGTTTGACCTTCCTGAAGGTGTGAATCCTGAGATGGTGACCTGCTCTTTAAATAATGGCCAGCTACAGATACAAGCACCCAAAGAAGCCAATGCTGTGAGCAACGAGAGAGTGATTCCCATTACATACACTCCTGCTGTGAAAAGTCCTGTTCCTCAGAGCCCTCAACCTGAGAGCCAAGGAGCTGAGGCAGAGGCTACAGATAATTGAGCTTTGCCTCTATATATCGCACAATGGAACAAAATGACATTCATTTACAGCTTGAACTTACAAAATTGTAAAAGTAGTATTTATCTCTTTAACATGGTCATCCATTTAGATTCTTTATACTTCCAGTACAGAAGCATTAAAAACAGACCTTTGACCTAAAAATAAGTAAATCCCCTCCGTTTACAAGTGGCGCAGGAAGTACTAATCACTCCAAACCTCTAGGTGGCAGTACTGCTTTAACAAAACACACTGCATTCGAAATTTTTGTTATTGAAAAAATTCCTTCCGTTTGTTCACCCGCCACAAACAAGCGAATGGCTAGCTAGTGTACTTTTTAACCTGCAAGTTTGTATGTAATGAGATAGTAAGCATATTTTTGGGAGGAAGGTGCCGAGTAATCATCCCTGAGCATGACGGCAGTAATTCACGAGTTACTGTCCTCCGTTATGGGGGTGTTAGTTGAAAGTGTCGTGTCGGAGTTGAGCAAACATCTCTCTGACTTCACGACTGTCTTATCTGAGGAGTGGAAGCGCAACAAGGGGGCTGCTGTGAACAAAAACAGACTTAAACAGGCGAATCAAGCCAAAACTGTAAGTTCTAGAGTAACGTAGAGGAAAGAATGCGTGTCCATTCCTGTTCATAACACGCTTCTGAATGTTTGTTGACAGTTGTTTAAATGGTATTTATAACTGCCTTGAGTGCACAGTGTAAAGAATATATTTAGAAGTCCATATTGAATGTAATTATATTATAAATATAATGAACCTGCTAACCCTGTAACCGCCTTCTGTTTCCCAATAAGCTGTTGTTGATTAAATGGTGGTTATCCATGTTTTTTGTAACGTTATTTTAGATTCCCATTTGTTTTTGAAGTCAGTTCGCATTGATTCTTACAGAAACATGGCCCACAACTTTAGCATTTCCATAACCAGAGATCATTACGTTTTCGACTCAAATCTAAGTAGTTTTTGACATATGAAAGACATGTGAATATGTCTCATGTAAAGAAACAAAACTACTCAGTTCTGACATTAGGATGAGATTTTTTTTATTTATTATATACTTTGTTCATGAACTTTATGAAACAGCTGTGTCTCAACAAAAAAAGACCTTGCTGTATGTGTTCGTCAAGATAAAAAATTTTGTGTCACAACAATCATGACAATTGTCATCTCCAGCAATTGTAAAGAAATTGTTTGCCATTTTAACATTATTTTCCTCCTGATAGTAGCTGGCTGATAGTAGCCTCATTCATTCAAGCGAATGCTAGAGTTGGCGATTTATATAGTATTTCATATCTGTCAGTGTTAACTCATTCTGAGTGATTGGTAATTCACATTTTGTGAGGAAATGGGAGCAGGAGATCACACTCAAACAGTTGAATGCCTCTAAACATGTTTGTCCTTTGTTCTTGTTTTAGTCAGAACATTGAGAACAAAAGACAGCATTGCAGTTCTTTAGGAATCTGTAAAACACTATTAGTGCAGATAACTTGTCATATGTTGTCTGAAGAAGTCCAATTTTAGTGCCTACAGAGTAATGATTGTAAGTCTTAAATTCTGATAGAACACAAGATTATTAAGACAATGTAAGTGAATTTGGTTGTAATCAAACCTATTTTTGACACACAGGAAATTGTAATAGGCGATATCTTTATCTCTTTTGTGTTTCAGAAGGAGTTTGCTGATTTCATGGAGCTGTTGAGTAAAGCCACAGTAGAGACGATGGTTAAACTGATTCATGATCACGTCTCAGCTCAAGTACTGGACGCTACAGCAAAGTCTCAGCTCTCAAAACAAGATAAGCTAAATGGTACATCTTTATGCTTAATCACCAACTTGAATACAAACCTGAGCAATCACTCAAATATTTGGTGTATGTCTTGGCTGTACACGTATATTTTGTTAAAGGGATAGTTCACCTAAAAATGACAATTCTGTCATCATTTACTCACCCTAAATTTGTTCCAAACCTGTATGAGTTTCTTTCTTCTGCTGAGCACAAAAGAAGGTATTTTGAATAATGTGGGTAACCAAACAGTTTTTGGTCCCCATTGGCTTTCTTGGTGTTTTTTTCCATACTGTGGGTGTCAATGGGAACCAGCAACTGTTTGATTATCAACATTCTTCAAAATATCTGCTTTTATGTTCAACAGAAGAAGGAAACTCATACAGTTTGGAACAGGTGAGTAAATAATGACAGAAATATATATATATTTTTTGGTGAACTATCCGTTTAAGTAAGTTGTATTAAATATTTTGGTCTAGTTTGATGATCATTCATACAGGGTTTCTTCTGGTCTTTAACAAGCCTTAAAAAGGTTTCAAATCAGAGCAGAAAGTCTTAAATTCGTAAAATTGTGTCATTTAATGTTTTTAATTAAATGCATTGCAAAAAATAATATTCCTCAATTTTATTTGCCAATAGAAATTTCTGAAACATTTAGGCTACTTGAGATGCAAATGTAAAATAAGGTCTTAGAAAATGTATCAGAATTATGTGAGTTTATGATTAAAACAAATATCTGTCAATGCTGTATATGAAAACTTGTTTTCCCTTCTAATTAAGTTGTTTTTCTGAGCCCATTGGAAGATATTTATTCTTCTCTAAATAATATACTCACTTCATTCTCATCAATTTCACAGAAAACAAGACTTATGCCATTTTCCTGCTCAATTAATGTATCTGTAGACATTTGCATTGGAAAACAAGACAAAATAATGAGCAGCCTGATCAGAAAATACAGTTCTTTCTTTCTTTCTTTCGTAAAATGAATTAAAAAGTAATGGAGATCAGATCAAAGTTGTATTTTTAAACTTTGAACTGTTGCTAATACAACTCATTGTTTACTCCATATACCTTTACATTTAGAGAACTTCAGTTTATTCCTTATTATTATTATTATCATTATAAAATATTGTGTATTTGTTTATATTATGAATTTAAGATTTTTAGTATGATATTTAAAAACAAACACAAACAAAACATTTTTTCTTCTCATTATATTCTCACAGAGGGTCAAGCAGCCGCATCTGAGCCAGAAAATAATGTGCTTCTTGAGCCTGAACAGAACAAGGATTATGAAATGGAATCTGAACATCATGAAAACTCTGTACAAGCAGCAAATACTCAGTACCATCAGCTGTCATCTGCACCCACTGATATTCTGGCAAGCAGTTTAAGTTTGAGTGAAAGCCAGCCTTCCACAAGCACAAATGTAGCTGCTGAGGAGAGACCGGAGCCATTAATTTGTGAGTCCTGTGGAGTATCTTTCAATGAAATGGCCCTGTTAAACATTCACAGTGCTTTACACAAAGACAGACCTTTCAATTGTTTGACATGTGGGAATACTTTCAAAATGATGAAATGCTTGATGAAACACCAGAGATTTCACACGACTCCAGATTTGAGTATTGAGTTCGAAGCCACTCTGAATGAAGAAGAATTCATTGTGCAGCTCGAAACCTGTGATACTGTCAATACATCCCTGGAAACACTAGAGGTCACTACACAAGGTAAGGCATGATTTCAAATGCAGTGCTTAAAGGTTTGTTTAGAAATATGTTTCTCTGTACAATATGGTAGCCATCTTGGACTGTATACTGGCACAAATCAGTGTAAATGCAGTATCTTGATTGATTAATTTATGTCAAGAGTAGCAAAATAAATAGTTTTTTATTAGAAATACTGAATAAATAATTATAACCATTGAAACGTTTGGGGTCTGTAATTTTTTTTAAAGGGGTCATATGATGCGATTTAAATTTTTCCTTTCTCTTTGAAGTGTTACAAGCTCTTGGTGCATAAAGAAGATCTGTTAAGTTGCAAAGACTAAAGTCTCAAATCCTCTTTTTAGCAGCATCATATGACCCCTTTAAATGTTATGCCCACCAAAGCTGCATTTATGTGATCAAAAATACTGTAAAAACTGAAATATTATTACAATTTAATTTTCAATTTTTTAATTACTTTTTAATTTCAATTTTAAATTGTTTATTCCTGTCACGGCAAAGCTAAATTTTCAGCAGCCATTACTCCAGTCTTCAGTGTCACATGATCCTTTAGAAATCATTCTAGTATGCTGATTTGGTGTAAGGAATGTTTTCATTTTTTATGATGTTAGGAATGGTTGTGCTGCTCAATACTTTTTTGAAAACTGATAGATTGTTTTCAGGAGTTTTGGTGAATAGAAAGTTAACAAAACAGCATTTATTTAAAATAGATTCTCTTGTAGCATTATTAATGTATTAATTTCCACTTTATCTGGCCAATTTCATGTGGTTTTATTTAATAAAAGTATAAATTAAAAATAAATAATAAAAAACGCACTGTAAATAGTAGTGTATGTAAAACTGTCATGTACATGATTTTAATATTTATTTTAAAACAGTCTTTTTTTATTGTTAATTTATGTAAAATGCAATGAGTGAAAAATTACTGGGTGCACCCATAATGACTATTATCTTTATTTTAATTGTTTTAATTACATTTTTCAGTCTGTTTCTCTTAAACACTGTGTTCTTCCCCTCACAGAAATTCTCCAAAGTAACTTGGACAACGAAGACGTATCTTGTGCTGTTTTGGAAAGCAGTCAGTATGCGACCGAATCATTTGTGCAAGGTTTAAATATTACCATCGAAAACACCGACAACCAGCCCAACACCACACCTAACACGGATATGATAAAGCAGTCGAAAGATGGTTTGTTCCGATGCAAAACATGCGGGAAGTGTTTTGAACTGAGGTGGAAGTTCATTAACCACGTTCGGGCTCATGTGAAACATTACAAATGTTCGCACTGCGATAAGCGCTTTACTATGAGAAGCTGCCTCATCAGACACGCAGCGATGCACACTGGAGCTCAGCTATTCAAATGTGATATATGTTCCAAGTCTTTTGTATTTCAGGCCTCCCTTGAAAAGCACAAGCGTCTTCATACGGCAGAAAAGACGGTTACTTGTCCAAACTGTCAGAAGGTTTTTCCCGGCAAGCGTTCGTTCGGCAGACACAGATGCAAAGCAGTCGAAACGCTCTACAACTGTCCCGTATGTGACAAGCAGTTCAAAATAAAACAAAACATGCTTGACCACCAAACACTGCACAACGGCGAGAAGCCCTACTGTTGCGAGATATGTGGAGCTTTTTATAGCTGCGAGCGATATTTGAAAAATCACCAGAAGAGTCACATCGAGAAAACCTTCGACTATCCGTGCGAACTCTGCGACAAGCGGTTCAGCGCTCGCAAACATTTACAAGCGCATATGCTCGTGCACACAAGGGAAAAGCGATACGCTTGCGACGTATGCGATAAGAAGTTCGCCACCTCTGGAAACCTCAACAGGCACAAAGCCGGTCACACAGGAGTGAAGCTGTACGGCTGTCCGATATGTTTGAAAAGGTACACCACAGCGTACGCCCTGAAGATGCACATGCACAAACACACTTCAAGCAAACCGTTTCTTTGCGACGTTTGCGGTAAGGGATTTACCAGTTCAGACTACATGAAAAGGCACAAGCGAATCATTCACGCAGGAAGAAGGGATTGTGTGTGTTCGATCTGTAATAAGGCCTTCATATTCCCCAGTTCTCTTAATCAGCACATGCTTGTACATACAGGAGAGAAGCATCACGAGCGACTGGTCAGTCCTTTGTTGAAGAAGTTCAGTTGCGATCATTGTCAAAAGAAGTTCTACTCACAAGCCGCCCTTACAGTACACCAGAGGGTTCACACGAAGGAAAAGCCGTATCGTTGCGAGGTTTGTGGAAAGAGGTTTGGGTATTCCAGCAGTATTCAGATGCACATGAGAATCCATACGGGGGAGAGACCTTTTGGTTGTGATGTTTGTGGTAAGACGTTCAATCAGGCTGTGCATCTGAGGACCCATCAGCGAGTGCACACCGGTCTGAAGTCGTTTAGTTGTGAGAGCTGTGGGAAGAAGTTTGTGGATCATAGAAATCTTAAACAACATAAATGTAAATACGCCATGTAAATTCTTACATATTTGCAAGACCAAAGGTTACACTGAATTAAACACTGCATCTTTTTTTCAGGGCTGTTTGAAATAGTTTCTGCAATGCATAGCATTATGTTCATAGCTAATGATCTGTAGTCTTATTTGGCAAGCTGAATGAATTAAGAGTTTGTATGCTTCTGTATTTTTAATTGTGTAAACAATTATATTTTCAAACCTAGACTGGGAATCAATGCTTGTGTGTGACGGCAATAAAAACATCATGAAGAAGTACTTCTGTCTTTTTTTCCCCATTAAATATATTTTAAACCATTTTCATTGAATTATTAATAGTCATGTTTAAATTGTATTTTTTGGTGTCTGTGATGTCCCACAATCCTGTGCGTGCTTCACAGGCTGGTTACTGCAAGTAAATTCAACAATATATATATATATATATATTACATTTAATTTCTACTTTGTAATAACTTTAAACATCCTTAAAAACATTCTTTGGTTATCTAAAGTTTGCATGATCTAATTCATTTCACAAAACCTTTGAAAAAAAAAAAGTTTTTTTTGCGTATCAGACTGCTTTATTATGAATATTTTTGTATGAGTAGTATATTGGTAGTATATGAAACAAAGTCATACATATCTGCAGAAGCATGAAGGTATAATCAGAAATTGTACCTACTTTATAGCAGAATGATAATAGATTCATAGTTTTAGTCTGGTTCACATTTACAGTCACAAAAATTGGCAATAAAATAGACCGGAAAAAATCCACCAGGTATATTCAATAATATGACAGCAAATAATAGTCGAACGTGTGTAATTAATATTAATGAGCACGTTCTGGAAACTAAGTTGACTTCCGGGGCGGAGACTAATTGCTTACATATGAACCTGAATTCAATTAACTGAACGTCACATCTGACTGCTACGTTAATTTGTGCTCACAAACTAGATTTCAATCTTTGGGCAAAGTTTAACGCCTCCATTTTTTCTCTTTAGGAGATAAACAGAGTTTAGTTCTGCTGTGTTTGTAGTCCTTCGATGAGAGCAACTCGATTATTTCATTTCCCTTGCGGTAATCGATAAAAATGAAGGAGTTAGTAGAGGAGATGCCTGATGAAGGATATGGATGCGCCGTTGCTAATCGTTTCGGCCGACTGCTGGACGATGAATCCGACCCTTTCGACATCTTATACGCGGCAGGGGTGGAAAAGAAACAGAAGAAGAAGAAAGAGGAGCCAAAGAAAACCTCAACCACGACTGGAAAGAAAGAGTCTCAAAGGGACCGGAAAATCGTTCTTCCAGTAGATGGGGGTGAACAAGGTATGTGAAGGACGGGCTAATTTTATTCGACGCAAGCATTTCTTTTAATAAATTATAGACGAATTTAATTAACCCCTGGAAGATATTATGAGTCTAAATGTAAGGTACCCTGGTTGCTGAGGTTTTAAGCGTTTAAAGTGTTTACGTTTTGTTTGTGTTGTGTATTCGGTCCAAATTTCTAGGCCAAGTCCGTCTTGCTCGTGGAGAAGTTGAGGAGCGAATAGAGAGACGCATGACTTCTGAGCGCAAATTCAGCGACGCCGACACCCCCCTCAGTTTCTCTGTTGAGAGGTAAGTGACTCTAATTACGTGTTAATAAATGTCTTTATTTTTTATTCATCTTCCTGAATTTATTTTGCATGCCACTCGATCTGTCTTCATCTGTGTGTAGGCCTGTGGATGTGCTGGACAGGCCTGTCAGAGGAAGAGGTACAGGAAGAGGACGAGGAGCCCGAGGCCCAGGATATCCAAGATCTAGTGATGGATTTGACCAGAGGGGAAAGAGGGAGTTTGAGAGACACAGCAGCAGTGACCGAAGGTGAGCTGTGAATCATTACTGTCATGTTAAGAGTCTTATGCAGTGGTCAAACTGGGGTTGATTTAGGGCCCAAACTTTATATTGGCTATCACATAAATTATGTGCAAATAATGTAATCAAACACACACATACAGAAGTAAACGTGACACTGACATATTAAATATCCCTTAAATATTAATTTGAAAATATATACAATGTATAAATGAAAGGGAATTGCTGAAAGTGTATGATAAATTAATTTACACTATAATACAATTTTATAGAATTCATTGTAAATATAATGCATTTTAATACTTGAAGGTATCATACATTTTTAGAAAAACTATTACATTAATCTTTTGGCTAAGTGATTGTCATAAACGATTATATGGTGAATTGTAGGGATGTAACAATTCACTCAACTCGCGATACGATTCACGATTTTGATTTCATGATTCGATTCACGATTTTTTTTTTTAACAATGAGATTTAAGACAAATTTTAAATTAAATGTGTCCTTTTATTATTGCTTGGACTAAATACTGTACGTTTCTTTGTGAAATTGAAATATGACACTATAATAATATACTAATATAGCACTTGTAAATTATTGCGCTTTTGTTGGTTTTGATTGCTACTATTGTCCTCATTTGTTAGTCGCTTTGGATAAAAGCGTTTGCTAAATAACAATTTAAATATAATGTGAATGTAAATAAAACTAAATTTAAATTTTAAAACAAGCCCCAAATCAAATAAGTAAGTAACACAAATAAAAGAAAT
>NW_015645543.1:949484-958077 GCF_001515625.1 Sinocyclocheilus rhinocerous
AACACAAATAAAATAAATCTCTTCATATAAACAAACTAAGGCTTTGTCTGTGCTCTTTCCATTTAAAATTAGAGGCAACCACTGCATTTTAATCATGATCCAAACAAAGATACGTGCAACATGAGCAGTTTTTAATCTAAATTACATTGTATAATTACGAAATTTGAAGCAAAAACAGAATGGTTTGACTTCAGTTTTGTGAAACTATGCATAAAAAAAATGGTGCATGAAACCGAAACTGCAGACGAGCTGAATGAGATGCAGATTCACTCTCTGCCAGCAGGTGGCGCTTAAAGCGTTCCTTGGTTTCCGCTGTAAACAAAGCAGCGTTGCACTTGTGAACTTTAATGTGCATTATACAGAGGCAAGAGGAAAAGACAAAATACCGTCGAAAGACCGTAAGTTCCCCTCAGACATGCATTCATATTAACTCCTACCCCTAATTGAATTGCGATTTGTTTAGCATCTCAACCGATTTGAATCGTCACGTATTTAAATCGATTTTCAACCGGCTCGCGGTTAATCGTTACATCCCTAGTGAATTGCAGTTGTGTTTTTTAGGGATGCACGATATTGGATTTTTGCCGATATCCGAGTGCTGATATTTTTCCACTCATTTTAGCCGATACCGATATATTCCCATTTGTTTGGATACAACACCAAGTCTCTCCTGTGCAGTAATTATAAGCAAAATATTTTGAATTTTGGTTAGTTTTTAACAAGAACTTGTTAGAATTTAAAAAAAAATAATAATGTAGGTTTTTTGATAGTACCAGTGTTAATTTCATTGACGAATAATTTTCATCATGATGTTCGTCAATGACATTTTTTTTCACTGACGACAACGAGACGATAAAGAACTAAAACTCTTTTTAAATGACACAAACTATGACGAAAATATATTGACATTTTCGCCGACGAATAAAAATGAGACACATGTTGGGGAGGGACGATTTGGGAAGAGATTCATTCAATTTCAGAACGAATCTGCTGCATAGTTAGGAGGTTAGATGCGTACATATGAACCGGCGGGACATAAGCTGAAATACACTTGCTGCACGTCGCATAAAATGTCAATATGTGGGAGTAAGAGAATAGCAGACCTATAGATAAATCTGACGACGCAAGAGAGAACTAATTTCGGTCCAGTTTTCTGAGCGCAGACACTGAAGCATATACACACACAGAAACGTGTCTCACAGCGCGCGAGTAGGCCTACTCTTTCACGTCGCATGAACGGAGAATTACACAAATGGTGTCGAATTGTCCGTTTTGACGAGTATTCACGTAAGCACAGTTGATTATGTCTGAAGTGAATGTAAACAGCAGGGAGAACGTGAATCAGTACATTGCATCCATTGCAGCTGTGCATTCGGTTTTAAAGGGATAGCAGCCTATCCATTTAGTTGCTATTATCCGAGTCATTGATGTTAATCACGCAACGAAAGAAAGACAGAAAATCACTCACTGCTCTTGACTGAAAAACTTTAGTAGCCCTAAAGGTTAATCTAAATTTATTTACAGAAATGTGTCTGCTTGAAAGAATGAAGAATATGGTAAACAAGTTGCTATAAAGAATGCATAATTAGCCTATATAACCATTGGTGTTTCATTAAAAAGACCATGTTCTTGTTTATGGGAAGTGGTTTTATTTAATTTGAACAAAGGCATGTTGTGTGTCACCGCAGTTAAATCGGTGTCCATCATGATAAAACCTTAATATCAAACCTATATAATGAGTTTGGAAATTTGAGAAATGCTTAAACGCATTACACTGTAACTAAACCCATTAGATTTTAGCCGACTAAACTCACTGTAGATTTAACTAGAACTAGAGTCTAAAACTAGACTAAAACGAAAAACAATTCAGGTGACTAAAATATGACTAACTAAATGGCATTTTAGTCAAAAGACTGACTAAAACTAAATCAAAATTAACACTGGACAGTACATTGAATAATAAAAATAACTATAAATAAAACTATATATCAATCACTGCAACGTCTTTTTTTTCATGTAAGCTATAGCTTCTGACATTTAAATCAAAACATAAACAATTTTTTTTTATGGCATCAATTACTTTATTTAATCAGAAACAGTCTAAATGTTATTTGTGTTGACTATTTTACTTTTAATTTAATTAGAAGTAGGCCAACAGCGCCCCTACAGAATTAAAACTCTTTACACAACGGGCGTTAGGATCCGGGGTAGGCTGCCACTTCTGCCACTGCACTATTACGGTTTACTCTATCATACACCGAACGCGTCATTCTGTACGTGCTTTCTCAGTTTAAATGCAGCGATCCAAAAGAGTGAATCTAATGTTCATTCAGACAAAATTTTGCTTCAAGAATGAGCCACACTGCTAACGTGATCTAATCGCTAGCACACCCTGAGCACATGTGAATTAACACATTCCTCCTATCGGCAAGACATTTGCATAATTTTTCATATAGGGCCGATATTTACATTTAAAGCCATTATTGGCCGGTTCCGATATCAGTCCGATAATATCGTGCATCCCTAGTGTTTTTGCATTTTGTCTTTTTTCATTTTTGGGTGGAAAGTCTGAAAATGAACAAATTTGAGCATAGAACTTTTTATGCACACAATCATCTGATAAATTGGATGTTGCTTTAAATCAGGAGTGTCCGTTCAGAAGAGAAGCGCAGCGGCAGTGGATCTCGCAACTGGGGCTCAATGAGAGACCATATGAGGTGACGTTTCACTTTTTATATTATGTCAGATTGGAATTATTTTCTCCCTTTGCTCCCCCCCCCCCATCATAAAATGGTTGTCATTTTCCTTCTGTCCTGTAGTGAAATTGAAGAGGGGTCACCTAGTGAAGAGGTCGTTGAAAATGAGGAGACCCAAGAGGCAGTTGAGACTGATGGAGAAAACAGGTCTGTTTCTCACAGCTGCAGGAAATATCTTGTAACGCAGATGATGCTTGACAGTGAATATGGTTATTTGATGACTATGAATTTGAGCTTCCTTTTATAGATCATAATGGATGTAAATGTACAATTGCTCCTCTTTCAGACCATCTGAGACCGAGGAAGTGATTGAGCTTGCCCTAGAGATGACACTGGATGAGTGGAAAGCCCAACAGGAGCAAAGCAGGCCTAAGGTGGAGTTGAATATACGTAAGGCAGACACCTCTGTGCTGTCCAAGGCCGTGGTCATCCATAAGTCCAAATTCCTTCAGGTGAGGAGTCTCATTCTTAGCACTTAGAGCCTGTTGGATACAAATTCACTCTTATAACTGCTGTTCTTGTTCTAGAAACATCATAATGGCTTGGATGAAGAGGATGTGGTTTTCCGCCGCCCGGCCAATGACATCACTTGTCAACTGGAGATCAACTTTGGCAGCCTGGCTCGGCCCTCTCGTGGTGGGAGAGGAGGACGAGGTGGTCGTGGCCGTGGGGCTCCATCCATGCCATCCCAAAGATCTCCACAAAAACTTGAATCTGTAAGTTAGTTGTATTGGTTGCATCATAAATTGCTCATGCCCAGACAACACAGTGTTGTGAAATGCAAGCGTTTTAGTTCAAGGCACTTTACAAGCCAGATGGGTGTTCATGCTGCGTGAGAAACTGTGCCTGTGGTGGGTTGAGGCTAAATCATGTTTTGGCGTTTCCTAAGGCTCCAAACCCAGATGATCCAGAAGATTTCCCTGCACTGGCCTAGAGCTCCTCTGGAGGTATAGAGTGCGGATCAAACTGTTCTGCAACCCATGTTGGTAGCTCTGAAATGGGCAATGTGCACTTAAAATGAACAAAAATAAAGCATGCATAAAGTTGGTTCTTTGCCGTTACTGCAGTTGTCATTGTGTATAGTTCTGTAATTTTTGCACTTGTTTGGGTTTACTATTTTAAGAGGATGGAGCAATAGTTCGTTCTAAAATAAAGCATGCTGTTAAAGGCATATTGATGCTGAGTGAATACTTTGCCTAAATACGTTAAGGATATTAAAATGTAGACTTGCATTTCTGCAATTGCTTGATTAGCCAGAAGATTTACGGGGTGTTAAGCAAGGTGACTTTGAACTGAAATGTAATATGAATTAAACTCTGGGCTGGTTTTATCTCAATTTTATCTTTTTCTTTATCTTTATGGTTTTATCTTAATCTATTTGCATAGATTTGATGCAATAAAAAAAAATGTATGCGTGCAATGTTCTTCAAAAGTTAGGGGTCTGCAAACATCTCACTTTGCAAAGGACACATTAATGCTGTTCTTTTGAACATTTTATCCTAGAATCCTGATGGTATCAGTTTCCACAAAGCAAATCGTAATTTCTTTCTTGTGAAGCAAATCGTAAAATGAAGGATTGTGTGACTGAAGTGATGGCTGCTGGAAATTTAACTTTGCCATTATGGAAATAAATTATATTAAATAAACTTGCATTAAGATATATTAAAATCAATTACACAACTGTGTTGTTTTTACCATATTGAGCAAATAAATGCAGCCTTGGTGAGCAAAATATTAAAGATCTTCCAGACCCCAAACTTCTGAATGGTATGTGTGTTTCTACATATATGAACATGATGGTTAAGAGATTACAGTAGTTATTTTGAATACAGTAGTTATTGAATAAAGGACATAAATGGAAATATTTTAAACCGTTAATTCTTCACTGTAGTCTAACCATTTGATCTCAGTATATTTTTAGTGCAGTGCTTCGCTCCACCACCAGGAGGTGTAATACCGCAGAGAATAATTGAAATCTGACTCTTGTGCTCCTGCTGCCGGTAGGATGTCCATTGTACTTCTACACTATTTCCCTTGTACAGTGGTGAGTCTTGAAGTAAAACAGGATCATTGATCCTATACTCTCTACCGCTGTTTGAAAAATGTTACTTTTTAAAAAAAGTTCTGATGTCCGGAAAAACTACTGCTTGTTTTATTTTTTGCGGGTAGACATGTTTCCTTGAAGCTCACAGTGCTTTGGCTGGTGATGGAATGTCACACTGCTAGTCATACAGTGAAGGGAAATTAAATTTACAATGGACTGTTTCCTCCAGCTCACCATGTATCACTATAGATTTTGGCAGTTCGCTAGACAATACTGCCAATCTTGCTGAAAAGAACTGCAGAGCTCTGTCCTGCAAGCCTGACAGCAGTGAACTCTGGAATCAGATTCCTCAATGAGGAAATGGTCAGTAGTGAGAGAACCTTACATCTGCTGAAATCAGTTTTTTTTCTTTTTCTTTTTTTTTTACAGCTCCACTGTCCCTCCTGATTGCTCTGAAACTCTTATCTTTGAGCTATAAGAGTCTTGTCTTAGTGTAGTCATATGATACACCCCGTTTTAGTCTTTGAAGAGAGCCTAGTGTTTTTTTTAGAGGGATTGGGCCAGATTCCCGTGGCTGCGTTAACACTGAGGTGATTGTAAATGTTAGGCTTAAGTGTTCTTTCTGCATTCTCAGAGCTGTTTTTTTTCTGTGGGTAGTGTTGAGCTGGTGAAACACACAGGCATGAGCTCATTGTAGCTGACAGAGTGAATCCAGATGGATAAAGCAGTGATACTAGAAGGATGCGTGTTCACACTATTTTCTGTACCCAAGTCCAGAGTTTTCTTTGTCTTGGCATCTTATGTTTTCCCATCAGCCCTTTCCCTCTGTATTTAAGGGCTATTGGGGAGATTGTGAACTGTGTGTGACTATAATTAACTGTCAGCTGTTTTAAATTAATATAGATCCATTGGGGCGTAGAAACAAATGGTGATTGATCGTTGGCCCCGGAACCCAAAGAGTGATTGATTCAGTGTGGTGTGGAATTTAGTATAACCTCAAAAAAGCATTTGTACATTTGTCGTTTATTTTTCCTGAACAAATGTTAGGCTAAATCTTAAACAAGTGAGATCTTGTTTTTCTTCAGATTATTGCATCGCGTTGACGAAGCCTTTTGTTTAGCGTTGCTGCAGTTGCAGTGGAGCGGTTGGTCCTATAAGCAACATGAGATGATCTGAACTGAGCTGACATTAAAAGTCTTGGACTTGCTTGTATTTCATCTGTGTTGGATTTGTTCATGTTATCCTCATGGGACCCAGAAAAAAAACATTTGGAATTTAAAGTGTTTTTTTTCTCATGACATTTATAGTGTTTGGAGAAATATATGACCGTTTCAAAAATTCTCTGCATGTGGAGAATTCAGGACATTGGTACTAAAAAAATAAGGGTAAGAGACTAATGACAAAAATTAAAACCAAATTGGTTTTGTACTCCTTTTCTTTACAGCCCTCTCGACTGATTATATATAGTTGAAAGATGTTTATATTTCATATTTATGTATGCACACTAGTGTATGTATTAATTAGCTGTGTTTAATCTAAATGAGTGTTTTTCATCACTTTGGCACAGAAATTTAAACTTCTACTAAACATTTGCACATAGTTTCTCAACTATGTTATGAAAGATATTACAGAATGATTTAATATAACATTTACATCCTGATTACTTGCACCGTTTTGTAAACATGGACAAAAATAGATGTTTCCAGGTCTACATTTTTTATTATTCTGTTCTACTAATATAGTGTCATGGACATTGCATGGATATTTCTCATATTTATTTGTTATTGCTATACTGTTTGGGGTGTGTGTGTGTGTGTGCGCACAGGGCTCGCAAAATTTCAAAATCCCTGGTAGCCCTTCGGGCAGGTACTCTTCAGATTTTGGTAGCCCGAAAATTGGGATAATTCAAGCATATAAATTGTCAATTTAAAACGTATAAATATGACAGTATCTTAATTGTTTAGATTTTTAGAAGGCACATTAACTTCTTTCTCATTTACAAGTCTGTGTTTGCTGCGTAAAAACATGAGTTGATATTTGCATTGATCTGACCATAAAACCGCAAGAAAGGCTTGTTGGAAATGCAAATTCATTCTCTGCCACGAGGTGGCGCTTAAGGAGCGCTGAAATAATGCTGTTTCCCCGGTAACGGCTGTACACAAAGCAGCTCCCTCCACGACACCTTTCTGAGGACAGTCGGTTCACTTCAGATACATTCAAATAAAGACATCAGAGCCTAGTTTTGACTTGAAACATGCAGCTCATATTTATTCAAAGATATCATTGCCTTTTGAAGTTTAATCCAGCCGTATCTCGACTCTTGTCTTTCCGTCCCCAACTGTAAGACCTCTTGAAATTATAATTAAGACATTTCTTATACCATTTAACGTATTTAAAACTTTTTATGGCCGTAAGTTTGATACTCACTTTAGGAGTTTTTAAGGACCCGCGGGAGATCTGCATTTAAGATAGCCCATCGGGCAGGGCAGTGATACATTTTGGTAGCCCGATTTGAAAACACAATAGCCCCGGGACGTCGGGCTAGCGATTTTGTGAGCCCTGGTGTGTGTGTGTGTGTGTATATATATATATATATATGCATACATACATAAAATACCTTTAGTGTGTCTTGATGTTCCGTTTAGAGAAGATAGAAAATAAATACTTATTGTATTCCAGAGATGTCTATTACAAGAAACTATTCAAAAGCCAGTCAAATTCATATAACAATGATATAAATAATAGTGGTTTTCCACCTCCAGTTAATAGGCAATCTCTCTCTCTCTCTCTCTAATCAATTTTCTCATTCAATATATGCAGAATATATGTACACATTGTATATAATGTATGTGTATATACACATTGAAGGAAAAAAAGTTTAAATTTTACATTTAGTTTTTATTTTAACTTTTTATTATTGTTATTAATGTTCCTTATGTTAATTCATCCATACCGATCTCTCTCTAGCTCATTACAATTCATGTGCTCCCTTGGGTCCTGCACTGTGACTGGACAGCTGCACTAGAGCCTAAATTCCCTCTCACTCCTTTTTTTGTGGTGTCTCAAGGTTGTGCTCCATGGTAAATAGGTGTGGAGTTCAAAGAGTCAAATCCAACATATTGATTAGGGCTTTAAGGCTAGAGCTTTTAGCAACCTTGAATCCTGAAGAGCATGCACTGCAGAGACTTGTCAAGTAGGGAAACAGAGTATACATGCTACTTTTGAGACTCAATTTCATTCATCTCGCACAAAGAAATTCTACTTCACAGAACAATTGTTTACTACGAGGCAAACTGCACAAACTCTATTGTTGACTCGGTTTACTCTGAATTGATTATGCATACTGCAATATGCATATATTTGTACTATTTTTATACACATTTGATGTGTGTTTTCAAACAGGCCAGTCATATCAAAGTCTTAACCCATATCTATTAATAATAAGCAGCTAATCAATCAGGGCTTTAGAGACACGGGCTGCTTTTGCCCTGCAGGGAAAGAGGGGGCCAATCAGCAGTACCCATGCTCATTATTAATTCAGTAGCTATGGGAGCTCTTGGCTCTCTATCCCACTGAGTTTAGAGCTCTGTGTCAGCACAAAGTGCATCCATCACAATTTGGCCTTCTTGGTATTGATTTGGTTTACTATGTTAAAGGGGTCATATGATGCTTTTTTAAAGATCATTATTTTGTGTATTTGGTGTAACAGAATATGCTGACATGCTTTAATGTTCAAAAAACACATTATTTTTCAAATACTGTACATACTGTACAGTCCTATATACCCCCCGCC
>NW_015645543.1:958449-981093 GCF_001515625.1 Sinocyclocheilus rhinocerous
GGGGAGTGTTAGAACGAGCCGTTTTAGGGGGGCGTGGCAGAGTCTTAACTTTGATAAAGAATATCTCTTTGGTTTTGAGACTTTAGTCTTTGCAACTTCAGGGATCTTATCTATGCACAATCAGCTTGTAACACTCCAAAATGAACGGGAAACTTGAAATCGCATCATATGACCCCTTTAAATGTATTCAAGCAACAAGTTATATTAGTCTTCACTGTGGGTAATTAACATGCATGAGATGTTAGAAATATATAAATATATATATAGAATTATAGACATTAAATATTCTGTTTAAGATGCAGTGCTGTTTCGTTTTTTTCTGGATAAGGATAAATATCAGAGTCAATGATATAAAACTAGTGGTTGAATCCGCTGTCATCAAACAAACTTATTGAATCATTCACTCAACTGATTTGCTTAAAATACTCATTTGTTCAGAAACAAAACAAGTGACTACTGTCTATATGAGTGAGTCATTGAATCATTCTCTCTACCAATTTGTTCAAAATGCTGATTAATTGGGGAAGTTTAAGATCTAAACACCTCTGGGTGTTTTGGTCGGAGTTTGAAATTATACCTTATTTCACAGGGAATATTAATTTGGTTTTACTCTAGATTCACCTGTAGCGTCTTCCCAACATGTGCAAAAATACATGTAAAAAGAGCAATGAAAACAAAACATTGCGTTTGAATTAGCATCTTGAAAAGCACTAGTCATCTTCACGAACAGTCAGGATGTTTATAATAGCAAGAGTGGATTCTGAATTTTACTCTGTGAATTTTTTTCTAGTCTTAATGTTCATGCTCCGGTTTGCATGGTTGCATTTAAACGTGAAATATTTAAAAAAAACAAAAAATTCCATTCTTTAAGGTTCATATCAGTGCTCTGTCATTGTGATGAAATGACTAACCTTGTCTGGAACATTTCAAGAGATGACTAATCAAAATATTAATATTCCAGCACCACAGAGATGGGTTACCAGCACAGGACTGTTTGAAATGTGCGAATTAAGTATTCTTTTTCATTAAAACACAGGCAGGTCACCAGAGTTCATCTGTATTTCGTTCGGTTTCTGTCTTTTTAGGGCACAGACAGTGTGTGGTCTGACCTACCCCAGCCCAACCATGTCATCCAGCCTACTGAATGTGGATAAATGCCCTCAGGTGATTCTCTTTTAGTCAAATACTGATCTCCCTGTGGTATGATACAACACGGCCGTGACAGGTTATGGAAGTGCAGTCCAAACACAGCTCTGTAGAGCTGTTTAATTAGTTCACACTCTCCACAGTAGACACCCAGAAGGCCCTTCAGCACGCTTGCTTTATCTTAATGTGTTTACCGTCAGAAATAACCTATGCCACATTTATCACCAGGCACTGACCTCTTGGTTCCTTTGAGGGTTGAGACGGTTGTTCTTACTGGCATGGAGCTTGTTCTTCACTATGTTCAGCGGCTCTTTTTGCAACTGCGTGCATCTCTAGTTTATTTTAACTATGCATAAGCAGTGTTGTGCAATAATAAGATATGTGTAGGCATGTGACAGCTATGAATATTTCATTCGAGATGTGATTTTTAGCAACAAACAATCTGTGAGCTGTAGGTCAAGGACTATTTGTTTTGCATGCATATGTATGACCGCTTTGGCCTGAGGGATGTGAATATCTGCCTTAAATTATTATGTTATTATTAACATCCTGAGACTATGCCAGAACTTTCCATGACCGTGTAAAGGTCATTGTAATGGTTCTAGTGGGTGGTGAGGGGGGCACCTGCCCTATAAACCCCTCCTGGGATGCTCAGAAGGGCTTTTTATTTGTCTTCATTATGTTTGTGAAAAGTTCTACCGAGCTTGGACGTACGATACCTGAATTTGTTTCTCTGATGTGGAGAATGTTTCTGGCTGAGGAATGTATGGTAACTGAAAACATAAGACCTGTGGGGGTTCGGTATGTCATGTGTGGACATAAGATGTGGAAGCTTGTGGCAGTTCTCTTAGTGGACCACTACCAACCATTTAGGTTGCTTGTAGTAGAATTCAATCTTGTAGTGTTGTTGAAGTGCAATGAAACAGCCTAATATTGTAGCGAATTATCATTGGAATATGAACAGTAAAGCTAGGCCCTAGTCTTTTGATACTTGTTTTTTAAGGATTAGTTTGCTCAAATTTGTATGCTGTCACTCTATAGTAGATTTTTTTGTACAATCAGTGTAGCATTTTCCATACAAGTTTCGATAACACTTTACAGTAAGTGACATGCCTTAGGCTAATTAACATGAGCTAATAATAAAAAATAATTCTAAGTCACTTATTAACCTTAGTTAATGTTAATTTCAACATTTACTAAAACAAATCAAAAGTTGTTAATATTATTGAATGGACTTCAGCTAACTTAAATTAATAACGAATAGCTGTATTTTAAATGAAGATTAATAAATACTGTAACAAACTGATCATTGTTAGTTAATGCAATACCTAATGTTCCGTAATGGGACCTTACTGTAAAGTGTTACCCAAGTTTTAGTGACAAGTTAAATTTTACAGTAACAATATTCATCGTTTAATACTGTTTATTTAATATATATAAAAAAAAAATAAATCTCACACAGTAAAACTGTAAAATGCTGAACCTAAATGAATAAACCTATAAGAATGATTTATATACTGTATTTTAGAGCTGCTGGGATGGAAATGACACAAAAAAAAGTAGTTCTGGCTGTGGGCAGCGTGAAGCTGAAGGTTTGTGTTGGCAAAACTACAGGAAATATTTATTTGTTCATCTGCGCTGATAAAATGTGTATCCATATCTACACCACATTTATCTGTGCAATGCCAGAGCACAACCAAAACAATGTTCTTCTGAAAGACTGCTGGAGGGCCACAAGTTACGTAGTGTAGCTTTAAGATGGTATGTTACCAATATGATCACTGTTTTTTTTATTGACATGGTGAATGGCTAGTGGTGAGAACGATTTGTTCAGATGGGAACATTTGATATGCAAACCATCAAGGTTGGTCACGCAGATCTCCATATCGCAGTGGGCCACAATGACTTTGGAGATTTGTATTTTGTACCTCCCTAGAGTTTGCAATATGAAAGGTGTAACGTTTTTGCCTCACAAAAAAGAGGTGCCGCCCATTGACTTATTTGAACCTGTTGACCTGAAAATATGGCAGGAATAGTGAGGATCATGCTTATGTTGGAAGACTGACTAGCTGTGAGTTGTAGTTAAAAGATCAAATGAAATGATGATATTGATGTGTACGGTGTCTCTGTGAGTGTGTGTATCTTTATGTGCGTGACTCCAGATAAACAAAGTAAATGGGAATCCACAGGAGAGTGTGGCTCATGCTAATGATGACTGTTTAATTGAAATTAGTAAAGAGACGGCAGTTTGTATTACAGCTCCCTGCCTCTCTCTTCACCTCCTTCTCTCTCTGTTTTGTCTGGGACGTGGCTTGGGCTGCAATAGTAATTATCGTTCAGTCCAAGGGGGGAAGAGCTTAGAACTGCTGGTTTCGATGGCTGCCTTTGACTCCTTGGGAAGTTTTCAAGTCAAACAAGCCTATGCAAAATCGCAGCTGCTTAACACCATCATTATTCCCCATCAAATGGAGGCTCAGAGGCTGTTTGCACATCCATGCTTGGCATCGCCACAAACATTTTAACAGGGAATTATGAAAATTATATTCATCGATTTCTTTCGGTTGAGCCTTTAGTGTTTGACTTGCGGTGGAAAAAAATTCGCTATTTTACAATGGTACACATGCACAGAGAGTTTATTCCAGCATTTATGTAGCACAACCAGTTTATTCACCATTTGAAGGTTATTTGACTGAATCAAGTTGTAATACAATGAATAAGAGCTACTGTACCAATATGTAAATTCTGTATGTGCTTATGGATTCAATTCAGGGTGGAAGGAATATAAAAAGTCAGTCAGAATATTTCTGTGGTGAATTTAAAGTAGTTCAACTACAGTCAAGCTACACTTAAAAAAAAAAATTAGCTGCACTACAAGTTACAAACAAAAAGTTGCAACCCTGGGCTAAGTGGAAAAATGTGCCTCTATCTGTGTTTTTGCAAAACTCCAAAAATGTACCTATGCATACAGTTCACTCCAGCTGAAATAAACAGCAGTGGCAGTAAAACACCAGTAATTTTTATTTTCACACAAGTTATGATTACATTGGTAGATTATCAGTTAATAAAGACCATTTTCATGTGGTTCATTCAACAATACTGTTGTCTAAAAAATTTTTTTATTACATTTCTGACCTTTATATCACATATCCAGCTCCATATGTTTGACTTTTGTGCCTTTAGTAAACTTGCTTGGTAGCTCACCTGGTGTGAGTCCCGTGAAACACGAGTCACAATAAACAAGCTAAAATGACATGGTTGCTTCAGCAAATTTGTTTTTAATCACATTTACTTTTGCTAACACTATCGGTTAGGTTTAGTGTAGGTGGTATGTTATTTTCAAACAGAATTAATCTGTGCACCACTCACCAGATATTTCATTTCTGAACTGCCATGATACATACAACAACCAACGTAATAAAACGCACAAATAAGTGCAAGATGTAATGTAATATGACAGAAATATGACCACAGGCATGTTCTTCCAACGAGCCTGGTTTGAAAAGTTGCTAAATACATTGAAGAGAGTGCAGTACATCTTAAAATATTCAATTATCTAATGACATAATAGATAATTTCATTGGAACCATTTTTGAGTTCTTAATATATTCAGTTGTTAGATGTCATTAAATGTGAACCTAAAGTCAAAAACAGTAATGAAAAGCTGCATTTAAATACATATTTAGCTTTAGATGGAGGTTGATTTGGCCATTGTTTTGAATCAGTTCATTAAATTAAATTGTCTGAATAAAGTGATTTTGTAGAATGAATCAGAGTCACTGATTAAATGCTAATGTGGGCTATTCATATTTCACCTGAAATAAGGACATTGGAAACAAGGGATTGAAACGAATATAGTTAACTACTAGCTACTATATGCGTCTTTCTATTAGAAAAATTATTCAGTTGTTCTTTGAACAATCGATATATGAATGCAAGATTGGAAACCTGCAGATGTCAATTTTTAAAGCAAATGAGAGTATTTATGAGACACTTGACTGCTGAATGGAGAATATGTGCATGGTGAAGAGAACTTCTGTTATGAGACCATCAGAAACAGTTTGTTTCAATTTACATAACAAATGTATACATTTGAAAGTGATGTTTCAGGTCTGTTGACTTACATTGTTCTCATGAAGAAAGATTCTGCAGATGAATATTGGCATGAAACATCTGCACAAATGATTCATTTGCTGAAATGAGAAAAATCACAGGACAGGTTCAGCTCAATAATGAGAAAGAGATGAACTTTCACATGAATCTTTTCTTTGATGTCTGCGCACGAAGCTACGCGGTCACATAATAGGTAATTTTCTTTTAATGACTGATGATTTTATGTAACTTCAGCTTGTCATTTATATAGTATTTAGCAAAGCAAAACAGATGTAGGTCTGTTTATGCTGCGGTTGATTTTTGCACGATCCTGTAGTAATCGAAGCCAAATCGAGTTTTTTTCTTTTGTTTGACATTGCTGTGCACAAACTATAAACTGTAGATTCATTAAAGCAGACATGACTAATGATGTCTACATTTCGTTATGCACAGCTTTATTTTCCTGTGGCATGTTCACACAAGGTCAAATGCAAGATCAAGATATAAAATGTGTGGAGAATGTTCTTAATCGCATGTTTGCAAGCTTACGGTCACTTTATATGACTATAAACAGCCTGGCTCTTTTTCAATCCAATTTCATATATCAGTTTTTATCAGTGGCGGGCCGTGCATTTTACACCTAGGCCTTCAGTGGCGTCCTACATGAATTAATCCATCTCTTCATACCATCATAATGATGCCACGGCTATAGAAACCATAAATATTACACAGTAATGCAGTATAACAGGGCACTACATAACAGATAGGTATCTTATGTAGCGAGAATGAATGCCATTACTAAAGAAAGAAACCCAATTAACAATTGCGCAACACATCATCTGTAGCTGAAGCATTAACCTAACAAAATGACACAAATACAGTCCATCCGATGTTCTTACAGACATTTATTCACCCAAACGCATTTATACCTTACAGATAGCATTGGTATAAAACAAACAAGGTGATTACATGTGTTTTAAAGCTGATCTAACAATTTAATGTTCTCTTACTGCTTTATTTCGTCTTCACGAGTCTCCCCGCCGGTCTGCCAGCGCACTGCGGGAGGAAAATACTGGTTAGCACAGCTTTACTAGGAAAGTGAGCAAGTAACATTAAAATAATTCATACAAGACGATGAAGAAAAGTGTATACATGTGTTTTAACGTACCTCTGTGACTCTCATCTCCCCGCTGGTCTGCTTCTGCCAGCGGCGCTGCGGCCGGAGAAAAAGACCAGTTAATACAGCTCCACACGGGAAACTGATATTCTTACGGAAACTTAAACCTGGCTTTATATCGCGCAAATAACATCAGCATACAACGCATCAAGCGATAAAAGAGTCAAAAATGAAAATTAACCTACCATACTCTAGTGGTTTTTCATCTTCAGGAGTCTTCCACAGAGCCGGTGCCGATGCCGAGGAGATGTGTGGTTGTTTTTCGCAGTCATTAGGACTACTGTTTTTAGATTGACTAAATATAGTAGGCAAATATTTTTTCAAAATGCAATGAAAATCTAAACCTGAGAAACAGTAATAAAAGTTTTACTAAGTTTTAATAAAATGATTTACAGTGATGCTGTTTGCTAGCTAGTATGCTGACCATCCAATCAAAGGACAAGAAAATGCTGACGTTATCGTTAGCCAGCTAGATGGCCCTGGTGCTGCCAACTCGAAATCTGATTGGTTAAAGCAACAGTTTCATTGCCATTGATTTAAGCTAACAGACGCCTGCAATGCTGATTCTGAAGGCCTTAAGGCAGATTTCTTTGACCCTGGCAACACGATTGCTGAAATATGATTGGATAAAAGCTCTAATATAAACATACACTGCTGGAAGCAGTGCAACCAAGAGAAAAGCTATGAAATGAAGAGAATAGACTATTGGAAATAATTTAATACACATTCATGGAAAAATATATTAAACTAAATCAGTGATTCTGATAGTGTTTAGGCCAGCAGAGAAGGCTTTGCTGGCCCTGACGGCCCACCACTGGTGTTTATATAACAAGCAACAGAGATGACAATGTGAATGAATTTATTATTCAATTCCATAGTAACAGATGTTGAAAAAGAATAATGCATTCATTTTCTTAAATGTTATTTTTGACCTTTTATGTAAGTAAACATGCTGTAGGTTGTGGGTGGATTATATGATTACTTCATTATTTATATGATTATAAAAACATATCTATGACATAGGTCTAAATATTTGACATTTTGAAGAGTATAGGTCAGTTTTATATTAATGTTGGCTTCATAGTCAAGCCAGTGTAATTACTTGCCATCTGAAATTTTGTTTGGTTATTCATAAGATGTTTTCAGGGAAATCTTTCCTCCAGGTAACCATGCCATTGTTATTTGTTGAGGACAAATACACTTAAAAATATCCCACTGCTTGGAAACGAGAATTCAGGTTTGTCATACCCAGAGTAAACAAACAGTTTGATTCAGATTGGCTCCTGTGTTTTCAAGAGCCTTTTAGTGGTGTGCTTACCATGCAGGGCTTGGAGCAAATGGATGGCCGTCGAAAATGATGCTTTCATCCACTGTAAGGAACGTGCGGGAGTGCGTAAGATGAAATGGCCTGTCATTGTCAGCGGGATCCAGCACCTGCAGCCATTGCACGTTGAGCTAATTTCACCAGAAAAAAAAAGAGTTTGCTATTCATCCAAAACAGAAATCCAAAGGAAAAGTCGACTGTAGAAATAACACCATAGCTCTTTCCTCTGACAGGATGGAAATCAAAATGAAAGCTCTGTTTTATATGGTGGGAATTCAGGCAGTTTTTGTGGGGGATGAATTTCGCTTTCCCCCGTGCACTTACTCAATCTCTCGATATGAATAACACATTGTTGCACTGAATTGTGCCAGCACAAACAAAAACAGCGAGAGAAGGAGGGGACTTTCAGTACCATTGTTTATATCTCTCAAAAAGACGTTAAACAAACTCAAGATTGATTCTGCATTTGGTTGGATTTGAACAGATGACCCAAGCATTACTGGAAGCAGAGGGCAGTATATGGGACATTAGACTGCAGCTCTTATGAACTCTTTCAACAGTGACACATGAGCGATGAAAGCTGGAGAAAAAGAAAGCCTCATAAAACCTAACCCCGCTCTCCTCTCAGCGACCCTGTCTATCCGGTGACAGACTGAGGAAATCTCATTTCCTCTCCCCAGGTCTCCCTGCTGCCTATTTTCATAAAGTTATGAGTCATCGTTCAGACTGGGTTTCTCGTGCACTCGCCCCCTTGTGGGGACACCATTTGGTTGATCCCTTAGGACTGGATTAGAAGTATTATATGTCACAAGATACAATGTAACTAGACATTGTAGTTGCTGTCACCAGGGCTCAAGATTTGGCTGGTTAGCACTGCCTCCTTTTGCCCCTGCTGGTAGATGTTGGTTCCAAACAAGCATTTTTCTCCATTGACAGTCCTTAAAAATAGCCCTGTCTTCTGAATGTCTTAATTTCTTTCATTTTACCAAAGCAGTAGATATTTGTAGATATTTTTCCACTAGTAATGGAGTGTTTTTAAGGGAATAGTTCTCTTAAAATATAAGTTCTGTTAACATTTATTCACTTTGATTTATAGTTCTTTTTTTTTCTCTCTGCAGAACACAAAAGTAGATAATTTAATGATTGTACTTTTTGCTGAATTTAATATAATACCAGCACATAGTGGCTCACTTTATCACCAAAAGTTGACATGAAATGAAAATTCACCCTATCTGTTTTGTAAATGCAATTTAAAGTTCTTGTTGTGAACAGTTAATCCATGTACATGTTTTTTAGCCTCTTAATAATGTTTAATCAAAATTTAATCAACTTGATCCTCTGGTGCATACATTTTTGAGTGAAACATCCGCATCTTAACATCCAGTCAACCAATGGTTAGAACCAAGCCACTCAGATGTACGTCGCAATATGGAAGAAAATATCTGTTGCTTCTTACATTTCATTGTGATATTAATAATGCACTCAAGACTATCATCAAAGAAGTAAATGCTGTTGATCATTTCCCTAAAGCTTTTTGGAGAACAACAACCCAGTATTTAAATAATTTTATAGTAATTTCACAGAAAGCATCCGGTGTTTGACACTGCAGTCCAATAGATGGCAAAAACAAACCTTTTAAGTTGGTTTGGCAATTGCCATTAAAACATCAGAAGAAGTAAAAACGGCACATTTTTGCTACCTGCTTGATTGGACTATGATGGCACACAAGAGAGCGATAACTGCCTACATGATTTACTGTAAATTGGTTTAAATATTGGGTTGTTTTCCAACGGAACCAATCAGATTGCTTAAAACCATAGGTACATTTTGTTTTGTTTTTTAAATATTAAAGTGAGTCGATTTCAGTTTTGCAAAGCAACTGGCATTGGGGGGTCATTATAGACCTCCTTGGCTGTCACTATGGAGAAACAGCAGTTTACAGCATGTTGTAGAGCTGTTTGCCGCTTTATGCTGTACAGTATCGTGTGGAGAACAGGATGCTTGAGGGGAAAAGACAGAAAAAGCTGGATTGTTTAGGAAAGGAGATGGAGTCTGTTTGGAGATGAAGGAGCAGGGCAAAGGGAGGTGATTAGCTGGTGATTCATCAACTCTGCCTGCTGAGTGGCTGCACTGACGGTACTTTAATAAGCAAGCAGTATGCAGGCCATGAGATGAGTACCGGCTCTAATGCAGTAATTTGCAGACTCTTGCTTTTCAGAGACGTGGGGCAATAAAGCATGCTGATGATAAAAATGATACAAGTACCAGAGCTCTCCTGATGCCTAATTGCATCTGATCGCTTTTTATCCCCTGCTTGACAAACCCCGCTGAACTGCTCAGCATTAATGAAAGCTTATCACCAACTAGCTTGTTCCAGTATGGTCACTCCAACTCCCTCCGGAAGGAAACACCGGTGGCACGTTGTTCTGTGCAGTGTGGTTGGATGCTTCTGTGAATTATGAAGAGCACGTAAAAAGCATTAGTAAAGCTCTGATATCATCATAATATATAGAATTTCTTTTCAGGGCAAATTGGATCAAATCAGAAGCTCAAAGTACTACCGAGTTCCAATGATTTTGCGATACTTTATTTTTTTTCAGAATTGAGCATTTGGTATCTCTTTGAATGCAAGGACTGTGAGTATTATAATGCCACTTTTTGATTTGATTAGTATCAATATTCTTGCAGTTTAGATAAATCAGATAATGCCTTTGTAAGACCCTCATCAGTTCCTTGATTGGTCCATTTCATACATCTGTAGAAGCAAAAGGGCATGCTTAATGTAGCAGTAAAAATACAATATTTGTATTTAATATAGGTACATAGGAAATTAGAGAAAAAATGAAAAAAATCAAAATAAGTTATTTTCCAGAGTTCATTTTATTATAAAAAAAATATTTTTTTTACACTTAAGGAATAAAAAAAATAAAATATGTAAAAAATAAAATGATAATAATAATAATAATATTCAAAAACATCAAAAGCTTAAATCAGCCTAAGCTGTTTAAGTTGGTCTAGTGGGTTTTGCAGGCTGGCCAGGCTGGTTTTCCAGTATAACCAGCTGACTAGTGCCTAAAACCCCTTTAAATCCAACCAACCTGCTTAGGCCGTTTAAGCTATTTTATAGCATGGATATTGAAGCTTTGCTGATTAAGAGAAACTAGACATTAAAGGGGTCCTATTATGCTCTTTTACAAAGTCTTGATTTTGTTTTGGGGTGTACTAGAACAGGCTCTCATACTAGGTTGCTCGAAATACACATTATTTTTCACATATTTTACATTATTACAACACCTCTCTCCCCAGTCTGACATGAACGGCTCGAATAGTTCCTGTATTAAATGAAGGCCCGCCTTTTGAAATACGAAATGTGTATTTCTGTTAAATAAAATATCTCCTTTTGAATTGGAATTTGAGCTATGTAACTTTGCAGATCTTTTTTATGCACAAACAGCAACATTACAGACTAACTAAAGTTGAAAAAGTGAAAAAGCATAATAGGACCCCTTTAATGTATCGACATATAGCTTAGTTAGAATGTAATTACTTGAATTATCACTGAATAAGAATTATTCATTTAATAATGAACATGTAAAATCATTATTTATCTGCCTGGCCTCATTTTACAACAAGAATTACATAGTAGTTTCTCTGGATGGACCATTAGAGCTCACATAACCGCAATTGTTCGGCCATACAACTGAACTGGACCGTGAGTTACAGCAGAGATGCATCTCCACATTAAAAGCGCCCTCGATTTAGCTTGAAGGCATCCTTTATTCTCGTTATATTCTGGTTTTGGCTGTTAAGCACTTAATGAGCTACAAGGGAGCCGTTTAGCTCACCATTAGGCCTGAGCATGTTCTCGGAGGACATGTTTATGGCCTCTACATGTGGTGCTTTTGTTCAATTAGATTGAATGGAAAAGCCCAGGAGAATGTGGACAAACAGAAGAAGACTGATAGCCAAAGTAATTAGGATTTATCTTTTGACAGAGCCGCTCTTTGGGTCAGTTCGGCAAACAGATGATAACAATGCACAGACTTGTTAGGATGCCTGTGGGTCTGTAAGTGCTGTTGACTGTCTCTGGTCATTACAGATTTTCATGACAAACAGCCTGTCGCCGACGTCCAGCATTGGCGTGTGAGCGACGGAGAGGCCATAGGAGACAAAATATGAGACTTTTTGTGACATTTGTTGTAGTTATACAGTTGTGGTTTGCTGGCGAGACTAAAACATTTCAAGCATTTAATGCCCAATTATTGAATTCTCCTTGTCCTCTGGCTGTCCTTGAACATTGGAGTATTTCACTTTTGTCTGCGACCTTTTGATAAATGTCAGTCCAGTTGTAAAAATGGAACAATAAAACCATTATTTTAATATAACACTTCATCATGTCAGCTCTCTTATTTTGCTAATGAGGAGGCTCATTTCTCAGGCTGGTTGTGTCAAGTCCTTGTCTTATTATGCAATGGCATTTAAAATGTCTGTGTTCAACAGATTTATATCTTAATCACTTGTCTATAAATTTTCCCTCCATATAGGCAATATTTCATGAGAATTAGGCATGAATAAATCATTTTTCAGATATCTCCATTATATTCTTCCTGCTGTGCATCATTATATCTTCACAATGCACATGCAGTGTGCACATTATGTCCACTCTATATATAAATAGATCACAGACTATCACAGACATACTTTTTTTCCCCTCGAATCCTGTCTGGATCAGGTTTATTATCATTAACTAAAATTAAAACTATAGTTATATATATATATATATATATATATATACTATTGACCAAGGCATCATTTCTCTCTTCTTTTATTATATAACTTTAAAAGGCAAACATTTTGCCCCTTTTTACAGTATGTAATATAAGTCTCATGTGTCCCCAGAATGTGTCTGTAAAGTTTCAGCTCAAAATACCCCACAGATCATTTATTATAATGCCTATTTTGAGTGGAAGCAGAAACATGCTGTTTTCATGCATGTATCTTTAAATGCAAATGAGGTGCTGCTCCCCGCCCCCTTTTCCAGAATAGGGCTGTACCTTTACAGCTCCTACCTCAAACACTCTGCCAAAAAACATCTGTTTGGTTCTGATTATCATGTCTTATCGCGCTGAAATCATGTGTTTTAAAACCATATTAGTTTAAACTTCTGATATAGGGTTTTCTGAGCGCACATATCTGAAGCACGCACACAGAATGCGGCTGTCGGCATGTGAGTACTAAACTAAGTTCTCTTTCATGACGTATTGCGCTTAAACTGTCAAATACACACAAGTTTATGTTAAAAACACACATGAGTTACAAAAACAGTCGGTTATGTCTGTGAAGGTAAACAGCTGTGAAAGAAATTGCATGTTTATATTAGATCTGTGTGGCAGCAGCGTAATATACAGTAAATAAATCAATAAATCCACTGCTCTCTTGTCTCCTCTGAGGCTGGGACTCTAAATAGTGTTCTGTGCTCATCAGTGCAGCCAAAGACAGAACAGTTAGCATGCTTTGCTCAGACTATTGCCATGGTGTTAGAACTGGTACACTGTTGTCGCTTGTGAAAACACAATAGCGGCACTGTGAGTGGAAACTTGCAAATTAAGGGGTGGTAATATTATAAGTTCCCCTTTCTACCTCACAACGGGAGCAAAATCTGAGCGGCTCATTTTTTCACAAGCTTGCAGAGAAAGGCTTACCAAAAAAATGTACTGGGTTGTTCTTTTTCACATTTTATGGGTTGGTAGATGCACCGGGTACGTGATTATAGCACTTAAACATGGTAAAAAGTCAGATTTTCATGATATGTCACATTTAAGTACTAAAACAGCTACAACTAAAACTGAAATAAAAATTATAAAAGCACAACAAAATGACTGAAACTTGACTGAAAATATACAAATGAAAACTAAACTAATTCAAAATATTATTAAAAACTATTATTGTATATTAATGATACTAAAATAACTCGTCAGGATATGAATAAATGAGATTGTGTGGTATATGGCAGTGCACGTTTTGATTAACTTTGACAGTGAATAGCGTAATTGTGGATTTAGTCAACTTTCTGGATAAAATAGGTTTTGGGGTTCAAGCACTGCTGGCATCCCTTTCAATTTAAATGTAAAATTAAATCAGTAAAAAGAGCCCTTACCTTAATTAATATCTCATTTAATTATGTAAATATTGTCATAATTTTTGTTGATGCATCCAAACAGATGCCAATTCTGTTTGAATCACTTCTGTTAATAGTTATAACTGAAACATGCAGAAAACTAATCCCATCCAAAAAGTGCTACTGAGTGTGTATCACTCCATTTAAATGACATTATAGAGAACATAAATGTGCTGAAGATTAAGTGTATTTGAAGTCATTTGCCTGCCGTGTAATGAACAGCTATGGACACACTCCGAAATGCCAGACAAATTACTTTGTGTTATCAGAAACGTTTCGTTCCAGTTGGAGCGGTTAACGTCCTCCGGGGGGATGATTGCCACAGTTATGACTACCTCCTAATATACTATGAAAGGTTTACAAGGTGTAGACTGTAAGTGAATTTGTGCACAAGTCAGCCGTCGTGGATGCGGAGTTCAGGTGATTTGTTTGGAGAGGTAATCAGGCCCAGCTTTGGCTGCTCTCACATTAACAGAATCAGACGTGATTGAATCTCTCCATGTGGGCGCTGTTATGACAGAGGCTGGGATACAGAAAACACATCCGTCTGCTTTCTGGCTAATCTTTATGGTATGGTAATATGATGTTTGGCCTGTTCGCTGGCTGACTCCTGCATCCCTGCTGTGTTGTCGGTCGAGGTTTGTTGACATTAGTGAACTCGGGCTCTTATTCTCTCAGTGCAGAGAGACATCCTGCCTCACCAGGTTTGTGTGATATGAAAACACAACATAAAACGTGCATGCTTATAATGCGTTCGACAGATCTTTCATGCTATTTTTTATGCCTCTTTCGGAGTCCTGCTCTTCTGTCTGCTAATTTGTGGTTTTCAATTTAAACAGGAAATGCGTCAATCCTGCTGTAGTTTGTGTTTGATAAAAATCTGATTGAACTCAAACATAATATTTTACACTTCAAGAGTGTTTAGAGAGCGCTGAATGCTCACGTCTTTATTAAGTCAGCCTGACAAACTGGTGGTTTCACCCTGTAATAATCAATAGCAATCTTTGAAAACAATGTCTCGTCTGAGGTGGGTGGCGTGTGCGTTGTGGTGCTTGTGTGATGTTTTATTTCCTGAACCACCCTCTCTATCGTTCAGCAATCTTTCCATTGTCTTATTATATAAAAGTTGCAAAAACAGCCTGATCTCATTAGTATTTATAGGTAGAATGTAAAATTTACACATACATTTTCATATACTCTGAAATATACAATATTTTCCAATTTTGTATTGACAGCATCTAAAATGTGAAAGTATTTACATATGCATATCTTTAAAAAAGTAAAGATTTCTACAAATCCCCTATATTTTCTAATATACATGTATGCATAAACATTTGTATATATGTACTGTTTAAAAGTGTGGGGTAAACTAGAATTTTATATTTTCTAGCTATCCTATTATTGATTGTATCTTGTTTGCATTGTCTTTATTTGATCCCATTGTTTTTTAATAGAATACTGTATGATTTGAACTATGTAATTATAACATTTTTTAGTATGTATTTTTAATTACATTTTATTTTAGGGTGACTTGTAACATCTTGTCCAGGGACTACGGATGTAAAATAGCCTTGGCTAATTCTGGTACATTTACAGGAATGTTTTATTAATGTACAATGTCCCTGTCAGCTAAATAAAAAAAAAAAAAGAAAAAAAAATTTTAAAAATAAGAAAAAAAAGAAAATAATACTTTAATTAAGCAAGGACATTAATTTGATCAAAAGTGACTGACCAAAAAAGTTCTTTTTCAAATAAATATTGTTCTTTTGAACTTTTTATTCATCAAAGGATCCTGAAAAAAAAATCATGTACAAAAATATTAAGCAGCACAACTGTTAACAATATTGATAATAATAAGAAATACTTCTTGAGCACCAGATCAGCATATTAAAGTGACTTCTGTAGATCATTTGACATTGAAGACTGGAAAATTTATTGTTGCCATTAAAGGAATAAATTACAATTTAAAATATATATTAACATAGAAAAATCGTATTTTTAAAAATGGTTGCATTTTAAAAATATTTCACAATATTATATTTTGTACTATATTCTGGATCAAATAAATGCAGCCTTTTTTCAAAAACATTAATAAAATCTCACTGACCCCATTTAAAATGGTATATTCTTATTTATTTTTTAATCTTTGATATTGTAGTGTTATGTTAATTGAAGATTAACATTATATAGTTGAAGATACAGTAAAATCAGTGTATTAATTCTAACAAACTTTTACATGTCTCTCTGTTCCTACACAAAAATGCTTTATTCATATGCTTGCAATAAGTTGATAATGTACATTTCAGTTCATGAAAGTGTATGTGTGCTAAAACCAGGCTTTGTATATTACAAATACCTAATGAGATCACGTTGGCAAGCAACATCTTGACTTCAATTCAGCAAGAAATACATTTCTCTTTTAACTGAGCTGATCCCTCTCGTGAAGCATTCATTGGTTATGATGTCATGTTTGACATCATTTTCAGTTCACCAGTGATTTCACCGAGGAGCTTATAGGCTCAATGATGGGTTCATTGGTCAACTTATTGATAAGCTGTCTGTGTGCGCTGATGCTGTTATGTCCTGGACGATCTGCTCTGAGAACATCTGGTGAGCATCTCAATTATGAGGACCTACGCCCAATATATGCAAGATTGTAAAGCTAAATTTGGTATAAATACTGTGATGCTGGTCTTTTGTTCAGATACCATTTTATGTTGACAGAAATGTATGTTTTCGTCTCTTATTTCTGCACTGTTTAATGTGCCATAACTTGTTGTTTTGGTTAAAATGCCCTTCCCCCATTTGCAAGTAGGTGGCAAGTTATATTATGCGCACTTGCTGAGGGGCTCTTTAATGCTGCTTTAGCTGAAACACACTGGCAGTAATGAGTAGAAGGTCAGACTAATTAATGCAGCGGTAAGAAAACAGCAGCAGGCTTCTGCTCACAGCGGAGCGCTCTATTAGTTTCATTTTGCTTATCGTCTCGCTTTTCTCCCTGTAGTCAGGTACAGACTCCATCAGCCGTTCTGGAAACTCACCTCGTCGTACAGCCGCTAGAGCTCAGGCATGATAACCTGAAGCGACTTCTATTAATATTTCATTATTTCATTAAATTGCCAGTCCATTGTGCCTTTGGATTTGTGCTGAAGCATCTAGTCTCTTGGCTAGCTGCTGTCAGCTCTCTGTCAGGTTCCCCGGAGCTGGCCTTTTTTCCCCTCTACTCTTTAGTCCTGTTGCTTTTTACTGCATATAACTGGAAATTGTTTTACTTAAGGGTAGGAATTCCTAATGAGATTTATTTTGAAAATGACTATGTGTTCAATTTGCTTCTTTCTGCAAATGTTTTACATGTATGGAGACTCTTTTAAGTTTAGCATCTTAAATTTAGCATTGTTGAAGTCAACTTAATATATAATTTATATATACTTTATACTTAATATACTTAAATTAGTGTATAAATAACCAGCGCTCTCTTCCACCCTCAATACCACAACTGAGGTGAGACCCTTGAGCAAGGCACCAAACCCCCAACTGCTCCCCGGGCACCGCAGCATTGGCTGCCCATTGCACCGGATGTGTGTTCACGGTGTGCGTGTGTGTGTGTGTGTGTGTTCACTACTGTGTGTGTGCACTTGGATGGGTAAAATGCAGAGCACAAATTCTGAGTATGGGTCGGAAATAAGCATGAAGGTGGGCCATTATTTCATGAAAACATATGAATGACATATCTGAATTCATACAAATTAGCCACCAATTCAGTGAAACAATCTAGTTTTTAGATTGTTGGGCTGGGTTTTGACAGAAATTTCACGATTCGATTCGATTCTCATTCACAAGCTTGCGATTCGATTCGATATCGATTATTTTGGATATATATATATATCAGGTACAGTACATGCCAAATTTTCTCAAGGAAAAAAAATCTCTCAACTAATGCTGTAAAATATACATGAGAGTCAGTTGGTACTACATTACTATAACATTGAAGGTTAAAATTGACTGATTTGTTAAAATTACACTTAATTAAGTTTTTTTTTAATAATTAAGTTACAATTACATAATAATATTTCTACTTTAATTCGTTTTTTTTTAACCATAAACATAATGGTGGCTGTCATAAAAACTTGGATTTATTCAAACATAAATTAAACATTGAAGAACAGTAAAATTGATTATGAATATGTTATATGGTGCAAATTTAGCAAAATGAAACTTTCTACAGTTTATTTTTCTGGCTGACTAATGAGTTTATGGTCACCGAATATGTTTTTCTGGGGTAAATATGACGTTACGTGACATTGTTTAGAATCCGTTATATTGACGTCTTTGCGCGGCTGAAACACCGATTGAGCGATTACATGAGACAGGATACGGCACTCTTTCTTTTAACTTACCTTCGGATATTTAGTTATGTTTATTTTGTGCTGAAACTGGTATTAATGTGGAGGAGATGATCAGTTCACGTGCTCCTCGCGCTGCCGAGTCTGTTCAACTGATGCGCTACGGCGATCTGTCACTCCACATTAAACAGCGCCAAAACGGACGGCATTTATTGAATACTGCAATACAATGGACAGAATTTGGAATCTGAGACTTTGTTTCATATTAAAAATACCAAAGCACAATGCTTATTGCGATTTATTGGATGGGAAGTTCCCTTAACTAAAAATTAAAGTCCATTAACTGAAAACAGGCTAGACTAATCGATTCTTGGGATTTAAGAATCGATATCGTTCCGTAGAAATGAGAATCGATTAATATCAAGATATCGATATTTTTTACCCAGCTCTATTAGATTGTGTTGGTAATATCAAAAACATTAATCAAATACGCACAGGCACACACACGCACGCACATATTTTAAAATGGATTTACTTTATATACTTTATTTATTACTTATGTAATACTTTATTAATAATTTTTAAGCATGTTTTCAACAAATATGATGTTGTCAGTCTTGCATTTTTAAGATTTGTAACAGGTCAATCTCTTGAAGTTTTTAAACACACATACAGAATAACATATATTAGATAATAATAATTACTTAATAATTACTTTTTATGGATTACTTGATTACATATATTCACACAATAGCAATCAATTATTCATAATTAATTGATTCTCCCTAATTCTTTTTCATTTTTTACATTTTCCTTTCTAAGATGCCTAAGACATGCGGGTAAACAAAACATTTCAATTTATAGCAAGTGTTTTATTTAGATTTAAGTTATTGTAAAATTTTATGTTGTTAATAACAACAAATGGAATATATTTTCTGTGCATTTTAATATCAGTATGGTACAATATTACCTATTTAAATCAATGTGATAAACGAGTTATGTTAAAAGTAATCAAAAAGTACTCTGATTATTTTACCTAAAATGTGTAATGTAATGGATAATTTTACTAATTACAATTTTTGTCATGTAATATGTAAAATCGTTAACCGACTACAATTTGTAAGTAATCTTCCCAGCTGTGTGTGTGTGTAAATATATATGTATTTCTTTATAATAATCACTTATTATATAATATACACATTTCCTATTGTATATTATTATTATTATTATTAATTTCATTTTTTAAACGTGTTTTTGAAAAATATGTGTCAGTCTTACATTTTTTTTTTACTTGTAACAGGTCAGTGTGCAGCTTGTGTGTGTGTGTGTGTGTTTCACAGCACCTGTTTATTGCTCTGAAACAGTGACAGTGTTAGAACTGCAGAAAGGTTGTGTAAGACACAGAGAAACAACTGTGGCTTAAGGACAGAAGTCCTACTGGGTTACCTGAAGTGTAATACAGAAAACAGCACATAACTGACAAGCACATCAACCATAATGTGTAGAGGAGGAGACCCCCTGTTATTCAGCACTAATGCTGAGAAACAGAGCTAAGCTCTAAGCCCTACATCAGAACTGATGTTCTGTCTAATACCACCGGTAATACGGAGCTGGTAATACGATTAGACCACACGTGGAGAGTTTTAAGAAGAAACAGAGAATATAATGAGGACTTACAGTCTCCTGCTCTCCTCAAGGAGGAAGAGGATTTCTTACACCTCGTGACCTCGTAGAGAATGGAAGTAAGCAGATGCTTGTGATGGGAGTGCAGAAACTGGATATTAAGGTCTGTATATCAGGCTGAAGGGTTCTGGGTTGTACTTCCCTCCCGTGCCAAACTTTTGGAGCTGAGTTCCATCTCATCTTGTCAGTTTGATCAAGCATGGGCATCTCAGCCTGGCTGCTTGGTGGATGCCTTTGTGACATGAAGAAAGCTAGCCAGAAGGACAAACAAGCCTTGTGGAAGGAAGAAGGTGGCTTGAGTTTCTAGCTTGGCCAGGAATAGTTTACCAAAAAAGGAAAATTCTGTCATAATTTTCTACACTGTAAAAAAATAGATCTGCAAAATAACAGAAAAAGTACTAGCAGTTCATTACACAGGACATTATCCATTAATTTTATATACATTTCCATTAACTTTACAAGACAAGGCAATGCAGTGTAAAATTCAGAATACTGGTAAAACACCTGCAAAAAATAAATATGGAAAAATCTTTCAAATTATACAGTGCCCTATTTTTTACAGATTTGTTTTTATAGTATACCAAGCCCCAAATCTAAAAAATAAATAAAAAATAAAAGTGGTCCATATGACGACTTATAAACTATATTCCAAGTCTTCTGAAGCTGTGTGTTAATGTTTAATGTTAAAATATCCAATATTTTGTCATATTCATTCATTTCAAATTTAAATGGTTTTTTAATGTTATTTAAAATGACAATTTAAATAAAATAAAAATTTTACATTTTTACATTATTTATTTACACATTTACATTATTTAAATGTTTTGATTATTATTTTTAAATAAGTATTTAAAATTTTTATTTATTAACCTTCATGTTGTTTTCTGGTCATTTTGACCCGGAGAGGATTTTCTTTTTCCTGAAACTGCTAGTTAATGCTATTGCATTGAACTAAAACCTGATGACTTGGCTCACACAGGATGTAACAAATTTGAAAGAATAAATGAATAAATACATAAATAAATTGATCTCAGCTTATGCACCTACATTTTTGCCTGAATATTGATTCACAAAAATGTTTAAAAAAAAATTTAATAAAAAAAAAAAAGCTCAGATCAATGAGACCTCCGATTAGTCAAAAAGAAATGCAAAAGCTGTGCTAATTTAAAGAAAACAAGTTGAAAAAAAGATTGAATCCAAGATTTAGTGACAATATAGCATAATGAAAGATTTTCATTTTTCCATTCAAAGAAATTTTTTAATGCACCAAATGAATACACCAAATTAGGTATTTTCAACACAGCAAAAGGGTTAATTTATCAGCATTAAAAAAAAAACATAATCATACAGCTTTGACATGAGGGTGAGTAAATGACAGAATTTTCATTTTGGAGTCAACTATCCCTTTAAAAAATGACAGAACTTAACTGAGAATATTTAATCATTTTTCTGTCTTATATTATACTTTACAGTGTCAGCTAGGAATCGATTTAATGTCAAAGCTCTACATTGTGATGAAAAATGGGCTTCATTCAGAGGGAGATTTGGGCCCTAAGACTTGTGGCCTCTCATAGCACTGCATGATTCGAAACCCTATGGGTGGTTTCTTATCGTCACACAGAGATATGTGCTCCATCGCTCCCTATTCATATGTTTAACAAATGACTTCTCACCCAGACTACTGAACTAAAGTGTAAATAATGGTCCTAAAATGAACTTCATAACTTTCGAAACCTTTCAGGAATATAACTTTCTGTAATGGTCTTCTTCGCTTCAAATCTATTTGAAAACAGAGTTCAGTTTTTCATTGGTCCTTTGAGAGACGTTGAATACAGAGGTCACAGGTTGGAGCCGCATGAATAAAATACAAAATGCACTAACCTTGAGAAAGATATATTTATTAAAGCTCAAGAACATAACCCCTGTAAAATGGAGGAAAAAAGCTATTGTTAATATCCAGAAGGGGTAATTTAACTCTGGGAGCCAGGGCACCGGCGCTAAAAACCATAACCTACCACTGGCACTCTCTGCCCTGAGACGACATTGCAGCCTGACAACAGGCTTCATATAAATGATTGCTTATGGATATGTTCCTGCATGAGCTCCAGCCTGTTGTCACTTTCCAGAAACACCTCATGAGCGCAGCACCGAGAGTCTAGAGGGGCACCAGAGCAACTCCACCCTGCTGTTGGCCGTCCACCTCGTCTGTGCTGCTTCCTTCTGCCGGCACCCACAGAGACACTGAGCTCATTCATACTCGTTTCTTCTGTTTGTTGCTGAGAGTCTAGAGGCAAATAGCCAGAGGAAATGACATAGGAAAAGCTGAATGTATTTTGGATTGAGGAAAGCAGCAAAACTGGGTTATCAATCTACACGCCGACTGATGACAGTGTGTAATAGGAGGGTGTTGCTTCAGCTTTTGGCCCTTATAAATATTTTTCACCACAATGTCATTTCTACCACATCTCAGTGGTGGAAATGACATTTTAAATATTTCTGGAATAAAATGTCTGATTCTTTTGTTTTGCTAATAATTTGGCGAAAATTACAGCTTGTTTGGAAATGTTGTACAATAAATATATTCTGTTCCCTTTCAGTCGGTCACTCTCGACGTCACGTCGGATGACCGACGAATTGGGATCTCGCTTAGAGAGACCAATCTACTTCGAGTGTAAACTAAACGAGCCAATGCACATTGGCATGC
>NW_015645543.1:981111-1000863 GCF_001515625.1 Sinocyclocheilus rhinocerous
CTTCAGGGAACGAGGGTTACCATACGTAACCGAGACGTTCTGTTCATATGGTAAATATCAAGTGATATTTACCATTGTTCCTTTGTTTTATAATGATATATTTACTCCAGGGTTATTATAAATAAAACATTAAAACTAAAACATTATGTACTAAAATCACTTAAACTAAAATAAAAATACAAGAAATAAAAATTACTGTAATTTTACTTTAAATAAAAATGACTACATGTATAATTTTGCATACAGCAAAAGTAACTGTATCTTTTACTACAATTAAAAAAGGGAAAATATAAAATATATATTGTTATTTTTCATTTTATAATATAATATATAAAAATAATATAAAAATTATTTAAAATATTAATAAAAGCTTTATTGTGATACTAAATTAACAGATTTTGCCTCATATTTCATCTCAAGCATGTTATTCACTTTATTTTTGGCAAAGTTATTTGCTTTGGAAATTATGCAACAATTGAGGGACTGTGGGAATTTGTGTAAAATATGTATATATAAATAATTTTCTCACAATAAAATTGAAAAGGTTTATGATTGTTTCACTTTGTGTTTAAATGATCATAGCTTATAAAATATAAATAATATTTTTGAGATCTATTGTCATGTTTTAAGATTAAAAGTTTGGGTCTAGGACAAGGAGTAGCACAAAGCCTATGCAAAAAAAGGCAATGAAAAGTAGCAAAAATAGTGCAAAGTTTCTTTTAAGACCTTCAAATAATTTGATCTTCATATAACTCAAAGACAGAAAGTTAAAATCTGTTCATTTTAATAAAAACCAACCCCTGGGACATGAAAGTTCCCATAGTTGAAGAAATACTCATAAACGTCAAATGAAAATGCAACAGAAAATGACCTTTATTCCATGATTTCCATGATCCATGATTATACCCATATCCTAGCAGACAGTTAACCATGAGCTTGTCATAATGTTGACCAATGAGTCTTTGTGAGCTGAAAGGTGGAATTAATGTTCTGCTGAAAGTAATACAAATAATGGACGTTAAATGTTCGAAGGAAATGATCTGTTATATGAATGCATATCCTCCAGATAGGAACCTCATCAGACATTTGAGTCATCAGACATTTTGACAGCGTAATAAAAATAAAATTAAAATGGTGGTGCCAGTCAAAATGCTCTAATATATTTTCAGTGCGAGTACTCATAAATCACGGTAAAATGAAAAATGCATATGTATTAGAAGGATTTGAATTGTATCATATAATGGAGCAATATGTCCATATAATCCACTGATAAAAAAGGAATGAGTGTGTCTAGGGTTGAGTGCGGCTGACGTAGGTGTGAGGCAGAGATCGGGGCCGTCATGCACCAATGCCGCTCCTGGCTCTCTTAACGCTCTAGGTGAGATAAGACAAGACCAAAAGGAATTTTTTAAAACACCTTAGTAGTTACTTTAGTAGGTCAAAGGCTTGTATATATACTTTTACCAATAAAAATAATTTAATTATCAAAGAAAATGTTTCTTATTTACCAACAAAAGTTGTGCAGCTTCTCAAATATGTTTTACATATTTACCTATTCATTTATTTTTACCAACAAAAAATGTGCACCTTATCAAAGAATATTTATTTATTTATTTACTTACTTATTTTAACAACAACAGTTGTGCAACTTAGATCTTTTACATATATTTTTTTTTTACCAACAACAATTGTGCATCTTATCAAGACTATTTATTTTTACTAACAACAATTGTGCAACTTACAAGACGTTTTACTTGTTTATTATTATTATTTTTTTATAAATTGCATTTGTACATCTCATCAGACATTTTATTTATTTATTTATTTTTTATCAACAACGATTGTGCATGTTTAAGGCAATTTTATGTATGTATATTTTAGCAACAAAAATTTTGCAACTTATTAAAAACTATTTATTTATTTATTTTTATATTTATATATTTGTTTGTTTGTTTATTTATTTGTCTTACAAAAAACAATGTGCAACGTATGGAAGACATTTTATTTATTAATTCATTTATTTTACCATCAACAATCAGCGTCTTATCAAAGACATTTTATTTTATTTTATTTTATTTTATTTTATTTTATTTTATTTTATTTTATTTTACCAACAACAGTTGTGCCTCTTATCAAAAATATTTTATTTATTTATTTAAATGTATTTTTACTTGCAAGAATCGTGCAAATTCACTTGACTCTACAATCAGGCAGAAGTGATATTGTGCTTCTGGCAAAAATCATCCATGTGTGTGTGTGCATTGTCATTCTTTATGCTAAGAAATCTTTTCCTTCTCGACGTGTGTGCAACATGTCAGCATCTCATCCCTGTACAATATCGACACGAATCCTCCATGTACAGTCCTCCATAGACCCCTTGTCTCATTCTCACTGAACATGTCTGCAGTGTGACCTTGCCTGTGCTCTCTAATAATCCCTCTACCATTCAGCAAGCCCTCTCTCACCAACACATCCGGCCTTCTGCATTTATAGTTTTCATAGTGCATGTGACAGGGGCTCACGACTGCTCCCAGGAGGAACCCATGGCCCCTGGTCAGGTTATAACAAGGTGAGTGAACCATACCGAGCGCTTCTTACCCATCCTCGGCATCGTATGAAGTCCCTTGGCAAGCTGCTGGAAGGTCTACTGGATAGATGGCGCACACCGGCTTCAGAATGTCAACGAGTGCTGGTATCTCTGCAGCACCTGGAGGAGGTGTTTGAGAGTCTATAATGAATTCATGAGCAGCTGGAAACATTTCTTCACAGGATGTCACCCACAGCGGATGCCCCCCGGGATGAAAGGTGGCCGCAATTTGAATTTGGTTCAGAGCTCTTGATTCAAAGACCGTAATATTCAGCGGCTGGACAGGAGAATGCAGAAATATGTCAAGGAACGTTGAGCAGCTCATGTTGTCAGAAGAACATGCTTTTACTGGCTAGTCGTGGATGTGTGGTCTGCCTGAGGCGTTTTTCTGATCTACAAATGCCTGTGGCATCCCTTATATGTAATTACAATAACAAATTCAGCATATGTTTTCTTTCTTCATCTATTTGTCTGTCAGAAACAGCACACATTTGTATATAAATCCCATCCACGGAGGGGCCGTTAATCGGGAACGACTTCAAATGAATCATGCTTCATATTTCAAATGAATCATTCCTGATGAATATTATAGTATTTTCTTTCTCACACACAGTCTAATTACATTCCGTCACACCGAGAAAATTGAAAAATGATTTTTCTTCTCTTTTTTTACCCTTCCTTTTTTCCCCGCCACATTCAATCAATGCTCATTATAAAACAAAGAAAAGACAGCTCTTGATTATGGGAATTGGTATTCAGTCTCAGAAACATTTCTCTACATCCTTTAAACTCTTTTCAAGTCATTTGTGATCTGTCTTGCTCCTTGGAGAGCGCTGGGTGCTCTCATACAGCTCTCTGATAAATCGATGAAGAACCACAGGCGGTCCTGACAAAGCTTTAATCAGAGAGCAGACTCGTACACAGTCCTGTCTGTGATGTCCAAGAGTTCAGTTTAACCAAACTATACCAGAACTTACCAATGTTGAGTAAACTACCTTGCCAATCTACCAACTAATCTTAATTAGTAGATTCATTACTACAGTTTTTGTTTCGAAAAAATAGTTCTACATGCTACAAACAAAAGTAGTTAGTTAGACTGAAATGTTGTGTCTTATAATTAAAAAAGTTGCAATAGCCATACAATTTGATATTAAAATTTTATAATTAATGCAAGTATTTTTGCTCATTCAAAAATAAGAGGATTTGAATGAATAAACAATTACAATTAGCTTTTCACTTCACTGTGGACTGGAGTCATGTAGATCACTAATGGATTATTGTGCTGTTTTTATCAGCTGTTTGAACTCTCATTCTGACGACACCCATTCACTGCAGAGAATCCATTGGTGAGCAAGTGATGAAATGCTAAATTTCTCCAGAGGTCTTCTGATCAAGAAACAAACTCATCTATGTCTTGGATGGCCTGAGGGGTGAGTAAATTTTCAGCACATTTTCATTTTAGGTATTACTATATAGATGGTTAATTTATACAAAGTACAACAAAACACTCTAATTTACATAACTGAGTCAAAATCATGGTTTATAGTACAGGGATTGGATTCTGTGAATAATTTTTGTGCATCTGTTTGTGCAAAACAATTCATTAGAATAAATCAGACTTTTTTACACTACAGATGAGAAAGAGGTAAGAACTTGATTGTTCTCTCAGCTCAAACATTAAAGGGATAGTTCAACCAAAAATTTTTCTTTACTCATCCTTATGTCGTTCCAAACCCATGAAAACACAAATTAGGATATTCTTGATGAAATCCAAGAGCTGTCTGACCCTGCATATAGATTTAGGGCTGGGCGATAATTCGATAACGATAATTATCGCGATATAATTTTCCTTGATAAAACTATATGAAGAGTTTGATAAATGTTCGATATAATGTTTATGCGCCAAAAGAACGAAACAGCGCGACTTATTTGAATCGCGCCACACCGACCGTTTATCCGCTCGGATCAAAGTTCAAACTTCCGCGTGGCGCGAGCTCACTAGAGCAGATGCATTTACTCGGTCACGCGAGCACTAAACAGCGCTGTGAGATCCAGTGTGAAGCGCTTGAATTCAGCGATGAACACAAATGACTCGGTGATTTAAACTAGTTTAAAGCCAAACAGGAGAAACACTGTGTGCAACGAGACAGTCAGAAGGCTTTTCAATCTACAAATCGCCATCATTTACCATGGATTTACTGTAGTGAACAAAAACTTACCTCTGCATCCTAACTCAAGCTACTATCAAATGTGCACTTCTAAGAGACAAAAAGTGATATTATTATTATTAATATTATCAGGCAACCCAAACCTGTTTCTTGATTTGAAACAATATCATGCATTAGAACAGGGGTGGCGAACTCCAGTCCTGGAGAGCGCCCTGCAGAGTTCAGCTCCAACCCTAATTAAAACTCACCTGCCTGTAGCTTCCTAATAACCCTTCAGACCTTGATTAGCTTGTTGTTTGATTAGGGTGGAAGCAAAACTCTGCAGGGCTGCGGCTCTCCAGGACCGACGTTCGCCACCCCTGCATTAGAATATGCAGAAACTAAGAAATAAATTTTTCTATTTAGATATTTATTTTGTCAAGGAAAATTAATGGTCTGGTTTCTACAACTTTCACTTTGGAGCAAAAATCTGGCTTTAAACTTGAAAGAAATAAAGATTTGACATTTATTGTGATAATTATCGATATTGACTGATATGAAAAAAATTATCGTGATAATTTTTTTGGCCATATCGGCCAGCCCTAGGTTGAACCAATAGTCACATGGACTATTTTAACTATGTCCTTACTACCTTTCTGGGCCTTGAACATTTCAGTTGCGTTGCTGTCTATGCAGGGTCAGAAAGCTCTTGCATTTCATCAAAAATATCTTAATTTGTGTTCTAAAGATGAACGAAGGTCTTACGGGTTTGGAACGACTTGAGGGTGAGGAATTAATGTCAGAATTTTCATTTTTGGGTGAACTATCCCTTTAAATGGCGATTATGTTGAGCTTGGTTACACAAACCACTGTTTATCTGGAGAAGCTAGAAAAAGCTTGACAGTTATTAAAATAGCTTTTACTTTACTGAAAAATTTAGTTAAGTTTAGTTAGTTATTCACCAACGCTGTAAGTCAACGCAGGGAATTCAGCAGCACAGAAGAATGTAAATGTAAGGCTCAATAATAAAAAAGGTGAGAGCCCAGGATGCTGGGTTTTTAATGTTTTATTGAATGGCTGTAGTGCCTGGTTTTCTTTTCTTTTCTGTACTGCCATCTATCACCTCTATGGCTTCTCCTGAGGCTTTCTGTGATGAACAGACAATGCAAACTCACTCCTCCACAGAGTGACTCTTTGAAGAGTGTTGGCATTTCTGTAGATACAGCACAGAAAATCAATTTCCCATTGACCCGGCCCTCTTCCATGCTGCTCTGCCGAAACGCATGCTTTGGTCTGGCTGGACGGCTGTGCCGATTGGTTCACGAAGAGGTCTGAGGCATTTACTTGGCCTCTCTGCTGATGTAAAAGATGCAGACGTTTCTGTCTTGTTTCGTTTCTTCAATCATTTTGAGGCACACATACTCTTAGATCACACAAATATGTTTTACTGATCCTGTTGCAGTTCTCTCCGTGTTGTTGCTGTATTAAAAAAGTCCCCATGCAGTCACTAATTTTATCCCTTAAAACTCATTTTTGATGATCAGACAGCTACCTTCTAAAGATCAACATATTTAGGTAGAAACACTTGATGATTTGAAAAGCCCCATCCCGCAGGCTGATGGAATTGGTTATATGTTTGTGATAGTAGGAAACAGGCTGTTTCAAACTGCATTTTTTTGGTGCTGGACTTTGGTGCACTGCAGTTTCAAGGAGAAAATGCTCAGCAATGGTGTTGACTGATGAATTTGCACATGGTTTATCTTTAAGCATATATAAAAAAAACCCAGACAGACATGTAAACAATGTTAAAAACTTGGTTTTCACCACAGGGCGGTCTTGAAAATTAGGAAAACAAAGGCCAATTTAAAATGAGCTGTAAACATATGCACAGCAGAGTAGATAAACACAATTTAGAAGCCTTAATAGGCCATGCAGTATTATTTTTTAATAAATAATGAATGACAACTTTTTTTTGACATGATCTTTCCATACAAGAGTATAAGAGTTAAAAAATGTTTTCTCTTGTTTTTCTTGTACATAAAGCTTTTCTTTTTGAGAGAAAGTTAAGCTGAGATCACAATTCATAGAAAACACGCTTTGTCTCTTTTTCATTCTTTGATGAATAGAAAGTTCAAAGAACAATAGAAAATAGAAATCTTTTGTAACGTACAGTATAGATGTCTTACTGTCACTTTTAATCAAATGAATGTGAATAAAAGTACCAATTTCCACATACTGGTCAGTAAAATTTTTGAAAGAAGTTAATTTATATTTTAGTTTATACTAACCATTATATATTATGTCTCCGGATTCTGACATATTACTTAATATTAATGTGACTGATGTTTTTCTGTTGACACATTTCTTGTTTGGTGTTAATTAAGGGACACTTCAGCCTAAATGAGGACGCTGTGACAAAGAAAAGCTGGTAAACACTGTATTAACACATTAGTAACAATATTCAAATGTCATTGTGAAGTACTGAATCGGTACAGCATTCGGCGGTGGGTGTGTTTAACGCTAAGCGGTACTTAACAATGTTGGTGCTTCACACTGTTTTAACACATTGTGTGATCTGTGCTCGGCCACTGTGAACACACACCCACACACACATTAACCGAGGAAGGGCTGAAAGAAAAAGTCTCATAATTGTTTTGGCCACTGAGCATCATAATTGATGTGCAGAATATGAGTCTTATCAGGCAAAACAGCTTGACCTTTGTAAGTTACATCACTTCAGATTTAATGTGCAATATGATGAGTCAAGCTGCGTCTCCACACGCAGCAATCTGCTTCCAGGACAACCCACTAATTCGCCATTCCTGCGCATAATTAGATTGGCATATTTCACTAATGGATTTTCCCCTCCATAATTACTGATTGTAGTTTATTCAAATGCCCTGAGTGACAAATCAAATGACCAAACTGCTGCCATCAGGGAGAGTGATGAATTTTGGGCTCAGACGAATGCGTTTATTTAAAATTCTGATGCTGTCGTAACGCCTGATGGAATGAGTGATTTGACGTCGCAGTCACATCGCTCTAATTGTCTCCGCACCGTCAATGTTACAGGTAGCTCGTAGTGCACAAAAACTGCTATTTTTAAGCCACAATGAGTTATTTGACATTTCATGCTTTTTCTGATTGTATTCCTCCACACCGTAACAAAGATAAAGCTTAACACCAGGAGACATAATACCCCCCTAATCAGCTTCAAACTCTCGCTGATAAGAAGAAACCCACACCTTATAGGATTTCAGGATGCATAAATCTGAATAAAATATCCGGTTCTAACTTTCACCCCACAGGTCTGGCGGGTGAAGTGAGTTACAGTCGCCCCGAGCCCATCACCCACCCTCTCCGTATAATTTCCCTAGTATTTTTCTCTCTGTGATTGAATTCATCAGGCCTGCTTTGTGTGCGGCGTGCTGCTTTGAGAGGCAGGGGTGTGAAGCTGCTTATTTATATTTATGAATTCGCACAGTTTGCCCTAGTGTGAAATAATGGGTCATTCCAACACAACATGGAGTGCGGAGGCTGAATTTCAAATGGATTTCCAGTTTCGCACCACTGAGCTCTATGAATGCTGAGCACACGGAGGAGGAGGGCAGGGGAGAGATAGGGCGAGAGAGAATGGGAAAGAGGAGAGATACACTGTAGGGGCATATGAGTTTAAAAGGCTGAGTGGGAGACCACACAGAACCATCATTGTTCCGGTCACTGCCTTCATTATTAAGAGCCGTGGTACAAAGGCCTCTGTGGCACACGGCCTATGAAGTGTACATCAGTATTGACCGGCATCGTTTACAAAACAAATTCGAGCGGTACAGACCTAACGTGCAAGAATGTCACGTAAACACTTTGACCGAAGTGGGCCGGAGCCTTTAAAGTTTTCTGCGAGAGGCTCAGCGTTCATATCCCAGCCTGCAGTGGCGGTGCATGCCGAGGAGAGCGCTTCTCTTGCACGCCTTGCTGAAGTTCCTGTGGGCTGCGACAGACTGTGACAGTGGGAGGTTTTTCTCTGATTAAAAACACTGAAGCTTGAGCACTCACAGCTGGGCTCTTCAGACGGCACACCTGGGTGCCCTGGCAGCACATAAAAACAATGTGCCAGGAGAAAAATAACTGTCAGAAAGAAATATCAGCAAGAAGAAGGTCATTACTGAGATTATCTCCCAAACAGCTGAGATGTTTGTGTAGAGTGTGGATTCAAAAATAGGTTAAATACAAGAATAGAAATTGGTGTTTGTGAACATGCTTGGTGAAAGATACTAAGGAAATTAGGTTCTGTAGTACAAAATTATAGCCCGTTAAATGCCATTTCATTCCAAAACGTTTATTCTTCTGTGGAAGACAAAAGAAGATAGTTTGAAGAACGTTGGACCTCATTGACCCCAACATTTTTCATACAGATTTGGAATGACATGAGGGTAAATGACGACAGAATGCTAATTTTTAGGTGCACTTTCCATTTGGTCAAATCTAATTTTAAACCCAGGTTTCTTGGAGTTTAAATCTGAAAGCAATGACACTACAATTAAACAGCCTGCAACAGCAAGTACAGTTGGCTCTGTGAAACTTTGTGAAAACAACACAAAAGAAACAAGGCTGTCCTTTAGTCTAAATGGCCTCAAATGAAACTTTTAATGTGTATATTTTAATTAGTATTTATATTATAGATTTTTATATTAATATTAAAATATATTATTTATTATATTATACAGCAATTGTAACAATAATTAAACCATATGCAACAACTAGTAAAGTTGTCTCTGTGAAAACAACAAAAGAAATTACACTCTCAATTACTCACTTCAAATGAAATTTACACACATGCACACACACAAAGTACTTCATTATTCTTTGTGAATTTCGCTAAAACTTTTAATTTAAACTAGGGTTTTGGTGGTACAATGTAAAAACCGAAGTTTTAAATAGCTAGCGTCTCCCCTGTGACTGTATGTTGTTTTGAAGGCAAAATGGTTCAAAAGTCTACACTGAAGACATATCTCTCACGTTTATTTTCTTTTTAAATTAGTGCTATATAACACATTTGAGCATGTCCCCTTAATAGGTCATCTGTCTCCCTGACAAGCTGACAAATTCTGAGGTACAAAGACAAATAATGTCATCCCAACTTCCCCTATTTAAGTCTCAATGGAGCTGAGTCAAAGAGTCATTGAGCACTAAATTAGTGCTATATAACACATTTGAGCATGTCCCCTTAATAGGTCATCTGTCTTCCTAACAAGCTGACAAATTCTGAGGTACAAAGACAAATAATGTCATCCCAACTTCCCCTATTTAAGTCTCAATGGAGCTGAGTCAAAGAGTCATTGAGCAGCACCATCTTATGAGCTCTTCCAGAAAACTGCAGACGGTCAACATATCAACTCTAAAGAGGGCCACAGGAGTCTTAAGACACGGTTTTATAGCCCGCATCTGTTCACCAGCAGCACTCATTTTTCAAGAATTTTCATGTTCCCTCAATTGGTTGCTGCAGGCTCATTGAGGAAACTCTCAAGAGAAGCCCAGAGGTATCTGATACTCGCCCACAATCCCACAGTCTTTTGTTCCTCCCATTATGGGTTAACATGTTTCTTGGGTTGCACAAGCTAGAAGAGTCACTCTGTTCCATGAATCAACCCCTTTGCAATTATGTGTATGTCACCAGTGATGTGCAGAGGTTCCGTCGCTGGAGCGGCTCTCCGTGCTGTAATGCCGCTGTGATTGCGCAAAGATCCGGTGTGCACTGTGGCATGGTGAGCGCAGGTGTTAGTCTGGTGGATGCTCAGTGGCTTCGCCATCATCTGCTGGTCCACTCCCTCTCACAGCTGTGGTGGAGGAGATTGGATTAGGTCCATATGAGGCCTTGGGGGGTACGAGCTAGCGAATGATTGCTTGACTGCAGAGAGAAACACAATGATAGTAAATATGGCAGACTCCATTAAGGGCCCTGTATGGGCTGTGAAATGGCTGGAGGAAAACACAGCCTCCAAACAGGAAATATTCAACGATTAATTGCTTGCAGGAGTAGTACAGCTACACCAGCTCATGTACTGTAAATACTATCATGAATAGCTTATAAAACGATCTGGATTTGTCATGAATCTGACCCTGGTGGGATTGTACTAGAAAGAGACTGTACTCAAAATGCTGTCATATCTGCTGGTTTGTTGACGCTGTCTCCAGTTCATTTCTTCAATTGCCAAACAGCACCACTAAATCCGGATGCAGAACAGATTGTTCATAATTCTCATCACAGTCCAGGTCTGACCTGCAAACAAAATGACTCTTTTAAAATTATTTTATTTGAAATTTGATACTAATGACTAGCTGTCAGTTTTACAGGCTGAGCTGCTCAGAATGTGTGGAAAATGCCAGCAAGACCAAATCTGGTAGGAACACAACATTATTATGCATGGTTGGTGTTTCACAATTACATATTGTTTATTTAATCTGTTCACATACAATATCCAACAGAACCCATAAACATATTACAGGACAATTCTGTTTTTTTTTTTTTAAAGACAGGAACATTTTCACTACATTTTTAAATGATTTATTGTGTTTATTTGTAGTAAAATGTAACTCATGTTAATTTTGACTCGTCGGTCAGTGAAAAAAGGCGTTTCATCACTGTTGTATCAGTGAGTGTTGCCTGTACGTCAACACTAGCATGCTGTGCACCTTTTCAGGTACTGTAAATAGCCTAAGAAATATTAGAAGATGACTCTTGTTTAGTGTTGTTTATTATGTTTTTATGCGGACATTGTGCGCAAGTTAACATGTTTTGGCGTTATGCCAGCGAATATGAACTATAATTTTATACAGACAAGGTAAGTACTTGAATTTATCATGCTAGTTTGGTGTTGACACGAAGGCTATATTATGTCATTTGTGTGGCTATATCACATTACAAATGCCTTCTGTAACCACAATTATTTTTTGCTATTTGTTTATTACATAGTCTACTGAGCCCAAGTAGCATAGGTCTCTGCAGGAAAGTAATGGGAGTCACCAGATCGCAGGCCCGGCTCCAGGATCAAATCACTGAGGGTGCATCTTAAATTAGTGAGGGTGCTCTAACCTATAATATATATATCGTAACTGAAACAGTAACATTTCAGTTCTGAAATAACATTTATTGATTCAACAGAAACAATGTAATGTGAGTCATAACAAAAACAGACAGGTGCAAAAATGTGGGCACCCCAATGGAATAATTACATCAATATTTAGTAGAGCCTCCGTTTGCTGAAATAACAGCCTGTAGATGCTTCTTATAGCCACTGATAAGTCCCTGAATTCTGGCTGCAGGTATTTTGGACCATTCTTCCTTGCAAAATGTCTCCAGTTCAGTCAGGTTTGATGGTTTCCGAGCATGGACAGCCCGCTTCAAATCATTCCATAGATTTTCGATGATGTTCAAGTCTGGGGACTGGGATGGCCATTCTAGAACACTGTATCTGTGTCTGTGCATGAATTCCTTGGTAGATTTGGAACAATGCTTTGGATCATTGTCCTGTAACTTCAACCTCTTGACTGATTCTTGAACATTGTTCTTAATAATCTGCTGATACTGGGTGGAATCCATGCGGCCCTCAACTTTGACAAGGTTTCCAGTACCTGTGCTTGCCACACAGCCCCATAGCATGATGGATCCTCCACCAAATTTTACAGTAGGGAGCAGGTTCTTCTCCTGGAATGCGTTGTTCATTTTCCGCCATGCAAAGCGCTTTTGGTTGTGACCAAATAGCTCTATCTTAGTTTCATCTGTCCACAGCACATTATTCCCAAATAATTCTGGCTTGTCTAGATGAGCCTTTGCATACCTCAAACGACTTGTTGCCCTCCATTTTGTAACTATATTTCTGACTGTGGAGACAGAGACCTTAAATCTTTGTGATAACTGTTTGTATCCTTCTAATTGATATTGATGAATTATCCTAGTTTTTAAGTCTTTAGGGAGTTCTTTTGAGATTCCCATGTTGCTACTTTCCAGTAAAGAATCAAAGAGAAGCACAACTAGCAATTAGCTACCTTGCATACCCTTTTTCATGATTGGTTGCACCTGTGTTTTCAGTCTAATGTTCATTGAGCCATTCAAATCAATTTTGAGTTTAAATCAATCAGCATTAAGTGACTACAGGTATTCAAATCACCACAATTGAAAGGGTGGCCAAACTTTTGCACTCTCTGTTTTTTACATTTGATTTTATTTCATACTCCTCAAAACTGCTACACTAAGAATTTTTGTCTGAAAAACATCACATTATCCAGCTTTCTCTAAAAAATGACTGGCATATCACTACAATCTTTTCTTAAAAAGACAGAGCAAATTATTATACAGCCTCAGAGGGGTGCCCAAACATGTGCATAAAACTGTATATATATATAAACGCATATATTATAAACGCAACACTTTTGTTTTTGCCCCCATTTTTCATGAGCTGAACTCAAAGATCTAAGACTTTTTCTATGTACACAAAAGGCCTATTTAAAAATGGGGGCAAAAACAAAAGTGTTGCGTTTATAATTTTGTTCAGTGTATATATTAGTGGCGTCCGTTGCTATATGGCGCAAAGAGCGCTCCATTCATAATCACTAAAAAGCTGTCACTCATCTTAGTTCATCGCGATCTCACAAAAATATGTTATTATCAATAAAGTTCTCTACGCTGCACAATGAATCTCTTATTTACATTGCGTCAACACTTTGTTATAATGAGATGATTCGTGCCGAACACAATACTTAAACAAAAACTTTGAAAAAAGAGATTTGAGCGGTGAGTGGATTCTAACTTAATCGCCTCTGATTCAAGAAATGATCAGATGTCTGTGATTGGCTACATTGCTCAACGCTGCAAAAACATGTTGAAATAGAAATTGATCTCCAGAGCGCAAACCATAATGCACTGGATAGTTTGCCAAATCTGCAATAAAATGCGATGAATATAGCTTTAACTGAGGGTGCTTTTGATTTCGTTTGAGCACTCCCGTAGGCCTGCCAGATCGATGGGCGAGGACAAAATAGAGGGGCTTTTCGACCATGTTACCTGATTTGCTGACATCATAGTGATGGGTAAGTTTAGGGGTGGGGTCAGGTAAGGAGGATCATTTTCATTGCATGATTTAGAAACACCCAGCAGTTTGAAAACACCAATTAAGTCAGAAACGCCCACTTCTGCTCTGCAGAGACCTCAATCTAGGCTAGTGCATATAGTTTTTGTATGTTTGCAACTTTGAAGCCCCCTACAGTTAAGTGAGTGTAATTCACTGTAGTAAATATATAACTGTCGTAATAACAGTGGATAGTTTTACCAGAGAGCTGTAGGCCTACACAAGCATTTGTTGCTGACGTAAAGCAGTTGGCCCTTTTCGCTGAATTTTGCACCCATCCCGCTCAGACGCTCACCAAAATACTCTCAAAACAGACTTGAACGTGGGAAAGAAACAGAAGCCATTCGAATTGGTCAGTGTACCATCAGAATGATTCTGAAACTGATATTTCAAAATAAAATACTTAAATATTGCTTTAAGGGCGTCCAGTGTGTTTGAATAGTTTTTATTGAAAATTGTGTAATTATTTACGATGTATTTACATATTTATTTTTCTTTTAACACGGAACAGATAAAGAAAAAGCAGCATGGATATTTCGCTAAATATCATCTTTAGTTTTACTGTTTTATTTAACTACATTTTAAAACATGAATTAAACAATTTTAGATGTTTATTAGTATGTCCATTTAAAACATGCTTCATATCAATTTGTATGTTTGAATTGATACTTTATTTTTTTCATTAGGCCTATGTTAAATGGTTAGTTCACCCCAAAATGAAAATTCTGGCATTAATTACTCACATGTCGTTCCAAACCCTTCAGACCTTCGTTCGTCTTCGGACCACAAATTAAGATATTTTTGATGGAATCTGAGAGCTCTCTGACCCTCCCATCGACAGTAACACAACTGTAATGTTCCCAGGTCCAGAAACGTAGTAAGGACATCGATAAAACAGTCCATGTGACATCAGTGGCTCAACTTCAATTTTGCAAAGCTACGAGAATACTTTTTGTACGCAAAGAAAACAAAAATAGCATAATTTATTTAACCATTCTTCTCCCCCGAGTTACGTCTTCCGCTGTTTTGGAGAGTACACAAGAACGTAATCAGCGTTGTTTACGTTTGAGGGGGAAAGCGTGCGCATGAACATAATCGGCGTAATCAGCTTTATTTACGCTTGGGGTAAAGCGTGCGTATGCATTGTGATACTCTCAAATGGCGGAAGACAGTAACTCGCGGGAGAAGAATTGTTGAATAAAATCATTATTTTTGTTTTCTTCGCGCACAAAAAGTATTCTCGTAGCTTCGCAAAATTGAAGTTGAGCCACTGATGTCACATGGACTGTTTTACCGATGTCCTTACTATGTTTATGGACCTGGGAACATTACAGTTGCGTTGCTGTCTTTGGGAGGGTCAGAGAGCTTTCGGATTCCATCAAAAATATCTTAATTTGTGTTCCGAAGATGAACGAAGGTCTTACGGGTTTGGAACGACCTGAGGGTTAGTAATTAATGACATCATTTTCATTTTGGGGTGAACTAACCCTTTAAGTGTAAATCCTAATCCTCCATACTTTAGGTGATGACATTTTAATTGCTAATTTGTTTGTAAACAAATATAGTTCACCTGCCTTCAGTTCAAAAATTACATATACAGCTTTTAAGATTCCAAAACTGTTTGTGGTGCTTAATCTTTGACTGCTTTTTGAAATGAAGTATTAATTGAAGTCTTTATAAATTAGTTTTGCCCTTCAGACCTTTACCTTGAAAATTTCATTTTTACTCCCCTATGCAAGTTGAAGAAAAGGCTGTCCTTGCCTCTGGTTGTGAATCAGATGCAGTGTTATTCAAGTCAGCATACTGTCTCAATTTTCTTTTTATCATTTTGTATTCTAGCCACGTCTCGGCTCCCTTGACCTACCATTGTGAGTCTTTTCAGACACTAATTGAAATCCAGTGCATTGTCTTGAACAAAACGAACGTGTGACTTTTGAGGTTTTATTACTGCGGGCACTGATGAAAATACACATGGGGACATTGTGCAGAGAAATCGGCACAATACAATGGTGCAGAAAACACTAAAAGCTCAGTTCAATATTTTACTTTTTCTAATGTGCTTTTTCCAGTTGTTTTATATATATATTTTTATACCTCCACGTGAGTCCGTATTAGGTGCATGGTTTCCCTAACGTAGAGCCAAGGTAGTTCAACATTTGTCTATCTCTGCAATGCCGCTCAATCCCCACAGTAGCTTTTAGAGTATGTTTGTTGGCATGGGAACGGAGTCCCATTATAGAGCACAAAAAGATGTAGCCAGATTGCCTGAAGCCCAACCACTCAGTTTTGGTTTCACGAAGGATAGTGACAGCACCATTCACAGAGAAAGGATGAGCACAATAGTTCAAATGACTAACCATTGTCCTCATAATGTTTGTCATCTCTGCCAGTGTCGTAATGGAGGGAAGATCACACAGAGTGTGATGGTGACTCTCAGTGCAATAAGATTGAGCACTGATGTACTTACTGTGACTTCTCTAATGCATTGTCTTCAATCTTCTGACAGCAAACTATCAAACAGATTTTATGAATTATACTGGGCTGCCCACAAGAATGTGCTCTCCATCTTCTCTGTTTTTCTCTCTTTCTTTTAACTGATGTGAGTCTATACTAAAAAAAATCTCTTTACGGCACGTGTTACAGAGACATTGTCATAGTTGTCACAGCTTGGCTGTCCTTCAACCCTTTCCAAAGCATTATTTCATTAAAGAGTTTCCTGCAGACAGGAGAGAAGGGAGATATGAGAGGGACCAGATCAATACGGTATATTGTGTCAGTGTGCTCTGTAAATGGGAGGTCTGTAGCTAGGAGATTCTTTAGACACAAGGTTGACCAGGCTCAGTGTGTTTAAATGATTTTACTTTGGATTATATTTGTTCCCCTGACTCATAGAACTAGTGGAGTTCCTGCTTTAGACTTCTTTAGGCTCTCAAGGGCCTTTTACGGTTTTGTTTGCTCTTTTGATGTAAAAGTGTCCTATGTAGATACACTTTAGCTGTTTGTCTACATAGTATATGTAGATAGATTATAATCTGTAATCTTTAGCTTCTGCTAATTGTCGTATGTGCATTCACAAGAGAGTATAGCATTCCAGTGGATGACGTAGGATTTAGGTGTAGTGTAAGCTCTGGTGAGAATATGCAAGTTTCTCAAGAACCAAGTTTTGTTTATAGCAAAGGAAACCCAGTCTCCTCTTGGCCTATATTGAAATCCTCTGACATTTTTCTTTACAAATCATTTTACACTTCTAATTCGTGACCGTTTTTTTGTTTTGCTCTATCCACTGCGCTTCTGTGTTGGTCACTTCTCACCAGAGTTTACGCTACATCCTGCGTCATCTGATGGAGTGACACTCTCTCATGAACGTGTGTACGACTGTTAGCGGAAGCTACAGATTACGGTTTATAAAGTTTTAAAGGGATCATATGATGCTTGAAAAATGATTTCAAATTTTCCTTTGTCTTTGGAGTGTTACAAGCTGTTTGTGCATATATAAGATCCGTAAAGACTAAAGGCTCAAACCTAAAGAAATATTCTTTATAAAAGTTAAGACTCGTCCATGACTTCCTAAAACGCCTCATTTAAACCCCCCCCCACATATTTACGTCACTGTGTAGGAAGATTTGCATAACACCGCCCAAATGTTTACGCAAAGAAAGAAGACGTAACTTTTATTCTTGCTATAGTATTGTTACTGCCGCCGCCATGTCGTGGAGACACTGTGTGTTTCCAAATATGGTAAGGGGCGTAACATTTCCGTCACACGCTTGAGGTATTCGGCCAGTTACAAAGCACTGGATATCTGGCCAATCAGATCACGCCGCGCTTTTCAGAACGATGAGCTTTGTAAAAATCGGCGCGTTTCAGAAAGGCAGGGCAGAGAGGAGCAACAATAATGTACAGTATGTGGAAAATAATGTGTTTTTTAAACCTTAAACCGTGTAAACACATTGCATTACACCAAATACACAAAATAATGTTCTTTTTAGCATCGTCATATGACCCCTTTAATGATGGATACTTTTCTTACACATATGCATCGATTCACTTCAGAAGGCCTTTATTAACCCCCCGAAGTCATGCGGAGTGCTTTTTAAGATGGATGGATGCACTTTATTGGACTTCTATTGGACTATTGAATCTCAACATCCATTCACTGCCCATTATAAAGCTTGGAAGAGCCAGGACATTTTTTAATATAACTCCAATTGTATTTATCTGAAAGAAGAAAGTCAAGTATGCCTAAGATGACTTGAGGGCGAGTAAATCATGGGGTAATTTTCATTTTTGGGTGAACTATCCCTTGAAGATGTTAGCCAATAATTACAGAAGTTGTTTATTTTAGGAATAGTTCACCCAAAAATGATAATTGCAGGAAATGTACTCACCCTCAGGCATCCAAGAAGAGGATGAGTTTCTTTGTCAGAACATATTTAGAGAAATGTAACATTAAATCACTTGCTCACCAACGGATCCTCTGCACTTGCAGGGCCGCGCACAGACATTTTGAGGGGCAGTGACCGAAATCACTCGGGGTGGGGCAGTTATTGCTCAGCCATATATGTATATGTATATGTATGTGTGTGTGTGTGTGTGTGTGTGTGTGTGTATTAGGGTTGTGACGGTGATTACATTTTCCCACCGGTTAATCGATGTGTGACAATACGGTAATACCGAGGGGTGGGGTTCGTTGGGGTTTTCCCTCTTTTCCTCACTTTCTTTCGCTTTTAAATAGCTTCTAAATGCCCGTGCGCATTTTACGTTCACTTTCGAATTAGCTGCAATTCCATGTCAATTGCTTGAATGGACAACAACAAAACAGTACAACAACAAACTCACTTGTATTAAACATAGAACTTTTGTTAACAAACCGAATAAAAATACACCATGCTATAGGCCTAATATAAAATAAATAACATGTATTAGATTATGTATTAAAGGCTACTTTTTTAAAAAGTTGACATTTAAAGGTTGATTTGAAGTGTCAGCTTTTGCATTATTATTGCGGTAATCCTGGACACCGGGAATGCATTTTGTTACTCATACTTAGGGCTATATATATATATATATATATATATATAATTTGTGTGTATGTGTTACGATATAACTAACGAGGTCATATTCAGAAGACAATGAAAACGAAACCAAATAGCGTTGAAACAGTAGTAGAAGTAAACAGAAGAGAATGACAAAATAACGGTCCACATAACAGAACATAAACCTGACAAAAAGATCGTTAGGCTATCGTTAGCCTATATGTATAACAGTTAGCCTAGTAATAATGTGATTTTCTAATCTGACTGGACAAGAGACTTTCTATTGATATTTCCACCTGCGCGCGTTCTAGACGGGCTGTCAGTCAGTGCAGTTACAGAAGGTGGTGGAAAGGGACTGTCATTCAACTACACGTTCAAAAACACTGATTCATTCATTCAAAGAGACGTAATGAAACACGCTGTTGAAATCATTTTAACTTTGAGCGCCACTTTAGAAGGCTCAGCTGACCAGCTATGCGTCAATGCTAAGACAGAGATTTCGCTTTCCTTGGACATGACAACCTATTTTCACAAATATATATGACTCGGCCTGGAGGACAGACGCAAGTAATCGCACGAGCTCAGTCGATCTCTCTCTCATTCACTGTCTGTCTGTTTAGGCTTGTTAAGTGCAAATCTAAGGAGCCTCTGTACAAATCAGCATGGTACACATTATGTTATCATTACTAACTTGTTTAATATTCAGTCCACATGCATGAAGTGTAAAACGAGAAGGGCATAACCTTACGAAAAAATAAAACACGGAAAAATCGCGGTTGCTGCGGTTCTTGCATTCCTCTGCGGTTTGCTCGTCAATAGCGCGGTATTGCGATATTGCGGTTATCGCGACAGCCCTACTT
>NW_015645543.1:1001659-1002520 GCF_001515625.1 Sinocyclocheilus rhinocerous
CCTTGTCGTCCTCGTCATCCTGCCTGCCTCCACACACCTTGACCGTGACAGCCAGGGTGATATTCCAAAATATATTACTGAGTGTTTACTACCATATGAACAAAGATGTGGTCGAGTCATTTGAAAAACTCCACATTGCTGTCAGCGAATAACAGATTCAGATTTCAGTAGCTTTATTGGTGCTGTTGAGCATTATCAAATTTACAGGCGGCAATGGGCAGCGAATCAGGCAGTGATTGACAACACTCTGATCCAGTGGCATTCGGCATTGTCAGATCAACAGTACTCTAGCCCAATGGTCTTGGGAGGGCACTGGGAAGGCCAATCACATTCAGTGGGGGGTGGGGGTGCTGGGGGGTTCAAGAGGGGCGCCTAATCCACACGACTACAGTCCACAAATTAATGTCTTGTGAAGCAAAACGCTGTGTAATAAATAAGTATTTTCTTATTTGTATACAGTGCTTGATCTGTGCATATTATTTTCAGCAAATTTTCATTTTTGTGTGAAGTATTAAGTTATAGCAGAAACGGCCCTTTTAATTCTATAGGATTAAAGAGTGGTAAATGGTAATGTAAAAGTAAATAACATCTTTTTTAAACACTGGAAGTAGATTTCAGCAACTGATTTTTACAGCAATTAATAGACATTTGAATGCAATGTGGGTCAATGACATGATGCTCTCATCAAACACATCTTACCAGCAAATATACACTCGTTTTCATCCTTCTCTCCATTTACATAAATTCATTACTTCAGAGTTATGTGCTCTCTAGAAGCTTGCATTCTGCAAGTGAACGGCATATTATTGTGCCATCTCAAAGAGGCACAAAATCACTTTCACAGACTTTTTCATTAACTGT
>NW_015645543.1:1002575-1047747 GCF_001515625.1 Sinocyclocheilus rhinocerous
ACATACATATATATATATATATATATATACACCTTGCTACGTGTACTGCGTTAGGCTAACCGAGACTTGTCATTTGCACTTATATAGTGTTGCTCTTTTGTTAGTTTTGACTGCTTTTATTGTCCTCATTTGTAAGTCGCTTTGGATAAAAGCGTCTTCTAAATGACTAAATGTAAATGTAAATGCTCTGGAGTAGAGCTAGTGATATATTCAGAATTTAAAAATGCAATTCATACATGCATGACAGCAGTCATTAAATGATTTTATTTTCTTGAAAGTGGTATAAATGTTTTTTTCTTTCCAAAACTATATGAAACCAACATGAATGTAAAGATTAAATTTCTAAGAATGTGGCTTTTTTTTTTAAAAACTACATTTTTGAAAAGATTTAACTTTTTCTTTGTTGGGCTCTCTTATTTGTCATTGACCCACATATCCTTCATCTTCTGTGTGTTTGGACTGAAGTAGTGCTGTCAGTGTATCTGAATGGCATGTCTTTGTACCTTTATGGTGCCTGTGACTTGTATGTGTCTGCCTTGACCACCCATGAGTGATCCGTTTTCTGGTCTTTTTATTGACATGGTCTTTCTCATGTGTTTCCCCCCTCTCTGCTGTCCTCTCCTTCCCCTCTACTGTCCTTTTCTCATCTCCCCAAAACTTTGGCTGCCTGTCAAAGCATTCGTCCTTGTACATGTGTGCCCATGTGTAGCGGGATGTGTGAGTTCATATGAGATCTATGACGCACATCTGGTCTTCCACGGCCTGTCCTCCAAACCTCTTTTTTTTTATTTTTTTTTTTATAAAAAATGCATTTATACAGAACAATTTACCATAACAGCGCCAGCTTTCTTGGCTCCAGGTTGATTCAAAGCAAATGTAGTTTTGAAGAACATCATTGATTTAGGTTTGAAAATTTACTATTTGTAATGAATAAACTGCATAAAATAAAAATCAAGCTATAAAACATTTAACCTGTTTAAAGGAAAACCTTTATAAATGTACAAAATGTAAGAAGAATATTTATTCATTCTGTTGAGACTGACTTACTGTTTTTTTGTATTTAAGGTGTCAAAGTCCCCAATGATCTACATGTTACTATAAAAATATGAATTTTAAAATGAGCTTCATATCTTCGCTTTAGACTATTTATCTTGATGTCAAATGCGGTTGGTGATATTAAAGCTTTAACCTTCTATTTTACCACAAAGTAGTCATGAATTTTTCAGAAGTGTACATGCTATCAATTCTAGTGACGATGTTTCTGTTTGAGTTCAATTTGATGCCCAGTAAAAACAGAGAGTAGAAAAGTACATTACAAAATCAAAATAAATAGCTGTCAGGAGTATATCTGTGGATCGCGTACACTTATGTTAACATGTGAAAATGTAGTGCATTTATTCATATCTGGGATGTCTGAGACCCCAAACTGAATGTAATATTTTTTGGTTAAGTTTATTTTTTTTAATAAGCTCTCATAAGATTATAAAAAGTAAATGTTGAGTATATATTTTTAAACTATTAAATAGCCTTGTGGTCTCTCAGACCCCAAACTGTACTTCAATTATACTGAGCACAATAACGCAACATGTCTGTTTTTCACACAAAAGCCCTGCGCTCTCTTCATGTAATGGGTCTGATTGTGTGAGTAAGGACAGCCCTCCATGGCTGCATTGTCCTTCTTTCATGTACAGGTACTGAACTGTGGTTTTGAGTGTGTACCTCATTTCTCTGTGGCTGTTATTCCCAGGTTTAAGAGGATTACATCTTGCCATCATATAATAGAGACATCTAATTTTCTTATTTCCACCTTGATTCTCATCACGCTCCATCTGCTCCAGATGGGTTTTAGGTGAATTCTTCGTATGTGTCCATTTCTCTAGCTGAATAACAGGGGTGAAATAGTGTGGCCTGAGATTTGAGGTAATGCATCTCTGTAGGCTGTCCTCTTTCACTACATCAAATATGTTCACACCCTCTCGCACGTTGTTGAAGCATTGATCCGCATACGCTGAGGTTATGCCCGGCGCTTTGATAAAGGAGGCTCAAGCTGATATAACAAAACCAAACATTACAGGTTATAAATGATTTACAGCACCCATCTGCCACACATATGTGGCCTCTGTTAACACTTATCAACACTGGGGATATTGCACAGGGTGATGCAAAACATCATTCATTATTTACATGTGTGTTAATTTTGCAACGAACCTACCATTGATACATACCACAGTCTTGGTTTGTAGCTTCTATTACTTGCAGTACAAAATGTGAAGCCTTGGGATCACATATCTAATACCAGTATAAAATCCCAGTGAAGTGTAGAAACAGTCCAGTTTTAGATATTTGTTGATGTTGTTGTCGTGCCTCATTGCAAAAACGTTACCTGCTGGATATTCAATATAAACCAAACTACTAAAGGGATAGTTCACCCAAAAATGAAAATTCTGTCATTAATTACTCACCCTCGTGTCGTTCCAAACCTGTAAGACCTTCGTTCATCTTCAGAACACAAATTAAGATATTTTTGTTGAAACTTGAGAGCTTTCTGACCCTCCATAGACAGCAAGGGTACTACCACGATCAAGGCACAGAAACGCAGTAAGGACATCGTTAAAATAGTACATGTGACATCAGCGGTGCAACCGTAATTTTATGTCTTTTTGTTAATTGTATACCTTGTGAAATTTATTCTGAGATCGCCATGAAAATTACCTTGATGCTGGCATGGCGTTGAAAAGTGAATAAATAAATGGTAAACCAAAGCTTACTATAAATAGTAAACCAATGTGAATTCAGCATCCTTAAATGTATAAGCAAAATGATAAATTCTAAATGTTCTATGTTGTAAAACATAGTTAATTGCAGGATGTTTTACAAGAAAACACTAGTCTTTCAACTTAAAAATTTCACATTCAATTCAATGTGTTACTTGCTTTTTCTTTGTAATTAATTGTAAAATGTAATAGTGATTTCTGAGTGAAAATACCTTTTCTTATATTATATATAAATGTAATTATGTTCAAAAAAAATTTGTTCATCCTATCTCTCATGTTCATGGGAATTCATAAGAGCAAGATTTTAAAAAATTATTCTTTGAAGTTGTAAATAAAACAAAGATTGTTGTATTAGGTTTTACAAGAAAGTACCGTTTCATTCTTTCTATTTCACAATTTCACGTTTAATTTGGTGTAGGCCTATTGTCATTTCTGTGTAATCATATGGAAATTTACTAGCAGTTTCTGAGTGAAAACTGTTTCTACACCCATTTTTTTCATCGTTTTTTAAGTTAAATATTTTAAAAGGATAATTTGATCGGTTCCCAAAAATGGTCTGAATGATTTGTTCACAAATTAGACTGATCCAGTAATTGAGTTTAACTCACTGACTCAATGAATCGAGTACAACCATTAACAGCCCAGAGTGGATTATCAGTGGATAATTTTGGTCTTTTCCTCACACAAATCTAACCGTATGGCTTCAGAAGGCTTTAAACATAGTGCACAAGTCATATGGACCACTTGTATGCTACTTTTATGGTTCATCTGTGTCCTTGAATGCATCAGTCTCATTGTAATAACCTAGTACAGTAAAAGAGTGACCCACACAATCTTCGAAATTTCTCCTTTTGTGTTCCACAAAGGAATGAATGTGAATGATCCCTTCAGGCATGTTCTCACAGTAACTGCATCACTGGGAGATGGGGAGAGAGATGTGAACTGTGGATGTGAACTTCTCACACAGCGGGCTAAATTTCACTCTCTCACAACACCTCATTCCTCTGAAATAGCTTACATTTAAAGGGGTCATATGATGCTGCTAAAAATAACATTATTTTGTGTATCATCCAAGGACATGCAGTAGGCTACTTGCAGTAAAGTGTGCTGAATGTATATTAGTTCAATACACTGAGTCACAGATCATACCCTGCCATTTACTAAAGATTTTGTAATAGCAAGAGGATATTCCGTTTCGTGAAAGCATTTAGAAATCTATTACAGCTTCTAAGCAAGTGGGCAGGCATTTGAAATAAGCTGTTCAGACTCTCAGCTCTCTATTTTGTGTCGTTTTGAAATGTTGTAAGTAAGCCAAAACATTTTCTTTTCCTCAGAGGCTGCTCATTTCTTCACTTACTCTTGATTTGCTGACCAGATTTTCCTGGCAGCGCAGATAGCATCGACCCTACAGCTCCATTTAAAGTATTTACCTCCTTAAACAGTCAAAGGCTTTTAGAGTCTGTGAAATGGAGAATCAAAGTTGGTACTGCACCTCAGTTTATGATTTATGTGCTACGAGGGGCTTAGTGAATAAATATTAAAACACTGGTGTGGCATTAGCTGCCAGTAATAACAGGCTGCCTGGTTTGCTGTGCTGTGTTTGATTGTCTGCTGCTCACAGTGATTAACAAGGGTGAAATGAGACAAAGCAGACCGAATGAGAGAGAGCAAAAATGGAGAAGCTTTTATATGTGAGAATATGAAGCTGACCAAACCATGTCACTACGTTCACCTTAAACCATCTGGTCTAAATATGAGGCAAATTTTAGATCTTTTTCAAAAGCGCTCTTTTTAAAACCACAGCCATTTTGAGCTCTTCATTGTGGTGAATTATTATTATATTAATCATTTTTGTGTGATATTATTTATGCTATAAAACTAAACTTTAAAAGGACAGTTCCCCTTAAAATGGACATTTTCATTATTATTTTTATTATTTTTTTAACGCAGCACAGACTCTTGCCATACAACGATATTTCATAGTGACAAAAAAGGAAAAGAACGGCAAAAAAGCACTATACGTATAATTAAAAGTCGTTCATATGACTTGTTCTACATTTTAGGTCTTTTGAAGCAATACGATAGCTTTGTGTGACAAACTAGATTTACACTACCATTCAAAAGCTTTGGGTTGGAAAGATTTTTTAAAGAAGTCTTTCATACTCACCAAGGCTGCATTTATTTGATAAAAAAAAAAAAAAAACTATGTTTTGAGGTATTATTACAATTTAAAATAACTTTTTTTATTTTAATATATTTTAAAATACATTTTAGCCCTGTGATGGCAAAGCTGAATTTCTAATATGCTTATTTGATGCTCAAGAAACATTTCTTTTTATTATCAATGTTAAAAACAGTTGTACTGTTTAATAAATGTGACCCTGGACCACAAAAGCAGTCTTAAGTCGCTGGGGGATATTTGTAGCAATAGCCAAAAATACATTGTATGGGTCAAAATTATTGATTTGTCTTTTATACCAAAAATCATTAGGATATTAAGTAAAGATCATGTTCCATGAAGATATTTTGTAAATTTCCTACCGTAAATATATCAAAACTTAATTTTTGATTAGTAATATGCATTGCTAAGAACTTCATTTGGACAACAAAGCGATTTTCTCAATATTTAGATTTTTTTACACCCTCAGATTCCAGATTTTCAAATAGTTGTATCTCAGCCAAATATTGTCCTATCCTAACAAACCATACATCAATGGAAAGCTCATTTATCCAGCTTTCAGATGATGCATAATTCTCAATTTCTAAAAATGGACCCTTATGACTGGTTTTGTGGTCCAGGGTCACATATTGTATATTATATAATATACTGTTATTATATTTAATATTACTGTTATTATATTATACACTGTTCTTGAATTTCTTGAATTTAATATTTTCAGGATTGTTTTAATGAATATAAAGTAAAAAACAGGATTTATTTGAAATAGAAACATTTTGTAATTTAAATGACTTTTACTCCCACTTTTGATCAATTTAATTAATCCTTGCTGAATTAAAGTATTAATTTCTTTAAAAAAAAAAAGCAATTCAAAAAAGGTGCTTTTGCACTCAGTGTGCTCCTCCAACAATACTACTGTATATGGCTTTGGAGGACTTGTACTGTAGTGCAAAGTCTTATGGACTAATGTACTTATGGACTGGTGCTTTTATAGTGTTAGTTTATGTCCGTTTTGGAGCTTTACACCCCCTGCTCCCTCTGAACTCTTGCGCATCATGTGCAAAAATAATGACCATTTTAATTTTTTGAATGAACTGTCCTTTTAATTGCTGATTTTCTGTTCTGTTTTAAAATGACTTGCAGGTAGTGGCTCAAGGGCAGAGCTGACCTTAAATCTGACCCATTCCGCAGGTAAAAATCTGACCCACCCCTGCTGCTCCCCAGCACACACCCATCACTCTCCCCATGATCCTCCTGGGAAGACGGACGAGGTAGAGATGAACTCTCATTCGTTATAACCGAGGTAAACACATTAACAAGCCCGTGCACCGGCATAGATGGGGTCATCGGAATTCATAATGATCATTTGGTGATGCGGCATCTGTATATTTGTATATAATTGAATCACATATGCAGCGAGGGGGGCCCAGGTTTTATTATTTGCTCGATGTGTTATGCGGTCTGCCTGTTAGCGTGAGGTCACGAGCAAAGAAACCCACACACTGGCGCTTGGTTGAGAGGGTGTTTTTGTGGTTATGGCTCATATTCATTAACTAAGTGACACTGAGGGAGTACATGCGCGGTGCGTGCGTGAGTGATAGATACGGACGGCAGGTGCTCTATCATGTGTCGTGGGTGCAGGCGCCATGACCGCATCAGTCCTGACACTGTGCAAATGGGACACATTCATTCCCTGTTAGTGTTTCAAATGGAGTAAACACTCAACGAGAGGACTCTCAATCATGCAGCACCTGAGAGCGAGACGGAGTGAGAAAGAGAGAGAGAGAGACGCTGAAAAGCAGAAAGCAGATGTATAATCTGTAACGCAGCTCTGAAATACCATTGAAACTGTACCTGAACCTGCCACTGAACAGTGGTTCTCAATTAATTTTGCTTCAGGACCGAGATTTTACATTAGACATCCAGTGGTTACCCAACACAGCACTGCAAGTTTTTATTGTACAAAACATTTTTTTTTTAAATTACACATTTAGGGCCAGATTTACTAAACAGGGCAAATTAATGTTAGTGCGCAAATCCATAAAAGCGGCGATGGAAGGGGAAAGACATGCTTTTTGGGGGGGGTTAAATAATGGCGCAAAACCAGTAATTTGACGAGCGCAAATGTTAAATCGTGTTGAGTGATTCATTTTAATACTCTCCTCCCATAAACTTTACATCTGAAAGGGAAACTCCTACAAATGCATATTCAATAAGGTGAGTCGAAAAAATAACTGCACTCTAAAAAATGCTGGGTTAAATATAACCCAGCGCTGGGTTAAAAAGGGACAAACCCATCTATTGTCAAAACAACCCAATAGCTGGGTTTGTCCCTTTTTAACCCAGCACTGGTTAGAGTGCTAGTTTGTCCCTTTTTAACCCATCGCTGGTTAGAGTGCTAGTTTGTCCCTTTTTAACCCAGCATTTTTTAGAGTGTGTTCATGCCTTTTCAGCGCTAATTCTTCACTGCACGTCTTTAGTAAATCCTCACAGTAGCTACTATTTTAACTCCAAAAGACGGTTTGCGCTGGCGCAAGCTATTAGTAAAACTGGCCCTTAGCTTTCTTAATATTATCATGATCTAAATGGGCCCAAGAATTTGAAAAATTATTAGCTATGCATGATTCTATGGTTAGTTACATTGTATTATTGCATTTATATTTTTGTTTCATTCTGTCTTCAACCTTCTCAGAACAGGCCTATGACATATTTTGTGGTCATTGTGTACTTTTTAAAAACTTTTATATATATATATATATATATATACTTTTTTTAAGGGTTTATTCCTTGGGCCACATAATTTCCTAAAAAACTGCTTAGTAGTTCTGTAAATTAGTTAAATTAGTTTCTTTCTACAGTTTTTGCTGGTAAACCAGGGGTTCAAATCTATCTTATTAATTGGTAATTAATTTTTTTATTAATTTTTTTTATTAATTTTTATTAAAATTGGACTAACCCAACCGTTGGGTTAAATTTTACATTAAATTTTTAACCCAAAAGTTGTGAAAGATCCCACCACAGCTCTCCTCAAATGATTCTGTGGTACACCTAACTCCAGCAGTGGCTAGCAGTGTCCATCAACTTCATCCCTCTGAATTGATTATGGTGGAATTTCCTTCCAGCAAATCCAGAATTACACGGCCTGCTTATGTGAATGTCCCCGAATCCGTGACCGAAGCCTGGGATAAGAGTGAGGGAACCTTGGGAAGGAGTACATTGGCGATGCTCAGCAGTACAAAGAGCAGCGCCTGAGCTTTTAAGAGCAACTCAAAAGAGGAGCGCGAGGAAAAAAAAAGACTCTCTCCTCAGACTCTTGGCCGCTAGGCGATGGGGAGGTGTTTGGATTAGACTGGGGGTGATAGAGAAACAGCAGAGTGAAGAGTGAAGGATGAGGGGGAGGACTTGAGTGTTTGGAAGCTCTGCCGAAGTCCTGCTTTTGTAGAAAAATGACGGACTGCTGCGATTTCATGGTGGATCCACCAGTAGTTAATGTGCTGGGTGCATTAGAGGAGCCCCTTTGAGAGCTTCCTCCTTTGTTTTTGCATTCATCTTGTTGCCTCCCTTTGAGATTCGAGCACCCATTCCCACAGTATTTTGGTGTGTCTTTGGCATGTATGCTTTATTTCTTTCACTAACAGACCTAGTAGCACCCTGTCCCAATTTTAAATGGCTCTTTCCAATGTGGTTCAATCCGTTTTTCTTTACTTCAGTAGGACAATAGATTGTGTTGAATTTATAATTCCCTTGACGCTAATGAGGGCTGGTTTTGAGATGATGTACAACCCCTGTGAAGCTGCTGACCTGTTAAGCCACTGACCTGCTCTACAGTCATTGGACCATGGTGACCTTTAACCTCTGGACTCGCCCTGACATTTACATCATGTGAATATTTAGCTTTGTTTCATGCCCCTGAGAAATGACGCCCTCAACAGGCTATGTCTGTCTGCTTATCATCAAAAATATCTACCAACAGGTCATTTCCATTTAAACATTCAAATGCCTCCTTGGATTTTTTTTTTCACCCTCATAAATTAAGTTTATTAAAACTTTATTTAAACAAATAAACAAATTAATTAAACTTTAATTTTATTCATTCATTCATTCATGTATTTAATTATTTAATTATGTATTTAACAATTTATTTATATATTTAAACATTTGTTTAATGATTTAACTTTGAATAATTTGGCCCTCCATAACTATTATTATTATTATTTAAAAAATGCAACATGACTTCATAGTCAGATTTAAAAACGAATAAATAAATAATAAAGTTGCTAATGATAATTGTTTTTGTAAATAAATGTATTTATTTATTCATTATTCACTCACTCACTTACACACACACACACACACACACACACACACACACACACATAAAAATATCTATTTATTTTTATATTGTATCTTGCACATTGATTTTGTCCATTTATCAAAATGTAAGGTTATCAGGCTTTATAGTCACAAACAAACAAACAAATGAATAAATACATTCATAAATGAATGAAAAGGTCACAATTCACTTTTACTTTTAATCACAACAAATTTTATTTTTTTTACTCTGTTGCATTTGTTAAAAAAATAGATAAATATATAATTAACAAATATATTAGTTCAGGTTTTGACCTTTGCAAAACTGGACTAATAGTATGTAGTGAACTACTAAGTTGTTAGCTGCACTGGTGTCTCCTCAGAAAAGTAGGTGCTTGTCAACCAATAGAGTCTGTCTCAAATTCAAAGATGTTAGTCTATGATTTTACCACATATGCTCTCTATTCATAAACTTTTAATCCCTCTTAAGTGGCAATATCCTTCAGATCTGGATATTTCCTTTTAATCTTTCATACCTCTGCTCTGTTGCTGTGTTAATTCAGTGTGAGCGTACTTGCCACCAGACCGTTCCAGTGTGCTCTTTTATCATGCTATTGCATACTGAGGCTTGGCAGACCTAAGTGGGCCGCTGTGGATTGTGTGGAGCTTGGGCTGGTTTCAGAGGCTCTGACCCATGCTTTGATCCACTGCTGGTGATCTTTAATGGCAAGCTCTGCTTTAAAGGCTGAGAGAACGATTCTTTTTTTCTCTAACCACTCCACCGCGCTTCAGCTTACACAGCTGCATCTTTCAGGTGTTTTTACAGCATTAAACGTCTTGGCAGGAAATTTATGAGGAGCTTTTAATGTAGGCTTTTGTTCTATCTATCTATCCTTATATCTGTGATTCTATTGCTCTATCATTCCATCACTCTACTTATTGTTCTATCATTCTGTTGTTCTAGCTATCATTCTAGCATTCTTTCTATGATTCTACCTATCATTCTATTGTTCTATCTTTCTAGTGGTTTGTCTATCATTCTAGCATTGTCCATTGTTCTATCATTCTGTTGTTCTGTCTATAATTCTATCTAGCATTCTAGTGTTCTATCTATCGTTCTATCACACTATCTGTCATTCTATTGTTCTGTCTATCGTTCTAGTGTTCTGTCACGCACATGGTGTCGTAAGCACTCTGAACAAATTAGAACACAATTCAACATTTGAGCATGCAGTATGTTATTTTGTGTGATTCCTGTGTTAATGATGTGGCTTTCATTCGCCATAAATTGTGCTCTATTAGGCAAATTTTACTTATAATTGTCTCATATTGGCATGAAGGAATCACACGTATGGTCAAGGTCCCACCAGTAGGAAAATTGTGATGCAGAGCACTTGTAAATCCAAATTTAGAAAACAGAAGCATATATGACAAGAAGTACTTTGATTATGATATGAAATGAAAGATAAAATAATTTTATCTTTAAACTACTTGCCTGTGTTACATTCCCATGTAACCATTTTAATTGCATTTGCCTATCTGAGTGAACATAAGCATTCTGTATTCACCCGTCCTTAATAACACTGGCACTCTGCATTTTAAACAACATTAGTGCATTACTCTCAAGCTGTGGAGACAAAAACAAAATGCTTAAAGAATGTTGACGTCAAAATCAAGCATTTATTATTTGCAGAACAGTTCTTCTCTTTCTCTACCACTCCCTCTGTTTCTAACCCCAGTGTTTTTCTAACAACAGGGAACTTTTTAATATATGTATGTGAGCTTAATATGACTAATACACCCCGTAATCGTCACCATTTTAGCATATGCTTACAGACGCTTTTTGGCTGTGCCTCTGTTCTTGTTGGCAACCCCCTTCCACGTCTTCCATCTTGTAACACAAAGTCCTCCTGTACGCGGCTCCACCTGCACGTCTGCTGTCTGCTCCGAAATGAGTTTAATGGCGATCGCTCAAGCTGAAACGCCAAGCGATGGTCTCAATCCTGGACACAGACGGCAGCGTCATTCCCTGTCAGGGTGAGAGGAGTGGGGTGTCAGGGTTGGATAAACTGAACTAGAGCAGAGGATTAAAAGAAGTCTTTTGAGGGAGGAAAGCTTGGCTGGAGCTAAATCGCTGGAAGCTCATAAAGACACAGTGTTTTTTCACATTGCTAAAGAGATGGAGGTCCAGACCTTTGGCCCTGAGATTCAAGGGGCCATGCTGTCTCTTTGAGTATTAAGATCTGTTAGTGAGAGGGTTGCTGCTAATAAGAACCCCATTTGGTTTCGCTGGGCTCCAACAATGAGGAATGTGCAGGTTTTATTGTCAATTTGTTCAGAGAAGATAATTATGCCTGCTTTTGTCACTTCAGTGCACACATTTTGCAAATTTAGAAACCCACTTTGAGATTTACATGGAGAGTCTGTAATAGAAAGTGTGTTTGTTTGTGGAAAGAATTATATGAAGAGTTCATTTGCAAAAACCGATAACTCCATTTGAATTTCAGAAATCACGTTTTTTTATTGTGCATTCCATGTAATATCAATTAAACTGCAGTTGGGTTATTTTGATTAAGTAATACTAACTTAAACAAATACAGGTAATTTACAAAATTAAAGTTAATTGAAAGTATGTTTTTTTTACATATTAAAAGTTAGTTTTAAAGCTTTATTTCTAACAATTGACTTTTTCTCATAATTGCAACTTAAATTCTCAAAATTGCGACTTTTTCTAGTAATTGCATATTAACACTGTAAATTCAATACTACAAACAGTGTACTAGGGATGAGCCCTTCCGAACGGAACACAGGGTTAGTCAGCTTTGACGAAACTCCTCTCAGCTAGCACGTCTTTTCAAAGTGAAAGTAGCCTTGTCACCTGACCTGAATACAACGTGCTGATTTGCTAAAATGGACTTATCGGCTTCTGTTCAACAAGGGTGCTTGTCGGCTTCTGCAGTAAAACGTGAACTTGCCTTGAAAGTGGACAAAATTGGCTTTTTTGACAAAACGTGTTTAGAGTTCAGATCGCGCTATATGTGGAGAATAATGCACGGCAATCAGCTCATTTTTTTAAAAGTGGCGTTTACTCTATATTTTTCAATTGTGAAAAAATTGTCTCACAATTGCCACTTTATTTTTCATAATTATGTTGCAATCATGAAAAAAGTCACAATTACGATAAATTAAATTATGAGAGTAACAAGTTGCGACTTTTTCATAATTGCAACTTTGTCTTGTCATTGCAACTTTCTCCTAATTGTAACTTTAAATCCCACAATTGTGACTTTCCTGAAATTGTAACTGTATTTCTTGCTATTGTGACTTTTTCTCATAATTGTAACTGGAATTTAATTTTTTTAAATTGCATTTTGGTCTAGTAATTGCAACTTTATCTCATAATTATGACTGTATTTCTCATAATTACAACTTTATTTATCACAGCTGTGACCTTTTCTTATAATTGCAAGTTAAATTCACATAACTGTGACTTTTTCTAGTGATTGCAACTTTATCTCATAATCACAACTTTGTTTCTTGTAATTGAAGCTTTATTTCTAACAATTGACTTTTTCTCATAATTGCAACTTAAATTCTCAAAATTGCGACTTTTTCTAGTAATTGCATATTAACACTGTAAATTCAATACTACAAACAGTGTACTTTTTGCACTAGATAGACTGGGACCATATATGCCCCTAAGTAATGTTAAAATTTACACTTTAAGTGTTAAATTGACACTACATTTTCTACTTTGTAGTTTTACCCAACTGTTCACATATAGACAGGGGCGGATTTAGTGATTTGGGGGCCCCAGGCAAAATACAGGAATGGGGCCCTATACAATTTCATACATTTACAACCTTGAGGTTCCTTTCACTGTTGCTCGCTGCTGCTCGACCGTGTCCCATAGTTGTGTCTAATCTTTTAGATTTTTCATGTACATGTTCCCTTGGCTTTTGGGGGCCCAAGGCGGTCGCCTACCTTTGCCTAATGGTTAAGTCCGCCTCTGCATATAGACAAAAAAACAAAAGGCTTGATCTTCACAGTCTATGTTCTCCACAAGGGGACGCTCTGTTCTGTGTTAGCTGCTGTTAAAACACCATGGTATGTATGATGTCATGTGTCTGGTGTCTGCAACCTTTTCCCATGCATTGCAGGCACATTAGCATTAACTCAGTACACAGTGACACAGGACATCCTGGACAGAGCTGTATACAAACAGGACAGGCTGAAATGAAGCAGGATTTCTTCACAATCCCTGGATCCTGCTTTCCCTTCCCTGCCCCACCTTTAACTCTCCCACTCACCAGACTCACACGGAATCCACACCTGCCGCCCACAAAAAGCTCTGCGGATTTAAAACACCCATCAATCACAAGCCTTTGCCTATTCTTTATTAGATATTTGGCAAATTAGATTATGCTTTAGCTACCAGTAAGACTTTAGTACACACATTTTACCATATTTATATCTATTCCATAGATGTTCCTCTCAAAGTCAGAAGAGGAAATGCTGGAAACGTCCATTTGAACCTGTGACTCAACTACAGCTTAAATACTGCGAGAACAGACTCACTTGTAAACACATACAGCAGTCCATAAATGTAAATTACACTGAGGATGACAAAGAGAGGCGGGACTGGACCTTTTCGCCAGGGGCTGGATTCACAAATATTTGTGAGAAAATTCTTTGTAAGAAAACTACTGTTTCTTCTTATTTTCTAACTTGAAAAGTTTAGAATATTTTGTATTCCCAAAAAGACTTAAGAAAGTTTTGTCTTTTTCTTAAGATGAAAGTCTCATAGTAAGAAAACTTAAGAGGAATCTAAAGAATAAAAAAATCATGCACATTTGAAAATTGATTCAAGGTCCCTGCTACTTAAAAAACATGTTAATAGCTGTATCCACCTTATTTTTAAATGCAGAAGTAAGCTGTTTTCTATGAGATTTCCGATTCATTAGCCACTGTAAGGAAATAATGAGAAGGATAACAAAGCGCAGTAAATGGTAAAACTGTTTGCACTACAAACCAGTGTGTTTATAATTAAGACAATACATTAAAATAATATGGTAAGAGACACCAGTTTGCAATATTAAGCAGCAAACAAGTTTTTTGTATAGCTGAAAATAGCTGGAAGCAAATGACACTGGAAGCCAGACACATTCAATTTACCAATGGCCATACCTGCTCCTATGGGAAAAATAAGGTGAATAAATTTAAAATTGACTTACTAAGTGCTAAACTTCTTGTATTATAAGTCAACTTCATAAGTAAGCTAATCAAAAATTGGAATTTTACTCTCAAAGAAATAGTCCTCCCAAAAATGAAAAGTCTGACATTATTTACTTACCCAAACCTGTTTGTGTGACAAAAGAAGACATTTAGAAGAATATTGGTAACCAAACAGTTTTGGTTCCCATTGACTTCCATTGTATTTTTTGTCCACACAATGCAAGTCAATGGGAACTGAAACTGTTCAGTTACCAACATTCTTCAAAATATCTTTTTTTTATGTGTGTGTTTCACAGAAGAAAGAATTTCATACAGGTATGGTATGGGTGAGAAAATAATGAGGTTTTTCATTTTGGGGTAAAAAATGAATCAAAGGTTTTTGCAAGAATTGCAAATTCTTTTTCAAGATTTCTTCAAAAATAAATTCACTTCAAGGCCCAGAGAGGTAGTAAGGACATCAATAAAAAATCCCATGTGACATCAGTTGTTTAACCGTAATGTTATAAAGCTACGAGAATACTTTTTGTGTGCAAAGAAAACAAAAATAGTGACTTTATTCAACAATTTCTTCTCTTCCGTGTCAGTCTTCGACGTGCGTTCGTGAGAGTTCTGAAGATGAACAAAGGTCTTATGGGTTTGGAACGACATGAGGGTAAGTAATTAATGACAGAATTTTAATTTTTGGGGTGAACTATACCTTTAAAAACGTAACCCTTATTTATCCATTTTTTCCTTAGGAAAAATCGTGACTCTGTCCCTAGCACTGTTATTTTCTTTTCTCCCTCTTTTACTCATCCTTCTCTTTTTCCCCCTACTCTACAGGAAGTTGTGTGTCATTGAGAAGCCAGCTAATGAAATAAGATCATAGATAGCAACTCAGCTCTCTGTCAGGCCATCTGTGGTCAGTATGGATAGTCCAATTAAAGTCAGTCATTAGATGCTTAGCATGAACAGAGCATCTCCTGCAGTCACGCAGGTGCTCAGAGTCGGCGGGTCTCCGCTTTGAACGGGGGCCTCAGCGCTAGCTCTCTGTTTACATTCTTCCGCTGTCTGAGGCAGTAAAGCACCACGGCCTGAAGTATGTTAGCTTAGCTTATCTAAATTAGCCACACTTCGTTCGTGAGAGTTCTGAAGATGAACAAAGGTCTTATGGGTTTGGAACGACATGAGGGTAAGTAATTAATGACAGAATTTTAATTTTTGGGGTGAACTATACCTTTAAAAACGTAACCCTTATTTATCCATTTTTTCCTTAGGAAAAATCGTGACTCTGTCCCTAGCACTGTTATTTTCTTTTCTCCCTCTTTTACTCATCCTTCTCTTTTTCCCCCTACTCTACAGGAAGTTGTGTGTCATTGAGAAGCCAGCTAATGAAATAAGATCATAGATAGCAACTCAGCTCTCTGTCAGGCCATCTGTGGTCAGTATGGATAGTCCAATTAAAGTCAGTCATTAGATGCTTAGCATGAACAGAGCATCTCCTGCAGTCACGCAGGTGCTCAGAGTCGGCGGGTCTCCGCTTTGAACGGGGGCCTCAGCGCTAGCTCTCTGTTTACATTCTTCCGCTGTCTGAGGCAGTAAAGCACCACGGCCTGAAGTATGTTAGCTTAGCTTATCTAAATTAGCCACACTTTGAGAAAACCCACAGTGACCGCTCGCCTCTATTGCCCTTCGGTGGGGGAAGGGGGTGGACATTCTTACTCATTTACAGCCCCCGTTTATGGATCTCTTCCTTTTTTGTCCCTGCAATTTGTGCTACAATAATTGTTTTACTACACACAAAATGACTCCCTACCCAGCATGCTGCCTTGAATTCGCCCTCCTGGAGTATTATAGATTGTTTAAGTTGTAAGATAAACAGGTTTGGGGACCTGAGGCTGTGGAATGCGTTCAGTGGGTCAAGCTAGCGTGATTTATAGGCGCCTATGATGAATTGCCTCCCTTTTCTGGGGTTAAGAATGATCAGATTTACCTAATGGAGAGCAGTGAACTAATCTGTGGATTCAGCTGTGACCCTTGTAGCCTCACACCTCAGGTTGGTGAGCGAATGAGGTGAGTTTGTTTAATCCGACCCTCCTCGGCGTGAATGTTATCAGTACAGTTATCATACTTAGGCCAGACAGCAGGGCAAAGAGCAGGCGGCTCAGACGAATGAACTCGGACTGTTCACAGATTAGAGAGAGATACATGTTTTATCACTGAGAATATTCTCCTACAGCTTTATTTATATCGCCGCTTCTGTGCAAGATGAATTGTCTCGTGGGAATGAGTTTCATTTGACTGAACAGAGTGACCGGGGCAGATGTAGTCATTGACTGGCATACTTCACTTCCAAATGATGTCTGGTAATAGCGATGCAGGTCATCAGACCTTATCATTAAATTAAAGATCATGCAAATCTAATCATTGTGCTATTTGTACAGTCTGGAAGCTCCAGAAGCGTATGACTAGAGAGAGAAAAAGGACTTTTTAGGATAAGAAGACCTTTTTTTATTTGAGAGATCTGTAGTGGCTTCACACAGTGATTATGAAATAACAGTCTGGCTCCAGCCGTCACATCCAGAACATGAGATTCGGGTCAGATGTGAGCTAATGCCACTGCTTAGTCATGCACACACATATGGTCAGCGGGACATTCAGATCATTTTGCCCATGGGAACAGAAACACTCGTGCTTGCAAGCAAATTAAACTGACTTTCTTCTATGATATATCATTAAAATATTTTTCTTTACATAATTAATTTTATTGTTGTATTTTTGGTCATGTTATGTAGTACATTTTGAACTCTTTTAACTTGCTTAAATTAATATGCTTGTATTTTGTTTCTATAAAATAGCATACTAGGCCAGACTCAGAAAAATGCCCTAACTAAAACTTATCCAAAATATATTAATTATGGATGCATATCGGTTATTGGCCGATATTATGGATTAATTTATTTTTAATTTATTGATATCAGTTGATATTATATATTTATTTGTGCACATTTATTTTTAATCTTTTAAAAAAAACATTATAATTTAATAATTAATATAATAATTTAGCAAATCTTAAAATAATTACCCACTTTTCAGACTATACATTGTATGCACTAAATTCACTTGTAGCTTTCAAATAATTGATTGTAGTTTTTGTTGTTTTGTTTGTAATTCATTAAGACAAAAAGTATATTAAATTTAGCCATTTATCAACCTTAACTTGAAAATAGTTATCAGCATTGGCCAGAATATTAATATTGGTACATTCATAATAATAAAATGAACAGGATGCTTAACCAGATGAAAATAAAGAGCTGAAGTCAATGCTTAGTGAAGGATTGAGAGCAATAGGACATTTTGGTAACACTTTAGAATAGGGAACACATATTCACTATTAACTACAACTTTTCCCTCAAAAAAACTAATTTGTGGCTTATTAATAATAGTTAGTAAGGTAGTTGTTAAGTTTAGGTATGGGGTCGGGTTAAGGGATCTAAAATGTGGTCATGCAGAATAAGGCATTAATATGTGTTTTTTAAATACTAATAAACAGCCAATATGCTAGTATGCATGCTAATAAGCAACTAGTTATTAGTAAGAATAGGTCCTTAAAATAAAGTGTTACCAGAATTTTGATGTTTTTTTTTTTTTTTTTAAATTATCATACTAATTTCTTTACATTTTTAATGGCAAATGCAATATCCCCAAGACAAAAACTTGTTTTGTTTTGATTAAACAAATGAAAATTTGAATATTTGTGGAATGTTTCTTCATAATTTGCCCATATTTATCATGTTAGAAGCCAAAGTAGTAAAATGATTTAAAATCTACCTCTGTTTTTTCAATTGTGATATTGTGCACATCTTTAAAAATGAATAGGTTTAGTATTTTATCCAATATATTAGGATATATTTGATAGAGACATGAACATTTATACTATTACACAGTATTTGCATACTGCATAGTAGGTTTACTTATCAAAACCTCTGACTTGTTTTCAGAGAGTGGCAAAAGTCATTGGTGCCGCATTGCTGTCATGCTACATAAATACCTGAACTGATTAGGTCACTGTGTGAAATCAACAAGTAACAAGCAGATCTCAGGATTAAACTCTGGAGAATATCAGCCGGAATGTTTAATTGCCTTGTGGCGAGATTTGGCTGGAGTGCCGCGATGGCCTGTTAATTAGAGGACAGCCTGCTAAATGAAGCATACCTGTGACATGTTGTTTCTGCTCACTGCTCTCTCACACTCTAATTACAAGAGAAAGAGAGAGCCGGCTCTTTGTTTTGCACCTTGTTTCATGTGTCAGTCTGGAGAATGGTCTCTCTTCGCCGGCTGTCACAGTAACGACTTAAACGCGCACACACACGGTTCGACTTGAAGATCCTAAAACGTGTCCCTATTACTATCCAATTAACCAAATTAACTTCTACGTATTATCCTATGTGTGCCTTCTGTCATTATACACACATTCAACATGGTTCAGCTGTCAGTAAAAACACGAACAAATGTCTGAATTGTGGTGTTGGAAGTCTTTAGGACTCAATTTCCATTGCTGCATCTCCGCCGAGCTGTAGGTAAATTAAATGTTATTCTCCTGAGCAGACGAGTAATGGATGTTTAACAAGCATGTCACTCAGTGGATGGCTTTATAACCCCTGTCTGCTCGTGATATATCAGTTATATCCATCAGCTTGGCTGAGCGCCACACTTCAAATAAATGTCAAATAAATTCTCAGTTTTTACAGGGACCAAAACAACAGGAGCCCCCGTCGCGTGCTGCACGCTGGAAATAAGTGCAAAAAGTTTTCAATATTCAGCCTGGATCTTCAATACTTGCAGCTTGAAGATTTGTTCAGGCTCAATGTGTAAAACAGCTTGAGGTAGCCAAGATCAATACAATCATTTTTAACAGAGGGGCGATATTGATTGCAGAGAGTGTCTTTACTCAAGGCCCAATCTCATTGTTGCAGACTAAGACGCGTATTATTGTAATCATTAAGATGTTTCATCTGCCAATCTGGTGCAGGAGTAGTTCAGAGGAGCCCGGTTGAATGGAGAGTGTGCGTCCCTGACACTGAAGCTCAAAGCAAAGATGAGAAAATTTTATGAACTCAAATGTATTTTCCATGCATTATCTGCTGCGTTATTTCTTTTTTCTGCTCCCCCTCTTAAAGCACACACATCCACGCCAAGGTGCGCTTTGGATTGTGACGAATGAATCAGCGAAAGCGCCGGATATGTGAATAAAATATGCGGCCATGAATCGGATTCGTCTGTAAAGGCTCATTAAACCAATCCACATCCATCAGGGACCTCCAGGGAGGCAGGGGAAACTGTCCATCACTCAAAACCTGGCCTGACACGCTCAGCTCGACTCCAGCGTCCCCTTAACAAATAATTGTCTCTCCTCTCGGGGGAGGCCGTGACATCACGACAGGCTGCAGCCAGTCTCTTATCCGTCTTGCCCAATAAACAGCTTGCAGCCATTATAAAATCCTACAACCCTGGGTAAATACCACGGTCATTATGGTGGTGCTAAATGGCAGGCGCTGCTCTCGCTGGGATGGGGGGTAAATGCCACCGGGGTCATCGCTGTGCCAAGCGGGCAAATAGTACTGGGTCCTTTCTGAATGATCAGCCACATGGTAAAGGGCAAGGGGTTTCTTTCATACTGACTGGCGATGAGACATCTGAACTGTGAAATTGCTTCGTAAGATGTCTCAGTCTTCGTTTTGAAGCACAAATGCATGCTCTTAGTTATCTGACTGGTTCGTCTTTTACAATCAATTATGCCTTGGTGGTCCACATGAGGCTCTGACGTTCATTGTTATTCAGGATGATAGATATTTGTCTTTGCATGTTTGCTGTGTGCCCTGCTTGCCATTGGGGCTTTTAACAAAACCATGATAACACAGAGAAGAGATAACCTTAACAACTCTGACACAATAAAACATAATTGACTTCTCCATGACCTCCCTTTACCCTTTTTCTGGCATTTTTTTTTTTTTTAGTGCCATGCACATTTGTAATTGCTTTGTTAATATTTGGCATATTTATACAATTGCCAGTTGGAATTGTAAGCCTTTTGTCAGCTTGTTGGGCCAAACAATCTACATAATTTGCTGTAATTTATTCATTGGATCACATTTGCAATGAGAAAGAACAGCATATTCATAAAGAGTAAATGGGGGTAGATTGAGTGCAATCATAAATTGTGCATCGCCAGAGTCCATTGAATGTGATTCTTATTCACACTTTGTGAATATTTCCAGTGATTTCCTCTTCCAGTGATGGTTCATCAGAGCTCCCGACCCTGTCTGTCCTTATCCTGCTCATTCTGAAAGAATAAGAAATAATAACTAAATCAGTAAATAATTAAACTAACCAGCAATTTAATTTTCATATATTATTTTGTAATAAGCTCAAATAATTTTTTTTCATGTTAAAATATTTTTTTTTCATAATAAAAAATATTATTTCCATTGTTGATCATAATAATAGACTGACTTTTTTGGCTTATTAATGATTAGCTTAACAAAGTAGCACCTAATGTCTGTTGATTGACATTTGTGAAAACTTCTTTGGGGAAATCAGACTTTAGACATTTGTGAACTTTGGAAATTATATTTTTTGATATTATTTAAATAATGCACGTATGTATTTAAACTTTAGTTTTGTGCTCTTTAATATTATGCAATGTTTTAAACAGTAAATTCTGTTGGTTTCATGGTTTCTTTTGTTATACATTGGTAAATTTAATTGATTAATTATTTCATTTACAGTTCTTTGGTCCTCCATAAAACAGAATCACGCTCTGTTTTAGAGATCTGTTTAGTTTGATTAGATCTAGATTACCTTCTCGCTCACTTTTTAGATCTAATATTGGAGTCAAATGTTGCATTTGGCTCAGAAACTCGAGCTATTTAAAGAACCGCTCCTGCATCTCCGATAACATCTGTTTGTTTAATGCATGCTTATTTTCCTTTAATCGTATCCAGCTTCCATTCGCCCGAGATTTCTTTGAATTCAGCTCCTGTAATCATTTTTTCGTGCAATGCAATTGACAGTTTTTATTCTTCCACTCGTGTTCGCATGCAGCCAGTAAAACGTGTTGCTTTCTCTTCTGGGCTGTTATTGGATTTGTGAAAGATGGTGGCCCATGACCAGACTGGCGGTGTGTAGCATTGTAATGAGGCGCTCTTCCTCTCACATATCATTACGGACAGGTCTCTGGAGACCATAAATCTCATCTCCTGCACTAATCACAGTAACCCTTTCTCTTCCTCTACCTTTCAGCCGCCACGTTCAACATGCTTCACTTCCATATCAGAGCCGTTTTCCCGACCGCAGTTGTTCCCACAAAAGAAAGGCATTGTGAAGTGAGAGGAGCCCTTGATGTGATCCAGTGTCGGCCCCCTGGTCTCATTAGAATGTCTCTATAATCCCACAGAGCACATTTCTGCAGTTACCGCTTGAAGAAAAGCACTGCACTTAAAAAAAACACCTTCTTTCCAGCTCTGTGGGAAGGTCTCTTGGGAGCACAGATGGAGAATGACCATTTCACCACTACTAAATCTCCACTGCTGCACGGCTGGTGCTCGTAAACTGGTTTACAGTATGAAAGTGAGCTCAAGGTGTGTTTGTGGAAGTATATGTGTGTTTTCTTTAGATCATATATGCAGTAAGTATAGAAGTGAGAGTATTTGGTGCACACATGCTATAGTAGTGGGGAGGCTTTGTTTGCTTTGGGGGAGTTAAACTGTCACCTGTGCAACCTAAGGTGATTTTTCTCCCCGCTGAGCTGAGCGTGTTTGATGCATTAGGTCAGCGCTAATTTTTTTTCTGCCTTTGACTGATGATTTCATATATATGTATATATATGCTATATATGCTCAACAAGGCTGCATTTATTTAATCAAAAATATAGTTAAAAGAGTAACATTGTGAAATACTATGACACTTAAAATACCTGTTTTCTATTTTAATATAGTTTAAATATATTTTAAAATGCAGTTTATTCCTGTGATTGCAAAGCTGAATTTTCATCCGCCACTATTCCAGTCTTCAGTGTCACATGGTCCTTCAGAAATGACTTTAATATCCTGATTTTGGTACTTAAGAAACATTTTTTATTATTATCAGTGTTGATAGAAAACGTAGTATTTAGTGCTTAAATTTTTAAATGTAATACATTTTATTCAGGATTCTGTGATCAATAGAAAGACCATAACAACAGCATTTATTTGAAAAATAAATCTTAAAAATGTAGTTTTTTAAATTATAGTTTTACTGTCACTTTTGGTCAATTTATTGCATCCATGATGAATAAAAGTATGTTTCTTTAAAAAAAAAAGTAGTAAATATCAAAAACAGTTACAAAGAAAAGGCAAGTAACATATTGAATTAAACATAAAATTTTAAAGTCGAAAAACTGAAATAGTATGTTGTAAAATGCACTCCAAAAATCTTTTATTTGCAATGTCAAAAAACTTTTTTACAGTGTATATGCATTATTTGCATTTATTTTTTTAACTTAATGTTATAGTAAAATTTACTTTTTCTATTTATTCTTTTATTTTTATTTATTTTATATTATTTTATTTTATTTTATTTTATTTGTATTATTTGTATATTTGAAAAAAATAACAAATATAATAAATTATATTTTATAATTTTGTTATATGATTTAAATAATATATTTTTGTGTTTTTTAGTAAACTACTATTGTTTTGTTTCATTTCACTTTCACATTTACTTGTGTAAAAATACTGCATTAATTGTTGTATTTCAGTTTATAAAAATATATATAGTTGTCTCTTAGTTATGCAGTAGTTTACGACAATAACCTTGCTCTGTACTTATCGTGAGAGAGTGAAACTCTGCAAAACGACCCCTGCACGGAATGCTAGCGACCTGACAATGTCCAGGCTCCCCAGGCCACCCTCAAATACAGGCCTGGACGATTAATTCAACTCCCCATGTTTACTGCACTGTGGATTACTGGTACATTTCTGGGATTAGGGAGAAACGCTGCATAGATCATATAGCAAGGATTAGTCGAAATTCACCGATTTAACAGCCAATTAATCTTTGATACAAACCAATATGGGACCAAGCCAGCCGACTGGCTTTGGCTGCATAAAATGGGACCCAGTAGGTGCTAACCGAACAGAGTGAGAGTGAGGCCGAGAGTGCGGTAAAGAGTGTGAGGCGTTCCAGCGCTAATGCATCCTGACAGGGTGAGTGAAGAGGCAGCTCATTATTATGCCACGCATCAGGAGTCTGGCACTGACCCCTGACTCCATAAAAACCCTTCGTAACATGAGCCTCACTGCCAGCATTATGGCCGAAACCTCACTGGAACAAAGAGAGAGAAATGTACCCTGTGATATCCGAGCATGTAAAGTAAATGTGAAGTTTAGACCAACTCTCGACAGACACTTCCCACTCTGAGATCTGCGAGTTAGTCCGAGTTGTGCTTAGAAGAGCAGTCCAAACGAATGAATCATAGGCCTGACAGATGTCGTAAATCTTAATAAGGAAGCTATTAAACGCATCAAGCAACCAATAAATCATTTCTCCGTGTCAGCAGTGTTTAGCTCATAGATTAGTAATGAGATGAGAGAAGTCAGAAAGAAATGACAGCAGCTTTCATGGCTGGACAGGGGCTGGTTCTGTGCCACTGGTAATTTGTGGCTCTGTCTTGTTTGATGCTCGCTGGACGAGCCGTGGTCACCTTGTGCTGCTTTTCTATCGCATTGGATAAAAAGGTCACAGGCGTTCACCCGTGACATGACTACACAGAGACACCAGCTGCTTACTGTTCTGCACGCCATAATATCTTCGCTCAAATGTTACGGGGTGCCTTGGTGCAGAGCGCAGATAGGGATGGGGAGGCATTTTAACACCGAGGAACGACTAAAAAGGCACAGCTTGATTCTGAAGCTTGTCAGGGTGTGAGGAGGAGGGATATTTTTCAAATATGGAGTCTGATACGGTATCCTCATTCAGGATGTGGGTTAAAGGAATTCTTTCAGTGTTCAGTCACCCTTGTGTTGCTCCAAACCCACAATGGAACTCAAATGGGGAAGGCTTGAGGAATATGCAGTTTATTGAAATATAGTGAATAAGGACTGATAGTAAAAGTGGTTCATATGATGCATACGTTAAATTCCAAGTCTTCTGATGCCATAAGCTAGTTTTGTTTGAGAAACAGAATGAATTAGTTACTCTTATTTCATGAAAGGTGATGAGAGAAGCAGAATTATTGTTAACTAAAGCTAAAATCATTAAGAATTGGGTAACACTTTATTTTAAGGACCCGTTCTGACTATTTACCAGTAGCTTATTAGCATGCATGCTACTAGTATATTGGCTGTTTAGTAATACTTATTAGGCACATTTTAATGCCTTATTCTGCTTGACTATATTCTATATCCCTTAATACTACCCCATACCTGAATTTTAACAACTACATTGCTAATATTAAGCAGCAAATTAAGAGTTTATTGAGGGAAAACTCTTAGTTAATAGTGAATATGTGTTCCCTAATCTAAAGTGTTACTAAAAATAATTTTTGGTATTTGAAATAAGGATTAAATAAAATATTAATTGGAAAAATGAGAAATGATGAAACTAGTTGAAGAATAAAAATAAAGCTAAATAGAAATATAGAAAAAAATAATAAAAATGACAAAAAGGACATAATAAATTGAACTGCATTTACTATGAAAACTGAAAAAAAATATATATATACATAATAATAAATATATATATATATATACAGTGGTGTGAAAAAGTGTTAGCCCCCTTCCTGATTTCTTATTTTTTTGCATGTTTGTCACACTTTAATGTTTCAGATCATCAAACAAATTTAAATATTAGTAAAATTTGTTTGCCTAAAAGCGTGTTTTTGTCTTATCCTGTCTACATTGTTATTTTTATATTATTAGTTAGTTTATATTCCACAAGAAACATGCAGTTTTATTTATTAACCGCTAGAGCCAAAAGTTATAATGTAGCTTTAATAAATGTTCTAAAAGTATATAGATAATATGAAAAATAACACTGAGAAGTAGTGATGTCTGATTTGTGAATGAATCATTCGTTTGACTCAGATCTTTTCAGTATCCAATTATCCAGTTGATCCAGATCAGAAAACCAGTTAGAATGATTAATTCATGAATCACACTGAACCGGTTCTCATGATCAACTCGATCTCATTGCAGCTCATAAGAGTGGAAATTTTTCAGTAAATAACTCTTATCACACAAATCTATTGCATGATAAGATGCATTCAGATGGCTTTGAATATAGCCTAAGAGTCCATCTTAATGGTAATTTTATAATACTTTTATTGCATCCTTTTTGAAGCTTGAAACCCTTGTTCATTGTACAGTAACTGCATGGAAAAGAGTGACCAGTACAAACAATAACGAAAATCATACAGATTTGAAACAGCTTAAGTGTGAGTAAATGATGAGTTATAATAACATACATTTTTGGGTGAACTATTTATTTAGTATGCATAATTTCTAAAGCTTGCCAGGCTGTGATTTTTTTCTTCTTCTAAATATGAATACAATATCCTCATCCAGCATATGGGTAATGTCTCTCTGAATCTCTTTCATCTTACAGCTAAAGATCAAAAAGCCAAGTTACTATGACCTGAGTGACATCTTCTCTCAGTTTAGATTCACCTATGCTTCTATTCACTAAACAATGCAAGCAGGACTCCACTGCTATTACCTTTTATCTTCTCAAAATTCCTCTCAGTAGTGACCCTTTCCCATTCGATGTGTCAGTCTTCATCAGCGGGACATGTAAAGAATGACTTGAGTAGTCTTTTCAGTCTGAGTAAAAGGCCACCTCTGGCTCTCTGACTTTATTGAAATACATCTGCCTGTTTCATTCACGCTCTGTGGATCCCACCGGAGGGTCAGGTATCTCTCGGAAATGAAGCCAGACATTCCCTTTTTTTTCTTTCAGTGTATTCCCACTTCTACAAGCACAGGGCCTGTAATGTGCAGATCTCTGACTGTGTTAGGGAAATCCCAGCTGGTTTGATTTGATAAGGAGCTTGTTGTCTCTCTCACACAAGGTCTTAGAACAGTGCTACATCTGCTAATACTTACACATCTCCATAGACTGGATTTTCATTTGTCCCTGAAGACGTCGTCAACAAGTGACTTTTTTCAGCCGAAACACTTTGCCATCAAAGAGTGCTGAGTGAGTGTGTCAAGTGCTTTTACATGGGACAGCATTCATATACAGCTGTGTTAATGGGAATAGCCCTTTAAAATCTCAAAGATCTGATGAAAACTTGCAAAATATAAGGCCTGCAAAATATATCATATTGGTTATTGGTCAGTTATCATTTATGAGTTATTTATCATTTTTATTTTATTATTTATTTAATTTTATTTTTCATGCAAGGTCAATTACCTTATTTTATTTTTTTAAATATCATTTAATTTTTTACATGATGTAATCAAATGTAATCTTTAGCGAATTTCAAAATAAATATGCATTTTTTCTTTTCTTCAAACTAAACTAATAAATAAATGTAATCTTTAATATATGCCATATATATATATATATATATATATATATATATACGTAGTTTTGCATTACTGTTGAGACTGAGTGCATGTCTCTGATGATCACAGGCGTGACAGGAGGAGAAGAGGTAGCTCTCGCTGCTGCGGGCCGCTCGCCGGATAGAGCCGGATCAGGACAAGACTCAGATTCATTCATTCAGCTGCAATCAGCTCACTTATCAGTTTCAGCAACTTCTTTCGTGAAAACAGTTGTGCTGCTTAATAGTTTTGTGAAAACCATGATACACTACAATTCAAATGTTTGGGGTAAGTGTGTGTGTGTGTGTGTTTGAGGAAATTATACTTTTATTCAGCTAGGATTTATTAAATTGATCAAATATGACATTAAAAACATTTGTGATTTTAACACACACACACACACACACACACACACACACTTACCCCAAACATTTGAATTGTAGTGTATCATGGTTTTCACAAAACTATTAAGCAGCACAACTGTTTTCACGAAAGAAGTTGCTGAAACTGATAAGTGAGCTGATTGCAGCTGAATGAATGAATCTGAGTCTTGTCCTGATCCGGCTCTATCCGGCGAGCGGCCCGCAGCAGCGAGAGCTACCTCTTCTCCTCCTGTCACGCCTGTGATCATCAGAGACATGCACTCAGTCTCAACAGTAATGCAAAACTACGGTGAGAACTTCCCGTTTTGGAATAGCTGGCATTCCGATGTCAGTGGCGCTCATTTCAAAGGTTGAACCTGAACAGGGAAGGTTCTGTAGGTCACGAGGATTTGGTACCTTGCAGCAGGGACATGCCTGTCAGTGGAAAACATGTGCTGAGCGCCGTCCATCCAGTTGAAGGGTATTAGAAGCATGATGTGTGTGAATCACAGGTCATGTAGAGATAAGAGAGGTCAGAGGGTTCACCACATTTGCACGTTACTCGAATAAATCACGTCTTTAAACAAGCTTAACATTCAGACGCACCTCGCCATAGTCGAGACATAGTCTCACCCCAGACAGGGCAGAATTATTTCCATGAATCTCAAAATAACCTCTCATTATTAGTTAAGGTCTTAATCATCTCATTACATACTGACTGTGTGGCTAAAAAAAAAAGAATTTTTGGAATAATTGGATGATTCGGTTCATGTTTTATTTTAGGTGACCATTTACAAGATGCCACATGAGTTCTAATAAACTTATAGTAGTTAATATTAAACATTTATCATTGTTAATTATTAACATTTGAACTTTTACTCTAGTTCACTATTAAACTAAAAATACCATTTTATTTGTCATACAGCAACTGCTAAATCTCTATGTTCTATTATTAGTGATTATTAAAAGTATTCGATTATTATTGAATTATCATTTTCCATTTTTAAATATCCAACTAAAAGCCATTATTTTTAAGACATATAGCATAAGCATGCTTTACAAAAACATTTCACAAAAAAAAAAGGCTTCAGGTTTATAAGACAATAGCATATATATAAAATAACAGACATATACTTAAAAATAATAAATAAATTACTGTATATGGAGTTTCTGATTAATTTTCTTAGCACTTTGGGATCAATTAGTTAAAAGTAATTTTTAGAAAGTATGTTTTTCTTTCTTTTTTGTCTTCATTAATGCAGTGAAATTCATATATTTTTAAGTGTGACTTACAAGAGTTCAAAAACTTTTTTTAATTTTATTTTTAATGCTGTGTATATGTTGCTGTTCTGCATGGAGGAAATTGATCAGACAGTCCAGCTGGAGTCAGTTATATCAGTTTCAACTGCTCAAGACCAGAGTCTAAAAAACAGAAATAAACAGTGTGACTATGGGAAATATAAACATTTATTCTTCCAGGATTTTGTTCAGAAGATTGTAGGACGAGAAGAGAGGCATTGAAGCATATGATAGGAATATAGGAAAGGATGAGAGGAGGAAAGGATTATTTTAGCAAAGAAAACACTGGGAAATTGTCATTTGTTACGATAGATTTCATTACATTGCATTGTTAAATAGTTCTACATACAATCTATTAAAGGAACATAAAAATAAACATGGGTGTAAAATGTTATTGTTCTCATCCATCATGTTGTAAAACAGTAAAATTGATCAAAAAAATTGCTTCTTGGTTCATAAATCACCTCAAATAAGATGATCAGTGTATTTAAAATCTAGTAAGGGACTTTGGACTTAACAATAGACAGTTATTATTTTATGTAATTTCGGTTTATTCCACACTACTAGAATCAGGCTTTAGGGAAGAAAGTAAACACTTTCAGTTTGATGAAAACATTTTTTATTGCACAAATTTTTTTTACCAAAGAACCATGTAATAATATTGCAATCATTTAAAATAAGTAAAAATGCTTGTGTACAGTGTTGAGGGTAACGCATTACAAGTAACGCGAGTTACGTAATCAGATTACTTTTTTCAAGTAACTAGTAAAGTAACACATTACTTTTTAATTTACAAGAGAATATCTGAGTTACTTTTTCAAATAAGTAACGCAAGTTACTTTTTTCCCCCAATTTATTGATTGACAGCTCTCCTGTCCCCATGTTGAGAGAAAACAGAAGATGTTACTGTAGTTCTAAAATAAATATGAATATGCATTAATTCATCTCACCCACAAAAAAAAAAAGATTCAGTATGTGACGAGTGGGGGCGGGGCCGAGAGCCGTGGGAACGGAGCGAGGCCAGTGGAGTAAGTACCGTAATTAGTTACTTTTTTATGGAGTAACGCAATATTGTAATGCATTACTTTTAAAAGTAACTTTCCCCAACACTGCTTGTGTATCTGATGTAGAAACAGGGAAATGAGCAGAAGGATGCAGTGATGAGATTGTAGCTGGATGTTGACACTCTCTGACCCTAATTAAAAGCCTCCTTTGTCTAAGATGAAGCGAATACTTGTGCACTAGTCTGCTAGGATTGGTTGGGTCTGACCTGTAGGTGTGATATATTACACAGTACATCTCAACACCTGAGTCGGTGAAGTCCAAAACACTGTATGAGATCTCTTACACGAGAAATGACATAAAAATTCAAAATGATAACCTTGTGCAGTGTAGAAAACCACACACACGAAAAGGACAGAGAAAGCTGGGGGCTGGTCTGAAGTAACACAATAGACCATCCTGCAGCCTTGACATGCTGAGCACATGCCCACGTGTTCTCTTGGGCGGTTTTCAGTCGCTCCACTATGGGGCGTATTAGGGCTTTAAGGTCTACAGAGGGAGCGGGCAATGTCAACCGTTCGGCTGAACCATGTATTTACTTGAGATGAGAGCGAGTGGGAACTGCTGTGGTTTTGAGAAAATGTGCGTCAGTATATTAAAAAGCAAAACGCACAAACCACCCACATAAACAAACACACTTTTTGAATATTACATTGCGATGAATTTATGCTCAGACGCTTGTGTTCATTTAAACCTTTCTCGTGTGGTAATTTAGCAAAAATATTTACATTTCACTTTAATTTTATATATTGTATATGTAACCGATAATGACAAACAAACGAACGTGTTTAAAAGCTAGATTTAGCCTATGTATTATAAGTACACAATCTGTAGGCGTTCCTTGAATTTTCTAGAAATGTTACACTGTACATTTTACTCCCAGATATTTTTAAAAAGCATTTTCTGAACTGCAAAAAGAGATTAGATTTTACTCGTGTTGAGAACATGCTGCCCTAATTAAACAGGATGAGGTTCAAAAGTTTTCAGTTTTATGGGTTAGGACCGGTTAGTGTCACCACCAGCTTAAACACTGCTGGTTGAAATTACTTTTTGTGCCAAAGACTGGCCCATCATGCAGGCACAGCTTCCCATTGTTTTGTATTTTAGTACTTCATCCCTAGAAATATGTAGAAATATTACTAAGTCTATAAACAGGACGTTAATAGAGGCCAGAGACTGTACGAGAATAGACGCGCAAGCAGAGAAAATACAGGCACAGGCAGCAAGCTCACTGTTGGCAATGTTGGAAATATTCTAAGAAAATCCTAAATATTCAATTGGCGTGGAGGATTATATGAATGTAGAAGGAAACTCACTGTCTTCAGAAAAGGCATTTTATTTTATTTTCAACTAACCTCGTATAATGCATAATAAAGTAGTATTTATAAGCGCAGCGCTGCTTTGTTTACAGCGGTAACCAAGAAAAACATGGTATTGCGGCTGTAAGCACCGCCTACTGGCAGAGCATGAATTTGCATTTTTAGCATACTTTTCTCAAAGCTAAACTGCTCATGCATCTTTGTTTAGATTGTGATTCAAATGCAGTGGTTGACTCTAATTTCAAATGGCTACAGATTTATAAATTTTTTTTGTTCTTTGTTTAAGGCCAGTTGTTCATGTTCTTGTTCACGTACTCTTTCAATCTTGTCTTTTGAAAAAATGGGCAATCGGTATCAGAATCGGCTCATTTGCTTGTAATATATATAGCCTATATATATATGTATGTATATATATATATATATATATATGTGTGTGTGTGTGTGTGTAAATCGAGATCAGTCTCACCAGTTATAGATTTTGGAAAGCATTTAAAACAAGAAACGGTCTTTTATTTCTTCCTACCTACTGCTTTTTACGAGTCAAATGTACACTTTACTGACTGGTTGTTCATATCGCAACATATTTTTTCTTTTTTATATAGAAAATGTAATGTAAATGTATGCAGTAAAATAAATTTTATATTTTTCCAAAATATATTGTCTAGTCACTGCAAAAAAAAAGTAGGAACTCTTTCAAGTAATATTACCCTGTGAATATATTCTTGAGTATCACACGCCGTAAAAAAGCAGTTCTACCACTTTTGGAGGCGGGATGTAGTTTTTGTAACCGAGACGCCCATCATTCAAAATGCAAACCAATGAGAAAGAGAGCGATCGCTGGAACTGTTCCGTCTCTCTCTCTCTTTCTGAGACAGCATGGCTCATGCACCCTGACCAACTCAGCTGCCTGGAAGGTTACTGTTGTGGACTGTATCTTAATATTGAATCTTGAATACGCTGAAACCTTTTTTGCGTTTCGTTCCCAAAGATAGTTTGGTTTCCTAATCAGAAGACATCGCTTCAGGACAGTGTCTACATAAATTCAGTTTATAAACGTCAAGGTCTGACCATACAAAGAGAGCGCAGGTCTTCATTCACATATTGGAGAATGAGGTGCCAGTGGACACACGCTGTTTTCACTCACTCAAACTAACTACAGTGACCAACCGCGCTGAAGATCTTAAGGGTTTTGAAATGAGAAGTGAATATTCAAAGGACCTGGAATTTGACTAATTGTTTTCCTTCCTTGTGGAAAACCAAGTCGATAAATCGCACGAAAGGATGTGCTTGAGATGAACGCCTTATCAGACTGGACTATAGACAGACAGCGAGCGCATTAACCGGCTTCTTAGTGTTTCTTCTAATAATAATTTACATGTAACTGTGACTCTTTAAAGGACTGTGGCATTCCGTGCACTGCGGTCGTATAGATGTTTTCATCTTTTTTACAATAAAAGAAACATAATTTAAAGAGAACAAATTCCACGCGTGGGATATTCAAGGAAAAGCTGACGGGTCGCGCAGTTCTTTATCACCGGAACGCTGTATCGAAGGGGGCTGCGATTGAAACTTTCCGAAATGCCGCAGGTGGAGATGTTTTATTTTGTGTTGATCAGCCTGTGGATGTCTGTGTTGGGCCTGGAACCGGCATCTAAGGTTGTGGCGGATCGCTACGCTGTCTACTGGAACCGAACAAACCCAAGGTGAGTTAGTTACTTGCGCAGTAGATATACTAAAACGCCGTTTCACTTCTTTCATTTAGAAGCACCACCGTCCGCCGAATATCAGGCGAAATATAATGCGGCGGCGAACTGAACAGGTTCGTCAAGCCGTCAGGATCGTTTGAATAAGTTTCACTGATGATACAACAGTCACTACATAGTAAGGGCGAAACTTCTAACAAAATGCGCGATAGACACCCAACAGCGCTATTTTACAGTAAACTCTATGGCAAAACTATATGAAGGTACTAGCATGGCAAGAGACGGCGCAAGGAATTGCGAAAATAAATGAAGCGCAAATTGTTATAAAATCTACGTTGGTTGTCTGTTTGGAGGGGTTAACACTAAAACCACACTAACAAGCTAATTAGTTTATACAGAGCTTTAGTTTATATATATAGGTAGGCTATAGGCTATATATATATATATATATATATACATACATACTTTTTAATGCCTTTTTTTTTACCTCATTCCTATAACTTTAGCCAGCTTATGATTGGGATTTCTTTCTGCTTTTGGGAGATTGACAGGCAAGCTCGATGCTCTTTAAAAGTAAAAAGTCATTACCCCTTGCCACTATCTTGTCCTAGACATTGCCCTCGAAACATCATTAGAAACAAATATCATGGCTCAATGGTCAGTTGTTATTTAAAATCCAATTTACCTCTTTGAATGTGATTTTGCTTGTTATCATAATTCTAAAAGGGCACAATTTTATCAATTCATATTTCTTTTGAAGCATTTATAAAATGTGTGGCTGAAAATGGGCTAGTAATGGATTTCAATAAAGGTTTTCTAATAAGGTAATATAACCTTCCTGTGCAGTGAAGGGTGTTAATGAAAAATAGCACCAGGAGTCGAAATAAGTACTTTTCTGGCTGAATGTGAAATACTTGAATAAGTTGATTTGATGGCTGTTAATAGTTTGGGTGTGTTAAATGTCAATGAGCTTTTTGAATAAGCCAGTATTCATAACGTAATCTATTATTATTCATGTGAGAAATAATTTGCTTAACAGCTTTTTAACAACTAACATATAAGAAATATATTTATATTGAAATTACATCAGGCTCGCTGTCCCCTTCTCTTTGCCGCAAGTCTTGAGTTGCCTGGAAGCGCTGTGATTCCAGCTCATCCCCATTCTCGGTTGTCCCTCTTCAGTTGCCATGGGGCTTTCTCTCTGCCCTGCACCCCAGCCCCATGCTGGCTTTACACAATGGGTCAAACCCAGAGAGGCATTTCAGGAGTGGCTGATGCCCAGTTGGGTGCATGCTCATGAGAGAGGGGTCACACGTTCAGTGATAACAGCACAAGGCTGCGGTTAACCATCATCGGACAGTATTGAGCTCTGGTTAGGGTGAATCTGAGGGCGAGCCCGGTTTCTATAGCTTGGCAGAAATGTGTGTTTGTGTGATCATGAATATCTGCGTGTGTGTGTTGGAGACTCCCTCCCTTGGTTTTGTCCGGGCAAAATGAGGCCCCTCTAGCAAATAAATGAGTTAGTTCAAATGAGTATCTCTCATTCACATTCAAACACTCACCCAATGGCCTAATTCAAATCTGGCTGTGCTGTATAATGTAGCAGCACTCTTTGGCAAGACCTTGGGGCCCCGAATGTCACTCATAACCAACAAAACAAGTAACCTTCTGATCAGAATGTGTCTGTACATGGATCTCATGTTGGACTGTTTCATTTAGACATTGATTTAGATTATCGGACCCTCTAAAGACCAGTTCTTTGCTAGCTTTTAAGATGCTTGATCGGTTCATTGTGTTGTGCCGCATCTTCCTCTCTTAATGTCGCTCATTAACATGGCTAAATTACGAACATTAGAGACAGCTGTGCAAGAGTCCAACTCAAAGATTTAGATAGCCGTGCCATGAAATATTAATTTGTCAGAAAGATTGCCTACATTAGAGCTTTAATTGAAGTTCTTAATAGCTCAATGGCATTTAGTGACAAACAACGTACTATAATAATGAGAAACATAACTGTTTATTAATTTTTTTTCAAAGCACGCAGACAGGCTTATCTCTTAATCGTTATTTTGCAAGCGTAGGAGTTGCACTTTAGTGCGGCGGTGATTGCTAGTATTTTCACATGAGTGAGTACGACGGAGTCTATAGAGATTCTTTAGAGGATTTAGGGGGGAATGGCTCCTTTAGTTTTTGGCCTGAGATTTGCAGCGCACCCATTCATATGTAAGCCTCTGTCTTGCTCTACATATGGTGGTCTTACAAGCTTCACTGGGTTTCGGAGGCTCTTTTTTTCCTCTCCAATGCAGTCCATGCCGTTTGCAATTACAAATTCAATTCAAGTTGGCAGATTTCCTCTGAACTTTCCCAGCTCGTTCTCAGATTAGTCATTTCTTAGTTCGAGACGTGTTCTTTCTGAGGCATTACTGGATTGGCTTGAGATAGAGAGCTTATATTTTCCTTCTCTATCCTGTGTTTCTGAGAAAGTAGTGTTCGTGTAATCCAGATATGCGATCTACATCGCAAATATATTCATTTGTCAATATTTTTTCTGCTAGTTCCTGGAATTTTAAACTCAAATAGGTCTTATGTTGAAAATGAAACCTGTTTATTTGTTGTTGATAGGCAGGATCAGTCAGAAATCAGTATTGAATTCCTACCTTAATCTTCTGGCTGTTTGTGTATGTGGTGCCATGGAAGCCGATACCGCTGTCCATCAAAGAGGTCTGTCGAATGGACCTAACAGCTGGGGAGAGGGATTTCAGCATTCTGACCGAGTCCCGTTTTAATCACTGATAATGCCTCTCAAATCTCTCAGTAACAGATGTGGCACTTTTCCTATAGTTTTTGAAGCCTTCTCAGTCAGGTGGTGTAGTGAATAGTACGCCCGGCCTCTTTAGACTTGGGTTTTTTGTAACATTTCACACTTAAACGCTTTCTCGGTTGTCTTTCCCTGCTCATTTCTTTATTACAGAAATGGCAAATGTCATGGATCTCCCGTAAAGCCATCTCTTTTTCACCTCTTAACTCTAGCTTGCGCAATATGACCTCAAATGGTTTCCTTTTTGTGCCGGCTCAGTTTTAATCCCCACTTTAAAAACAAAGCCCATGGTTTGCGGTTTGTGGCCAGTTGATATTGTGATAGCTGTTCGGTGGTATTGTCTGGGGTTCAGTTTGTATTGTTCCGCATGTTTACCCTGCTTTTCCCTCGCTGGCACTTCTGGCCTCCTGCTGCTCGGTTCCACTTGGATTTTAAATGGGGAGAAAAAAATCATGTCCAAATATTGACTGGTCTGAAGACCCCGGTCTTCTCCCAGCCCACGTGAAAGGGTGCCATTGTTCCTGTCTTAGTGGATCTTTGCCAGAGTTTAAAGTATTTAGGCTCTTACATGCAGGAAGTGCATACAACGTGGCTTGTAGAAGGAAATATAGACCGACTAAGGACTGGAAAGAGTTACAGATGGGAACCGCAGGCTTCTCGTTTGAGTCCCACAATCGCACCCCATCCCGATTAACCCTCCAGGGCTGTATGGCGATGTGCTGGCGCTCTCAAAAGATTTGGGGTATCGGAAGATTCATTCCAGCAGAGAGAAAGTTCTCCTGCAGGGTAACTAGAACATCCTGCTGTTTGATGACCCCTAACACACCGAGAGGTGCCTGGCCCCCTTCCTTCTGTGCTCCGGTCTCGCGTTCCGCTAATAAACTGTCATGATTGCGTCTCAGCAAGAATTCTGGGAGTGCCTCTTTTTTTAAATTAAAGTCGACCGGTTCTCTTTTCATTTTACGAAATCACGCTTGAATCATCACAGCGATCGCTCGTCCTCTCTGAACTTTAGATGATAGCTGATGCATTTCCGGTCTCTATGTTTGCTCGAGGTAAGCCCCTCATACACGGTGAGCTTTTAAACTGTGAGTGGTGAAATGTCTTTGCTGTAGTCTTTGAAGGCTTGGCTGAAGGTATTAACAGAGAGGCACTAAAGGGCTTAGGAGGTCATCGGCCCATTGTGTAAAGATACAAAACACTTCCTCTGAACCCCTTCACCCTTCTGTGTCTCCCTCGGAGAGCCACGACCTCAACAACCATTCATATTAATCAGCTTCAGACCTTAATGACCTGATAAAGCTCCTGAAAGAACCCTAAAGTTTACTAAACCTCCTTGATAAGAATTGAAGGAAAATGTAGCATGTGATAATGACTTCTTTGCGCATTCTTTCACCGCGAAAGCGCGGAGCGGTTTGCTCTTTGTGCCGTTCATTACGGCACATTTAATCGCAATGAGAAATAATGAAGGAAGCATTTGTTCGACAGGCTAAGCTAATAAAAATGGACTGACTTGGCAAGAGTTAGCATGAAAGAAAGAACAAGAAAACGAGAGAGAGAGAGAGAAGGCTTCATAGCTTGAAAAACTTGTCTCACAGATTTGAACTTGGTCTGTAACCTTAAAACTGCTTACACCTGCACAAATGAGGGACTTTTGGCTGAAGAATACCTTAAATCTTTCTTTCTCATCCAGAAAAAGAGCCTACAAGAATTCTTTAAAGCTCCCTACCATTAAATATTTCTCTTATTCAAAGCATTAAAAAATTGGATGATGAATTTTTTTGTGCTGTGGAGAAGGACATACATCTTAAAAAAAAAAAAAATTTGGCTGCATTATTACGAACATATTGCAATTATGGCTATGGTGGTGCTCCAACAAAATCAACAGATTGTTAATTAAATATTGAGAAAAACACAATGTGACGTGTTCAATTTACCAAACCTTTTATGAACGAAAATAAAAGCACAAAACTGCAAACTTTCCAAGGATAATGAAGTAAGTAATTTAATAGTTAATTTCTAGATAAACCCAATAATAATAATTAAAAAAACACTTTATTTAGGCTGTTAATTGCTTAAGATTTGTTTGGCTGATGTTTTTGAATGTTGCACATTCATCAATTAATATTTAGAAATGTGTCTCTCTTTCAAAAAAACAAAAAAAAACAAAAACAAAGGTCAAAATAAACTTTTTGGAATCTAGATGTTCTCGTGACATTCTTGGTTTGAGATTGCGGAGCATTTTATAGTGGACGATCAGTCTGTGGTAAGTGGTAAAGCATTTCCTTGTTACAAATTTGAGTACGCTCCGAGCGTTGGGAGCCATAAAATATTAAACGCTGTTTGCGATCTCAGAGTCAAAAGTCTGGCCAACAAACCTTCACACGCAATGCTGAGAAAATGAGGTCAATGTGACCATCATTGGAATCTTGAGGTCAGCGTTTTGCTATTTTGTGGTGGATGACTTTTTTTGTAAATTAATTTATTCTCATCTACTTTGAATACTGTAGATTTGACCACAGATTATTAAATAGCATTAAATCATTTTCTCTCTGTTTTAGTCATTTAATGACACTTTCATCACATTTGTCATTATCTATGAGTTAGTTGCCCGTCCTTTCTTGTCAGTATGACTAGTCTACTAGTATTTTTCTAGCAGACGTAGGAATGTACAAGCGGCCATTTTCAATCTTGCTTCCATTTTGTGTTTTGAACGGAACAGCAGCAGATCTGGGAGTAGGTTTCCTTCTTTTGTAGCCCTTTTCAGCCCTTTTTTTAATGCCTTACAACTGATTTCCTTCCAAACTGTGTAGATCTTTCAGTCAATCAATGCAAAAGAACGAACAGTTTATTGATTCCTATCCGTTTCAACCTAACACTTCCTCTGAACCCCTTCACCCTTCTGTGTCTCCCTCGGAGAGCCACGACCTCAACAACCATTCATATTAATCAGCTTCAGACCTTAATGACCTGATAAAGCTCCTGAAAGAACCCTAAAGTTTACTAAACCTCCTTGATAAGAATTGAAGGAAAATGTAGCATGTGATAATGACTTCTTTGCGCATTCTTTCACCGCGAAAGCGCGGAGCGGTTTGCTCTTTGTGCCGTTCATTACGGCACATTTAATCGCAATGAGAAATAATGAAGGAAGCATTTGTTCGACAGGCTAAGCTAATAAAAATGGACTGACTTGGCAAGAGTTAGCATGAAAGAAAGAACAAGAAAACGAGAGAGAGAGAGAGAAGGCTTCATAGCTTGAAAAACTTGTCTCACAGATTTGAACTTGGTCTGTAACCTTAAAACTGCTTACACCTGCACAAATGAGGGACTTTTGGCTGAAGAATACCTTAAATCTTTCTTTCTCATCCAGAAAAAGAGCCTACAAGAATTCTTTAAAGCTCCCTACCATTAAATATTTCTCTTATTCAAAGCATTAAAAAATTGGATGATGAATTTTTTTGTGCTGTGGAGAAGGACATACATCTTAAAAAAAAAAAAAATTTGGCTGCATTATTACGAACATATTGCAATTATGGCTATGGTGGTGCTCCAACAAAATCAACAGATTGTTAATTAAATATTGAGAAAAACACAATGTGACGTGTTCAATTTACCAAACCTTTTATGAACGAAAATAAAAGCACAAAACTGCAAACTTTCCAAGGATAATGAAGTAAGTAATTTAATAGTTAATTTCTAGATAAACCCAATAATAATAATTAAAAAAACACTTTATTTAGGCTGTTAATTGCTTAAGATTTGTTTGGCTGATGTTTTTGAATGTTGCACATTCATCAATTAATATTTAGAAATGTGTCTCTCTTTCAAAAAAACAAAAAAAAAACAAAAACAAAGGTCAAAATAAACTTTTTGGAATCTAGATGTTCTCGTGACATTCTTGGTTTGAGATTGCGGAGCATTTTATAGTGGACGATCAGTCTGTGGTAAGTGGTAAAGCATTTCCTTGTTACAAATTTGAGTACGCTCCGAGCATTGGGAGCCATAAAATATTAAACGCTGTTTGCGATCTCAGAGTCAAAAGTCTGGCCAACAAACCTTCACACGCAATGCTGAGAAAATGAGGTCAATGTGACCATCATTGGAATCTTGAGGTCAGCGTTTTGCTATTTTGTGGTGGATGACTTTTTTTGTAAATTAATTTATTCTCATCTACTTTGAATACTGTAGATTTGACCACAGATTATTAAATAGCATTAAATCATTTTCTCTCTGTTTTAGTCATTTAATGACACTTTCATCACATTTGTCATTATCTATGAGTTAGTTGCCCGTCCTTTCTTGTCAGTATGACTAGTCTACTAGTATTTTTCTAGCAGACGTAGGAATGTACAAGCGGCCATTTTCAATCTTGCTTCCATTTTGTGTTTTGAACGGAACAGCAGCAGATCTGGGAGTAGGTTTCCTTCTTTTGTAGCCCTTTTCAGCCCTTTTTTTAATGCCTTACAACTGATTTCCTTCCAAACTGTGTAGATCTTTCAGTCAATCAATGCAAAAGAACGAACAGTTTATTGATTCCTATCCGTTTCAACCTAGTATGTCGATCCCATTCCAAGCAAGTAAACTAGTCTTAAAATGTTCGCGTTACTCAATACAACAAATTTGCACGTTTGATTTACGCCACAGACATCATAAACCAGACTCGTGCGACCGTACGCTGGCGCTCTGGCACTAGTATCACTGGTAGGGGGAACATGCTGGCAGACGGTGGAGTCATGGAGGCATCCACTCCTCTTTTATGTATCTGCTGCGGCCAGGCCTCAGTTATTCTTGTGCATAATTGATGGAAAAGTTAGAATAGCAGAAGTAATGCGATGAGAGGGTGCAGCGAAGCGGCAAGGCGGACAAGCGCACTGCTGGCAGCCGGGAGTGGGATCGCGTGCGTGGGGCAGCAAACATTGCAGGGGATGAGAGGGCAGCTGGAGTAACAGGTCATCACAAAGAAGCAGGACAAAGTGTCAGCCACTAGTCAATCAAGCACTTCCTATTCCGAAAGTGACCTTCTGGCTAAACAAGCACACGGAAGATACGTGACGGTCAAACTGGGAGCTGTTCGCCCAGTTGGTGTGACTGTAAACATGACTTTTTTTTTGTTATAAATAGTGATGCACTGCTTGTTCATTTGATTTGTAATGCAATCAAAATTGCATTTTCAATATGCATATGGGCGTGTGCCATTGTTATGAATCCTTTGAACTCTCATGTGAATCAGTGAAACTGCAGGCGTGCTCTCGCTGCTCCTGTGACATGTTGTGCGTCACACCTTGAGCAGTCAGTACAAAGAGGTGCTAATGGGCGAACAGCCCTACTTTGTCTAATAGACAATGAGCCGCTAACCAGTATCATCCTGTTTCAAAGCAGCCCCGCGACCATTCAGGGAGTCTGCAGGAAATGAAGGTTTCTTCCCCTCAGGCTTTCTTTGAATCATCGTAAAGCACTAGTTAACTGAAACTAATCATTATTGGTCCTCCCAATTTGATCACTTGGACTGTAAGAACTGACGTAAAGCAAAACATTGAAACTGGGAAAGGTGCAAACTGGAAGTGTCACATTTTATTAGGCTGAATAATTAACATTACATTCCTGCTTCAGTATGTATTGCAGTATATCTCAGGAATAAGGATGTGGTCAGTGATCAAAAAAAGAAGCTGTTTTTTTTTTCTATGTCAGCTTTGCTGCCTTTTTTGGTTTGCCAACATTTTGAAGCATGAAGCAGGGGGAATAATCCCAAATGTGATTAAAAACATGAGTAAATGCACAGATAAATCTTTTCTTTTTAGGATTAGGATGGGAGCTTTTGTTGGTTTAGAGCTGTTGTGCTATTTATTATGAATTTGAATAGCTGCTTTTATGGCTACATATATACAATTTTACTGTAATTTACATGATACATATGAATACTTTTACATGATGCATATTTATGAATATTTTCTTATTTGTATTTGTTAGCATTTAAATGTGATTTAAAAACACCTTGTTTTTTATATTTCATGTTTCTATATATATATATATATATATTTATGTTTTGTTTTAAAAGTTGCTTATAATTCTCCAATGTCTAAATATCCTAAATTATGTACCTATATGTCTGTTTCCCAACAGAAATAGTTCAAAATTATTTTTCATGTTATACAATAAATTAAAAAATGTATGTTCCACCGCCATTCATCCAGTAAATTTATAACCGTGCATGCACAGGCTTCATTAGAATTAGAAATCTTATCCAAAAAACGATAAATTTGTCAGGAGGAATTTTGTGCAACCACAAGACATGAACAGAAATACGATCCCATTGTAACTCAAAGGAAACCATCTGTCTTGGACATAAATATTATTGCGATGCCATAAAGGCTTCCGATGGAAACATAAGCACTAAATGTGCTCAGGAAACAAATAAACCATTTTAATGGCTGTACCTATATGGCCCTCTGGGCATTTCTGCTTCCCTGAAAAGACACAAAGAAAATCCTTCAAATCATCACCTTCTAATGTTCTCAAACCTGCACGCACTAATTTGCAGCAATTTACTGTTTTAATAATTACAGGATTACGTTAATTACTCATAGTAAATGCAATGTTATGAAAGATTTATATATTGATGTATAATAAATATATTTTTAAACATGTAGATTTGATGTCATTTTTTGATAAAGGATTTATGTGTCAAGTATTGTTACAAATTTAATGAAAGTGTGCTAAAATTTATGATACCTTGATTCCAGGCTTTCATGAACAGATTAATATTGTATGATTAAAAAGGATTTTTCAACTTTTTTGTTTTTTAGAAATGAACAGAATTTTCTTCGCTAAAAATATGAACGTTTAAAGTCAGAAAGATTTTGTTGTTTTGTGTTTTGTTGGCCAGATGAGTATTTGATTTGAAAAAAAAAGTCTCAGTATCTTGTGACTATTGGTGTGGATGGATGTGGGAGTTCAGTTGTTCAGGTCTAGACACGCAACACACATGGGATGTTCAAGTGCTACTGCTATTGCCAGCCACAGATTTTCCCTATAGCATGTTTCTGAAAGCAAGTTTTTTTTTTAATTACCATAAATATAATTCAGTTATTTTATATAAATTCTATCATAACATATACACCAATTTATCTTTTGACATTTATCATTTCTACATTTTTTAAACCAAAAAGGTTGTGTTTTAATATTTTAAAACATTTTTGTCAATGTGTTTATTTTTAATTCTCAATCACGCTTTACAGCACGCTACTACGAGTATGTTATGATGTGGCTGTTTACTATTGAAAACTGGGGCATGGAACAAAGCAATTGAGGGGAGTGGTTACCAGAACCCACCAATTGAATCATCAGCAGGGGCTCTGCAGATCTGGGGAAACCAATAAGGTTTTGATGGGTTGAGTATCTTCAGGCAGATTAGCGTAGTAGAGGCCTGAATGCAGAACATATTCATTCTTATTAGCCTCAAATTCACTTCAGGTTCAGGTGATTTGCATAGTAAGTTCATTTAAAGATCGATCACCCTTAAAAGCATGCCACTGTATTTCATAAGTGGAGAGAACGACCACTACAGTCGAATTTACAACTTTAATAGTTGGGCTGGTCCCTGCCATCAGAGAGTGATTCGTAAGTTATGTTCTCATATTATCCTTCATATAATTCATACTCACTTCGGGACACCTAAAGTTTGCTCCGGTGTGAAAGTGAGAAGGTTAGTGGATGCACAGGCCCCCTCATAGTCGCTCCCTTCTCCCCTCTCTTTCTCCGTCGCCAGTTGTCTGCTACGTCCACGGACTCTGTCTTAAGGGCTGATATCAGATACAGTGGGGATGAAATGGCTTACGCTGGGCTGTAGCCCGGGCTCAACCGAGTTCTCACCCCTTTTTATTGTCCGTTTTAACTCTGATGTCATTTCCATCCCCTCTGGCGACCCTGTCGAACTGATAATATCTTTTGTCGGCAAGTCCCTTGTAGGAATAATCCCGATATGCATACCAGCCTTTGAAAGCAAGGAATATGTGTTATATGGGTGTTAGGATACGAGCGCACAGCCACTCTCAATTTTTTTGCCTTCCCACTGGGGGAATGAATCCCTGTCTGCCTCTGTCTCATCCCTGATGTCTTATAATGACTTTGTGTTTTCTCTTTTCTGCGTTTGATTATTTTGCCTATCTCCCCACTCCCTGCCCGGGTGTGATATCGCACGGTGGCCATTGAATTCGCCATATGGAGCCAGGACAGCGGAGCCTATTGAGCAAATCACTCAGTCCAGATGCTTTTCAGATGATTGTGTAGCGCCGTGCGATTTTAATGCGAATCTAATTTCATTTGGTGCACGTGGGATGAAGACGTGCTGTTGAAGACAGAGCCCATTGCGGTCGTGCTTATCTGGACCGGCACGTCCTGCCACATTTGCACCCTTTTAATCTGACATCCTGGACGCTGGCTTTTTCACTTGTGGTGTGAACGTTATTTAATGATGCTGAAATGTGATAATTTGTACAAAATGCCAGTTCATAATGTTATCACATCGCATTGAAGAAAAACGAAAACGTTGCGTTTGCAGTCTCATTTTTCACAGCCCCTTTGTTGTAGGCCAGAATTAGGTTTGTTGAAGCCGGTGTGGGAGTTCAGTGGGTTTAATTGTTTATGGTTTTCTCAGTGAGACAATGAAAATTGTGATCGTGAGGCCAAATAATACGGTTTATACTGACCTCAGGGCATGTAGTTTGATGGCGAAGCCAGAAAGGTCACAACCGCATGGCTGCAGCTTCCCATCGCTCTCTTGACTTCAGTCCATTAGCACCTCCAGCCAATGGGGTTCCAGCCTGAGCTAATCACCACTCTGAGATGTTTATGATGCATTTAGAATGTTTTATCTCTCAAATAAAAGTGTTTGATAAGTGTTTGAAAAGACAGCCAAGGGTAATCGCTCAGGCCATTTCACAGACTCTCGTGCTTTAAGAAGTAAGTCCTGCTGTAAAGATCAAAGTCACCTCCAAGTTTTTTTCTGTTCTCAAACATCTGCTAAATTATGATTCGCAGAAGAAAAAAAAGAGAAATTTGGATTTGTTCTGATTTGGTCCTCTGAATGTCCTCTGCAAATTTGCCAATTGCTCATTTGGTCCGATTGTAAAATGGTGTTTTTATTCGTTTTGCGAGTGTGTCTGTGTGTTTGTGTTCAGTCATTAAGGTCATTATTCAGCTCTGTTGGGTTGCAGCTGCACTCAAATAACCCTTGATGGCACAGAGATTTGCTGTATCAAGAATATTTTTTTTTTTGTATCAAGAATAAGTTTACTGTCTGGGACTCATTGAGGGCAAAACAAAATGTATAACCTCAGGACAATAAAATCTTTTAGCCAAAGTACCAGATTTACCACCATAAAATCAATATAATTTATCTATTCGCCTGTATCTATTCGCCTATATATATATATATATTTTTTTTTTTTTTTTTTTTGTATGTGTGATGTTGAGTTGACAGTAGCAGTAGCTTGTTTTGTTGAGGACAAAAATCTGCAAATATCTTGTTTTTAAAGCTTTAATAATTATA
>NW_015645543.1:1048192-1063749 GCF_001515625.1 Sinocyclocheilus rhinocerous
TGTAACAGATTTACCAGAATATGATCATCCGATAGTCTTTGTAACGTGTGCAACTGACATTTCACAATAAACCTCCCCCTCTGAAGAAGACAAAAACCGACACCAACCATCTGTTTTCAAGTTTGATAGCCTTATATCATAAATTGCTCTTCGAGGACAAGAAAGGAGAATGCTTCACGACAAGAAAGAAAATTAAAAATTTGGCCTTAATACAGTAATAATGTGACAAATGATGTCCCATTTTCTTCAGGCGACTTTGCTTGAGGAATTATTGGAAGATGCCCATGGGAGCAGCCAGTCATCCATCACAGGCCAGCGTTGAGTCCAGCGCCGCGGCCCTGAGGACCAGCCTGCCCACAGCAGCAAAGCAGCTAATAGCGACACAGAACACAAGCACCCCTGGGGAGGAGACCAAGCAGTCGCCTTCTACGAAAACAGAGTAGTGGAGGGGATCAAGGTTTGTTTTGTCCCCTGCGTTTTTCAGGCTATTATTTATTCTGCCTGGGCGACTGAAATATCAGCGTCCTTGGCCGCTGGATCTCCTTCTCCCTCGCGCAATTGACAGATCTCATTATGAGATAAAAATGACAAAGATAGCTCATGATGCTTCAGAGAAATGTAAAACCATTAGCAGGTCATTGTCATAGTTATAATGTGTCATTTTAAGCAGCTTAGTGAACTGGTGGTGAAGTGTGATATTGGGATTAACCTATGAGGGAGTTTTGCTGCAACGTTCGGCTGGTGTTGATGAAATTGCGACGTGCGCTTTCAGGGCTCCGCGGAGAAATGGCAGAGTTCTGCAGGGTTACCGAAAGAAATGGGGCTGTTTGTGACGGAAAAGAAGAACATTGACTGAAGAGGGAGAAGCGAGTGAAAGTCTTATTTTCCTGCACTTTACGTTTCAAATGTATGCATTCTTTACCTGTTATCTGCAGGCCTAATGGAGAGTTCAAAAAATAATAGGTAAATTGTCTTGGAAAGAAATGACAACAAATGTTTTGCACCATTTTGCATCAAATGTAATGATGCAATTTACACTAACATTACAGCAATCTGATGCAACCAAATTATTGAGCCAGGCATTTGAACAATTTTTTCATTCAGACCAATATTGTGAACTGATATTGTCAATATTGTGCTCTGATTCATTAAAAAGACCTCAAGTGAACAATTTGATCACAAATTAGGCTTAGATTTACAGTGCAGGAGGCATATTGACCAATTTCTTTGATAATTTTTTTTTTTTTCTTTCATTTTTGGATTCAGTATTCATTAACTTTCATTATATGGAAAAAAAAATGGCCAGGTTCAGTGTTATTTTAGTATTAATTTATTTAGTATTATTATTATTTTTATAGAATTTCATTTTCATTTTTAGTTATGTGCTTTTTATCCTTTTTTATTTATTTTATTTTATTTTTATTTATTTATTTAAATATTACTATTTACATTTAGTTCAGTTTTAGTTTTGCTGGCGTTACTGAAATTACGATGTGAGCTCTCAGGGATCTGCAGAGAAATGGCAGTTCAGCAGGGCCACTGAAAGAAATGAGGTTGTTTGTGATGAGCAAGTCTAATTTTCCTGCGCTGTACGTTCCAAATTTATGCTTTCTTTACCTGTTATGTGCAGGCCTCATGGGGAGTTCCAAAAATATTGGGTAAATTGTCTTTGACAACAAATGTTTTGCACCGTTTTGCATCAGTGTCATAAAGAAAATCAAATGTAATGATGCAATTTACACTAACATTGCAGCATTTTGATGCAAAGTCTTGGTTTCATAATCACTTCCCAGTGCTGAAAGTGTTAGCACTGCCTATAATTTACCTAGACAGGAGGTGAGTAAACAATTTCAAATCTGTTTTTCGCCCAACGTCTGCTCTCAGAGAATAGGAGATAAAGGTTTCAAGCACACATAACGGATTCCTCGGCACAATACAGTCAGTAATGTGGATTAATTATTGCTCAGTGTTTTTTTTGGAGAGTCTGTTTTGCAGCAGCGAGTTATTACTGAGCCCTATCAATCATTCTATTAACTCTGGCTATGCCTTTGACATCACATTAGTGAATGTAACTCATTATCTGGAGGGAAATTAGAGTAGTGCGGATCCAGCCATGCGTTATGTCTCTCTGCCCCCGTAGCACACAACTCGGAGTTGTTTGATTGCTATGCCTGCTAGAACTGAAGTTGATTAAGTAATGACAGATACAGTATCTGCGGTTGCACTCCAAACTAATTCATCATTAGTGGCAGTATCACAGGTCGCTAATCTTACGCAGCTGAACGAAGCTCCCGGAAAGCTGTGACTTTTTCACACTTTTACACAAGTAGCATCCAAAATATCAAACTTCACAGATACACGAGCCAAATCGCACAATAGCGAAATTAGCGAACGCCCAAGCATACTGTCGAGTCGTGAAAAAAATTGTGAACTTGTTCCGAGGAGCAATCCGCGGTGGAGGCTCAGCTAAATCTGCCATTCAAGCTGCTACAGATATTGAGAATGGAGCCAGAGGATGTGACACGTATAGATGGACTTTCTGGTAATTTTTGTTTTTCTGGCGGCACGATTTAGCTCCTTCGTGCCATTAAAAGTTATTTCGATTACATTTTCATGCAACCTTGACCTTCTGCGCTGCAATAACAATCAATACAGTAGCCATTAGCATCCGCGCTAATTGCGGCAGAAAAAATGAGCTAACAGCCTCCCGGTCTTTTCCGCCATTTGTTTAGGAAGCAGATGGAGCAAACTAAAGAGCTTGTAGGAAAGATGGATTTAATGAATTAAAACCCAAGATGCAAATTTAGATTTCTGTAATTACACTAGCTGATCATTACGATTTTTCAGCGCAAACCTTCTGCCATCTTGTCTTTTGGCAGGGCCCATGTCCTTAAGAAACAATTGCAAACATATGTTCCCTACGAGAAAGGTGACACAAGTTTTAGATCTCTTTCTCCTTAAAGATGACCTTTAAAGTCACAGGAAGTGGAAATGGACCAAGATGGCTGTGGTAATTTTACCCGAGGGAGTCAGATAGCTTTGTGCTAATGACTGATGAATATTAGCATTGACTTTGGACTACAGTTAGTTGTAGGCTGCACACCCTGTTCCCATTGTAGTTTGCTATTATAAATCATTTTGTTGGTACACAATGGCTCAGGGGCATGAATGTGTGCTAAATGAGACTGTATTTGAGAAATAAATGAGAAATGTATTGTTGATCCTGAGATTGCCAAGGTCATTATAACAAGCTCTTAATTGCACAGAGAATTTTCACTTTTTTCCATATTATCGGTATGTGCAAGAGAAACTGATTTGATTATGTTAATAAAGCATTCTCTCATATGTGGTAATGGAGGTGCAGTTCAGAATCATTAGCAGCAAAAAGAAATCCCTGTTTAGATTTTCCTCTAATGCAGGCTAAGGAAAGTGCACATTTTTAATGGTATTGATCAAGGTCTACTGAGCTCTGGGGTCTGCTCTAATTACGACCTCTTCTTCACAGTTTCTCGCGTAATGATGCCCACAAAGCAATTATTGCTCGTCCCATTTATCTGATTCATCATAGGAATGATACCTAGACAATGGAAAAATGAAGCATTGCGGTGTGAATGTGCTTCAATGAAAACACACGTCCATTAGATTCTGCATAATGTTTAGAGCTCCCTTATTCAGATCCACCATTATGTTTCACCATTATGTTTCTGGGTTTAATAGAAGTCTACCTCAGTGTACAGCATTTGTTTCATGACGTTGATTACTAAAAATCACAGATAGACTAAGGCATTAGTAAGATTATTATTTAAATAAATACTGCAAGTGACCGTAAGACCAAATATATATTTTTTTTTTTTTTCTTGTCTTGTCTTAATGCCAATGTTGGTTACCACAGTTTACCTCAGTTTTTCAGTTTTAATGTAGTGGAAATAACTGTAGTAAATATGGTATTTTGGCAGAACAAATAATTAAGGATGAATTTAAATTAAAATCTATGGAATCAATCAGTTCAAATTAAATTTGTATTATCTGAAAGAAAACCAAATTTGAATAGGATAAAATGAATGTTTAGAAATGAATGGTGGCTTTTAATGACAAGAGTGTCTGTTAGGGTGGGGGAAAACCAGCAGAATAATAGCTGGAAATGTTGTCCACACCAAGATTGATGGACATAAATCACATGAAGTTCAAGCCAACACCATGAGTCATTTTAATTCCAAATCAAATGTGTAATCACAGCAACAACCTCTGTGGTTTTCTGTGTTCAAAACAAATGAGTGGAAATGAACTGCAGCGCAAAGAGTGGGGCGAAGCTGAAGAAGGCTGTGTTCAACAGAAGGCTTCCCAGAATTCTCCAATTAGACCGATGATATAATTACACTGAGGAGCCCACTTTCTTTCAGGTGCTAATTGAATTGGTCTGTTTGCCAAAAAAACTCCCATTCTAGCGGAGAGAAAGAGAAACTGCTTGGGCACATTCCTACGTTAAGCCCAGGGGTGTTTTTACAGGGCGTGAGGAGAGTGTTTTCAGAGAAAATATGTGTAGCTCTGGTATCTGTGCTGGTATGTGAATCATATGTTGTACTCTCCCAGGGCCCGTCAGATGAGCAACCTGTGACCTGCCACAAACATTATGTATAAATAGCACTTAAGAAAACAAGATTTGATTAAAGACCGTGTGGTCTTGCGCTATTGATTTTCTCTGAGAAATGAGAAAGGATGCTACATTAGTAAATTGTAGTGAACATGTTAAACGTGGATATGTATTGGTGAGTGATGTACACTTATTGTGTTGATTATATTAGATCCCTTCATGTAGTTTGAAATACAGCCGTCAGTTAATTGAAAATGATCATTAGTTAATCACACGCAAATATATAAAAATAACTCAGTAATATAAAATAAAGATAAGTCAAAGCTTTTAGATGAAAAGTTTGAATAGACTTATCAAAATCACATGAAGTTGGTACTACAAGCTTGAATTGCTCAAATACTAGAAAAATTAAATTTGTGAAATTATAAGGGGCAAAATTAAATAACCTTATTTTAAAATTTTTTTTTTATTAATCACAGGAAATGAAAGTTTTTTTTAATGGATGTTTTAAAAAGTCTTAGGTAAAATGTTTTAGAAATTCCATCAAATATTAGTTTTAAATATTAATTATTATTATTATTAAATTTTTTTTTTAAAGAAAGCTTCTTGGCATGAAGATGTTTTTTTTTTTTTGGTGCTGACATGGAATGAAAAAATCACATAAAATAAATATATAAAGTTAACAGCTTTTTTAATACATAATCACAAGAAATGAAAGGCTTTATTCAGAAAGTTATTTAATGGATGTTTTAAAAAGTCTTAGGGAAAAAGTTTTAGAATTTCTTTTAAACATTAGTTTGAAATGCCAAGTAACGTTTTATTTTTAAAGTACTGTAAGAGCTTGTTTTAATGTTTGCCATTGTATTTTTAGCTGTTCTATTCTTGCCTTGAAGATTTTTTTGGAGCTAACATGGAATTTAAAAAAATTGCACAAAGTTAAAGTTTAAAGTTGACAGCCCAAGTTTCAACTGATCCACTTTACTTGAGAATTTGGTTTAACTTGCCTAGTTATAAAATTGCACTTACTGGCTGTTTGACGTACCAGAAGTTTGTAGCTAGCACAAAAGCTGCAACCTCCCTAGAGAGTTTTGGTTCAGTGGCTGAGACCATAATCGTGCCTGCCTTGTTTAGCTTCTAACTGAGGACTGTTTCTCCCTAAATTCTGTTTGGTTATGTCTGAGCGCATTCATTTCCAATTGAAATAGATGGTCTGTGGAAGCAGATGAAAGAACTGTTGAACAAAATCTTTGTAAACGAGAAGAGACAAGTAGCGCGTTGGTCCACGTGGTGCGCAGAGCAAGGTGTCTAATTGTGTCAGACACCTCTCTCATTGGCACAAGTAGGAGGTTTCAGCACATCAGCAGGATCTAAGCGGGAGCCGAACTCTCATATGACTCGCAGAAGTCTATTGTTTGGTTTATGTTCTCGATAATGTCGTATGATACAAATTTGAGTTTGGATTGATGTCAGCACCTGGTACTTTAGGAGTTTTCTTCCATTAGTTGCGGAAATCAATATCACAGTGTGCCTTTTGCATTGTCTGATGGGGACAAATAAACAAGAATGTGAGTCGGAGTGATTGGAATCTCAGGCCAGAACGGCGGCTCCGCCCTTGTGTGTGTGTGTGTGTGTGTGTGTGTGTGTGTCTTTTTTCCGCTGAGCAAGCAGCGCAGGCTGTTTCTCACAGATGGAGGAAACTACACACCGAGAGTGTGACTATCAGCACAATCACAGGGACTTTTCCTCTCTTCATGGTGTGCTCCTTCTCACCCTAGCCAGTGAGGGGGCCACCGTGAATCAAACGCCCCATGAAAGCTGAGTCGAAGGTTATCTGCTGGTGTAGACACGTGATAGTCGGCAGCCTCGCTTTTAAAGCTGCCTCTTTGAAATTCACAGTCAGAATCTTAAATCATGCGGTCCTATCTATTTGTTCAGTTTATCGACTGATCTAGAGTTTTGACTAACAAGGCAAAAGATTTCAAACTTTCAGTCTGTGTAAAACATGGCAGTTTTGGGCAAAATCAGTTTGAATTTGAATTAAACTGGCCACGCTACACAGAAAGTTGAAATGGAATTTAAATTGTAGTAACAAGAATTTTACCGAACAGTAATTCAAAGAAATTATACACAGGCTATCTATCTATCTATCTATCTATCTATCTATCGTTCTATCGTTCTGACGAGAGAAGATATTACCTCCTTCCCTCAGCAGAATTTTCTGGGAATGATAGCGGTTTACAGGCTCTGGTCTGCTGGGCTCAGGCTGATTGAGCTATGCAGTCCAGGCTTCAGTTGTGGCTGCAGATTGTCTGCTGGATGTGCATATAACGGCAGTGATTAACACGGCCTGTCATCGTGCCATGACGTTGCATGGACAGAGAGCTTCTTTTATGGCGCTGTATTTTGCTGAGTGAATCAGCTTATAAAACTGTCTCTGCTAAAGAGCCCTGCTTTCAGATTTGTTTGCAGACTCTCTTTTATGTATGTTGCTCTCTTGGCCGCATATGTTTCAGTGTTGTCTATTTTACTCAATAGTCAAAGTCAAACACCCTGCTACTGAAAAATGATGAATGAAGGACAGGCATAGAGGGTGACCAATCACAAGGAAATATTTATTGTTATCAGGGCTGTCAGCATTGTTAGGTTTAATGGTTTAATTTTTGAAACGTTGTTAATGCAGTTATTAATTTTGACATTTCATTTTGTTTCATGTAATTCGTGTTTTTTAAAATTTTGAAGCGGATTGAAACAATCCAGGGCTGCAACTCTCATATGCATACACATGCAACAATACCACTGAATTTCTGATGATGAAAGATGGTAATTATTGGTAATTTAATTATAATTAAAATCTAGATAGGATGCTTAACAAAAGTAAAGCTACTTGCGAATTTATATGGCGAAATTTTATTATAGAATTATTGTGAATTTGAGTTTCATGTTTGCATTTCATGCCTGTTTCGATGGAGTTAAAAATATAGAATATAAATATAGAATTACAAGTAAAGTGCACAGCTGCACATATAAATATAGGTGTGTGTTTGTGTGTATGTGACCCTGGACCACAAAACTAGTCATAAGGGTCAATATTTTGAAATTGAGATTGATAAATCAATTTAGACTGATACATCAATTGAGCTTTATACATCAATAAAATAATACATAAGCTTTCCATTGATGTGTGGTTTGTTAGGATAGGACAATGTTTGGCCGAGATACAACTATTTGAAAATTTGGAATCTGAGGGTGCAAAAAAAATCAAAATATTCAGAAAATCGCCTTTAAAGCTGTCCAAATGAAGTAGCAATGCATATTAATCAAAAATGAAGTTTTGATATATTTACGGTAGGAAATTTACAAAATCTTCTTGCTTCCTATAATTAAATACAAATTGCAGTTCTCTATCCTGCTGCAGTTCAATTCTGAATGACGCAGAATTTAGCCCCAAGAGTATTTGTGCAGTCATGTGTACCTAACTAATTGTTTTTGCCTAAAACGAGCATTGCTCTTTGTACAGAAACTTTGGTATCTATCTATCTATCGCATTGTATACTGTGCGCTATTTATCTATCACATATATACTGTGCGCATTGTACAGAAAATCACTGAGCGGCATGCAAGTACTTAGAGTGCACCCGGTGTGTCCGTTTCGAGTTATACTTTTGACACTGTAATTTACCCACATCAGGCCTCTATCAACAAAATGATCCGTACTGACCCCATACAGGCCCTAAAACCACAAAGAGCTGTCTAGCGCAGCACAGTCCACTCACCAAGACATTTATCTCTGATCAGAACCAGACCTAGACCATTGCAGCTATGACGAGAGAAGATATTACCTCCTTCCCTCAGCAGAATTTTCTGGGAATGATAGCGGTTTACAGGCTCTGGTCTGCTGGGCTCAGGCTGATTGAGCTATGCAGTCCAGGCTTCAGTTGTGGCTGCAGATTGTCTGCTGGATGTGCATATAACGGCAGTGATTAACACGGCCTGTCATCGTGCCATGACGTTGCATGGACAGAGAGCTTCTTTTATGGCGCTGTATTTTGCTGAGTGAATCAGCTTATAAAACTGTCTCTGCTAAAGAGCCCTGCTTTCAGATTTGTTTGCAGACTCTCTTTTATGTATGTTGCTCTCTTGGCCGCATATGTTTCAGTGTTGTCTATTTTACTCAATAGTCAAAGTCAAACACCCTGCTACTGAAAAATGATGAATGAAGGACAGGCATAGAGGGTGACCAATCACAAGGAAATATTTATTGTTATCAGGGCTGTCAGCATTGTTAGGTTTAATGGTTTAATTTTTGAAACGTTGTTAATGCAGTTATTAATTTTGACATTTCATTTTGTTTCATGTAATTCGTGTTTTTTAAAATTTTGAAGCGGATTGAAACAATCCAGGGCTGCAACTCTCATATGCATACACATGCAACAATACCACTGAATTTCTGATGATGAAAGATGGTAATTATTGGTAATTTAATTATAATTAAAATCTAGATAGGATGCTTAACAAAAGTAAAGCTACTTGCGAATTTATATGGCGAAATTTTATTATAGAATTATTGTGAATTTGAGTTTCATGTTTGCATTTCATGCCTGTTTCGATGGAGTTAAAAATATAGAATATAAATATAGAATTACAAGTAAAGTGCACAGCTGCACATATAAATATAGGTGTGTGTTTGTGTGTATGTGACCCTGGACCACAAAACTAGTCATAAGGGTCAATATTTTGAAATTGAGATTGATAAATCAATTTAGACTGATACATCAATTGAGCTTTATACATCAATAAAATAATACATAAGCTTTCCATTGATGTGTGGTTTGTTAGGATAGGACAATGTTTGGCCGAGATACAACTATTTGAAAATTTGGAATCTGAGGGTGCAAAAAAAATCAAAATATTCAGAAAATCGCCTTTAAAGCTGTCCAAATGAAGTAGCAATGCATATTAATCAAAAATGAAGTTTTGATATATTTACGGTAGGAAATTTACAAAATATCATGTAACATGATCTTTACTTAATATCCTAATGATTTTTGGCATAAAAGAAAAATCGATTATTTTGACCCATGCAGACAATGTATTGTTGGCTATTGGTACAAATATACCCGTGCTACTTATGACTGGTTTTATGGTCTATACAGAGCTAGGTAGTAATTGATTAATCTGGATTATGTAATCAGATTCCAAAAATTAAGTGCTTGTAATTAGATTAAATTACATTTTAAAATACTTGGAATCAGACTACAGTTACTTTTTTATTGATTAAATGATTACATATTATTCACCCAATAGCATTAACTGATTCATAATTTATTGATTTTCGCTATTTCCTCTTTGATTTAAGGTGATTTACAAACTTTTTGTCAGCCAAAACACTTTCACCTAATATATTTACTTGAAGTGCCCCTGAGATTTTAAGGCAAAAAGTTAATAATGAACACATTTGCATGTTCATGGTTCTCTGACGTTGATTAATGGTCACATGACGTACAGTTAAACAAATTCAACATTTCATTTTTTTAGGAAGTTTTTTTTTTTTGATGGATGTTATTTTAAAATGATTTATTTTAATTTACATTTTTATGATTTAATTAAGTATTAGTTATTCAATAAACTCTGGAACCCTTTTCAGAAACATTGAAGTAATGTGATGTACAATGTACTTTATGTTGTTAATAGCAACAAATGGAATATATTTTCTTTTTCTTTGCATTTTTATATCAATATGGTACTATTACAACTATTACAACTATGGTAAGATTATACTATTTAAATCAATGTGATAGACGAGTTAGGTCAAAAGTAATCTAAAAGTAATCAAAAAGTAGCCTGATTATATTACCTAAAATGTCTAATGTAATAAATTACGTTACTAATTACAATTTTCGTCATGTAATTTGAAATCCGTAATCTACCCAGCTCTGAGTATTTATCAAGCGGCAACCTCCCGGTCTCTCGCTTGAAGCCAATACGGAAGTGACTAAAACTGCAATTCATCGACTGACCGCTAGAGGCTGGCTCCAAAAGGGAGTCAGTCCCATAGACTCACCGCGGCCTAGAGTGAGCGGAGGCCGGCTTGAATGAGCAGAGCTGGGCGGGCTTGAGAACGGCGCGGCCGGCGGATTCGACGGAGGAGCGTCCGGCAGGCTTGCGGCAACCACATGTGACGACCCCGGGCTGGACTCCACCCACGTCCCACCTTTTTGCCCATTTTCGATTATCCGAGAGTGACGCGCGGTGACGCGCTGCCAAGATGGCGGCGGTCGGCTCCGCCCACTTTAGGCTTCAAAAATGCTCTTCCGAACCCTACGAGTGACGTCACGGACACTACGTCCATGTTTTTTTTACAGTCTATGGTATTTTGTAATTCAGAAGAAGAATCCATAAAACATTTATTTTTTGAATGTGTATTTACCCAATCGTTTTGGATTGACATTGAATATCTAATATTCAAATTCACAAAATTAAAGATTCGACTATCTGGTAAAGATATATTTTTGTTATATAAAAATAAGATTTTGGAGCAGAATTTGGTGAATAACTTAATAATTATATATGGAAAATACCATATTCACAAACAGAAATGGAATAATAATAAACCTAACATTATATTATTTAAAATTGAACTTAAGCATTATATTTTAAAATAATAATAAAAAAAAAATACAGTCTATGGTATTTATACAATAACCTATTAATTATAACATTTAATCATAATGTATTTATTAAATGTTTGCTCAACACCTGGGTCAACAGCCAAATAGATTCTTTCTCATACCAGGCATTAATATTCAAACATTTTGAGTTGCGTGTCAAATAGTGGTGCATGACCTCATATGTAGAAATACTGTTCGTCAGCCTGTGGATCCTCTTAAATGCACAGTTTGTTTCAAACACACAGGGAATATTCTTAGACGCACAGTGGAAAAAGGAACTTCAGGGTGAGCATGAATCACAAAATAAGCATGATCACTGAACACATGTCTATCCGCAGAGCTGTTGTCATGGTCACTGTAAACATGGTAACATATTTGTTGAACTGTGGCGAGGCACTGTTTTGACAGACTATTTCGTTAGGCCTTTCCATTCGTTTTACTGATCCTGGCCGCTGACTTTAACCTTTAAAAGTTCCCCTTAAACATAACTCACCCGAATAAGCTTTACCACAAGCTGAGTGACACGCTAAATGGACGTCTCTGTGTTCATTGTGTGCGAGCATTCGATCCCAGATTTCCTGTGGGAATTACACAAACATTTTACAACAAAAAGGATAGAATTCCTCACGCTTTAAAAAAAAAAAGGGGTTGGCGTGCATGCAATTGTGGTCTCGCCGAGTATTGTGAGCCGGCCGGTTTCTTTCTTTACATTTCATGCTGAATGTAGTGAATCGCCTATTAAACCTTGAGGTGCCCACGACATGAAAGGCCTCATTGTGACACCAAAGAAATCCTTGTGACACCTAATCACAAAATAAAGAGAAGAAAAAACCCTGGCACCTCACACCAATCTCCCCGGGTTATCTTGAACGAGCGTGACCTTTGTGACATTGATAGGATTTCACACACACGCGCAGAAACGCGCCAATACTGACCTATGCAGACGCGCACACGCACTCACATCCACACAGACGCCTTTCATATGTCTGCGCCTCTGTGGTTTTATATGTGTGGGACTGAGCTCTTTGAAGCTGTGAGGATCATCAGGGCAGACGTCTCCGTGGTGATGTGCTCTCCTGGCCGTTTCTGGAAATAAAGCTCTGGAATGACCTCAGGATTGGGGCTCCACCAGAAAAAAAAGCATTTTATATTATTTTATACAGCATGTAACCCACCGGAAAAAGCATCTATTTTGCGTTTGATGGCTACTGTGCTTAATAAAATTTGATGGGGCATTAAAAGTATTGCATGCCGGTTATTAATGTCTCGCTGCTCTGCCATTGGCTGGAATCAGTCTGGATTTTTCCCAGCCTTTCAATCCAACTGACATTAGCCTCTAAAGCAAAGCCAAACATGTGCTTTCCCTTAACGCTGGCCTGATGATAACCTCCTGCGCCTCGCACTCAGACGGTCCTATTTTTCCACGAGCTGTAAATAAAATAAACATTTCTTTCTCTTTTATACGTACAGATATGGCGTGTCTGTATGCGTGTATGGTCGGATGAATGAGGTGTGTCCGTCCTCGGCTTTAAATCTGTCAGAACTGAAAGCGTTTAGAGGAAGTCTGCATAAGCTGGTCATGGTAACTCAACCCTCACCTCATCATTGGCGCAGGTGGAGTTCGGTGCAGAACTCAGCCCTATCGGACCCCCATCTCACTCCCACACAGAAATAAGGGCCATCTATCTCTCCTTCAGAGCCAGCGAAATGGCTCGTGGCTTGCTGAGTGATATCGCGGTAATGTGTTTTCTTGATATTTAAGGAATTAAAGGGATAGTTCATCCAAAAATTATGTCGTAAATATGTCATTTACTCACCCCCATGTAGTTCCAAACCTGAATGGTTTTCTTCTGCGGAACACAAAAGAAGATTCTGAAGAATTTTTTTTTTACTGTTTTTGTTCATACAATCTTGAATAAAGGTTCCAAAAGGGGGTTTTCACAACCAAAGAAGAACCTTTATCAGTGAAGAGTTCTTAAAAGAATGAATTTTATTAATCCAAAGAACCTTTTTCTACTATAAAAAACCTTTTGTGGAATGTTAAAGGTTCTTAATGGAACCATAGATGCCAATGAAGAATGAAAGTAAATGGGGTCCAAAACAACATTGGCCCTTTTATTTTCATTGTTAGGACAAAAAAAAACCCCATTAAGACAAGTTTTGAAATACCTTCTTTCGTGATTCACAGAAGAAAGTCATACAGGTTTGGAACAACCTGAGGGCGAGTGTATGATGTCAGAATTTAGATTTTTGCAAGATCTATCCCTGTAACCTCTGCAATATTCTTTAAAAAGTGAGTTCAGCTGTTTTTAAACCATCTTGCACACCTGTGGGTACTGAAACCCTGTGGATGGCAGCCATACCGTATAATCCAAAACACCTGCATGGGTTTGTGTTGAAGTAAAACATGTGGGTTATCACAATCACCTGCCTTGCTGGCAAAGCAAGCACTGTTTTTATGCGACAGAGAGATTCTATATGGATCAGTAGTTCAGTAGTTTCGAATTGAACCTGATGCAGTGTCATACCGAGCCGTCCGGCTCTCATTATCGCTTGAGAAGTGATGTCACAGGAAACCGGGCTGTCTGACACTTTGACCTTTCCTCTATTGAAATCTACGGGGTCTCAAATGTCACTCATCATAACATGACAATTGAGAGTCCCGTCCTCCAGCGCTGGCGGTGTGAATGTCAGACACACCGTCTTTTCGCTCGTGATTCTGTCGAGGGGAGAAAGACGGAGCCTCGATTTAAAGGGGTCATATGATGCTGCTAAAAAGAACATTATTTTGTGTATTTGGTGTAATGAAATGTGTTTATGAAATAAAATAAAAAAAAGAAAGGATCAGGTACATAGTTGTGGTTCAGACTACTTATTCTTCTCTTGATCCTTTTGAACAGACAGTTGTTCTCATGCCAGCCTTGTGGGTAGATAATTAGTATGTACAACACATCACTAGTTCCTTAAAGAAATTCCAGGACTCGTTTTAGTTTTATTTTGCGCTATTGTCCACAGTGTGAGAACTTTGGGTATCACAGGCATTATCAGCATTCCTGTCCATTTATGTCTCTTGGTCTTATTTACATGCTATATCAGCTTCTGAAAGCCCTCTTGAGTTCTAATTTACAGCTTGATGGCATCAGGATCAGATGGCTGAGGCCTTTGCCAGCATTGCCTTAGGTGAGGGGCGGAGCCTGGCACTGTTTGCTCAACCCTCCTCAGCCTGATGCACAGAAACTGGATGAACCAGGACGCTCGCTGGCTCTCTGAGTCATGTGGTGTCATTTAAGTTCCAGCAAAGGCCTGCGGGAGCCGTGCCGTGATAGGATCAGCACCGTGGCTTTGTGTTTTGTTTGTGCCGGAGTGTGTGTCTGTCTGTGCTTCCACTCTCATTTTGCAACTCAGACGTCCATAATAATCCCATAAAGACGATTTAAATGCATTGTGTAGCTTAACTATCCTCTGTGATGCCCCATGTGCTTTTGATGAAAGAGCTGTGTGTACGGTTATCTGCTCATAACGGTGGAGGAATACGACTCTTTTTTTAATTTTTTTATTTTATGCTTCCCCCTCCTATTATCTCAAAGCACCTGGATCAGATGCTTCCTTATTATATTAGATATGTGCAATACTCACAAATAAAGCCGTATATCACAGAGATGTGCTTAAAAAACCTTGAATGTTGCCAGCGAATTTCGCCAGCGTTGAGACTTTTCAGACTTTTCATTTCAGAAATCTGGGCAGAATGAGGGCAAATAAGGACGGAGGATGTTCTACACAGTGAGGAGATAAAAATGGAGGGAGGGAGGTTTTTTCTTTTTTTACCGTTGAGTTTTTACAAACGTTTTGATTTCCTCACTAAAGCACATCAGTGTGGGTGCAGATTCTGCAGTGTGTGATTTATTAGTTCTGTAGATCTCTCTTGCAATAGAAAATTGCCTTTGAGCTACTTGTCCAACAGCACTGTAACTCGTAACACCTCCTTGCCATACACACGTGACTACGTTATTCTCTCCTCCACCACCTTAGTCTGCATATTTGAAGGGCTTATCATGGAAAACTGCACTTTGTGGGACAATATGAATCACTAAAAACAACCTATTTGGTCATCAGCAGAATATGTGAATGTTACAGAGTGGAAGCGGAGAGAAGAATGGTGCTGAATGCTTTTGCCTGCAAAATGAAATTATAATAAATGCTATATAAGAAATTCTATTATAAATATTATAAATATCACATTAGCCAAAATATCCAATATTGGAATATTACATTTCATATACTTGTAATATATATATATA
>NW_015645543.1:1063897-1189983 GCF_001515625.1 Sinocyclocheilus rhinocerous
CATTAATGAGGAAAAAAAATTAACTTAAATGATTTTAGCAAATGGCTGCAATATAACAAAGAGTGAAAAATTTAAGGGGGTCTGAATACTTTCCGTACCCACTGTATATATATATATATATATATATAATATGAATTTTATGAATAAAAAAAAAATGGATTGGAATGGTGTTGGTGTAGAGTGATTACAGAATACACTCATGCATTCCGGTCATCAGAAAATTGTGGCATCCCTCAGCAGTGACATCCTGTTAGCATTTAGCATTTAATCATCAACTGTCCAGAAACAATTCAGGAGAGACTCTAAAAGTCCACCATCCATTGTCTGCGGACTGGCTTGTTATCTTTGTCATAGACAGAACATTTACGATTCAGATTTATTAGTCTTGACCCCATGGATTATTACATAGGACTGTGCAATGTCAGGATGGTGTGATGAGTGAAAAGAGGCCCCTGATCAATACTGCTCAAGTGCTCTCCATTTAGGTAATGGACACAGAGTCATAACTATCCACTCTGAATGAAGTGCCATAGGGTCACAGGGTGATCCTTTGTGTGAGACAGGAAAGGGATTTTCACCCACGCATTGAGGTAGAGCGAGAAGTTGGTTCCTGCGTGAATTCCCGGCTCCCTACAATTTAACGCCATTCTCAATGGTGCTCCGACTGTAATGGGCCGTTGAAGTTACGAGAGCATACAGAGCAGTGTCGTTAATTTGTGGGTCAGTGTTTTATAGGGTATTTTCTGTTATGCCCTTTTATTTTTATTTTTTTAAGCAAATGACTGATATACAGACACCCACGTTGTTATATCAGTAGAATTCATAAATGAGCTTGCTGTATAATTTCAGTGAAACAGCAGAGCTATTTAACAGCTGCATTTCCCCATGTTAGAAATTAAAATGGAAATCGAATGCAAAAGCATAACCTGTTAAACTAACTATTTGCCTTTCTTTTTCTCTTTGTCTCTCTATGTTTCTCTGTTTCGGATGACTTGTGGAATTTCCTGCTTAGGTAAGAGAAAGCACATTCTTTCATGCCCAATATACTCTGTTGTTATATATAATTGCCTAAAAAATATTCACCCTAGAAGGATAAAAGTTTGTGTATATTTTGTATGTATCGTGTCAGACTGCAAACAATTTTTTTTTTAAATTTTCAATAAGGTTTTTCATGTAAACATTAATGCAATAGCTACGTTCACAACAAACAATATTTTTACAGCATTTATTAGTCTTAGAAAATATTATTTTCTACATATATCTACATAAAAATATGTCAACATACATTAATGCATTAGGAACCAACAATTAACAAAAATGCTAAAGTATAAAATATATATATATTTTTAATATATATTATAAAAATATAAAGTAAAATCAACCAAATTTAATAAATACTGAGTACTGCTAATACTTTAATAACGTGTTAACTCACAACGCGTTAATGTCACTATTGTAACATGTTAGCAAAAATCATTTTCTTAATCTTCTTAACAATTTTGCCTTGTTGTCCAGTTAAAAATATCTAAACATTTTTAAAACAAGATTAGTTTAGAATCTCAAAAAAAAAAATGCAACTTGAATTATTTTTCAACCCATTGTCTGATTTTTTTTGAAGCATAAATTTAAAATTTGGTGAGGTTTTATGCTTAAAACAAGTAAACTTAATATATACAGTGTATTTTTTTAAAACAAGTCTTAATACCTTACACAACTATGCTGAATTCATAAATTCATCTTGTTTGAAGAACGTTTAGACATTTTTACTGGACCGCAACAATAATATTCAGATTTCAAATTTGATTTTTAGCAATGCGTCACCATTTATGCCTTGTCACTTATAATGGATTAGCCCATCTTGTCCCTCGCAGGTAGAAGTTCTCCTGTTTAGCAAAACAGCACTCAAACATGTTTGCCGCTAGACGACATCTGCGGCATGTTAACTCCGTTCAGTAAAAACACGTGCAAGCCCTGTAATAAATAAGCAGCCCATGGCCGCACGCTAACAAGCCCAAGCCCAACAACATGCATTAGCCATGCCACGCTCTCTCTGAAAGAATGCCGTGTGTCTGGAATGCCAACCGGCCACAGAGACGCAGTAAGCAGATGTGCGCCTGCCGGAGGCTCATCTGGCTCCCCTCTCTGAACCTGCGTGATGTGGGAGTTATTGATGGGTAGCCACCGTGTGCTGGCAAGCGGTGCGGTCATTAGCGAGGTACTAGTGAGAAAGGAAGAGAGAGAGAAACAGTGGGAGGGTAAATGTGGGAGTGTGTGGGAGAAAAAAAACAAGTCTTTCAGGACTCATTCATCAAATAGGTCCACTGAACTCCCCTCTGGACATGATTTTTAGACAGACTGAGAGAGAGTGTGTGAATAAGAATCATGGGTACATGGCATACAGTCTCTGTCCATCAGTCCTCACCTCTCAGGAGATTACAGATAGCCCTGAAAGTGGGTCTGTGCCTTGTGTCAATAGTCAGCTGTTTTGTTACAGGATTATAGAGGTTGAAGAAAGAAGCGCATATACCATCCTTTGGGATTGATGCTCCATCTGTCAGAAACCAAAGGTCTGGCGTGTCTTTTATAAAAGGCGCCCATTTAACGCCGCTGTCTGAAGTTGTTTTCTGTTTGTGCTTGTTTGTTTCATGCGAAATTGATTCATTCAATATATTTTTATAGCTCTGCGGAATTCCTTATAAAAATTCAGTCCTCTCCCTTTGAAAGCACATCGTTGTTTTATTTGGGTTTGTGTCTTGTAGAAATTGGACCTTATTTGCTATTTTGTGGTTTGTGAATTCATCTGCTCTGCTATTTTACCATTTGTGCTCACTTTAATAGATCTTTTTTCTCTCATATTTAAATATCAGGTAACTTTTACTTAAATTGAGCTGCAGAATTTAAAGATGGATCCCTAAGGACCAGCATTAGAGCAACTGTTGGGCCAGCTGTCCTCCCTCTGGCCCGTGGAGGGGCCACGAAGAGTTCTTATCCGCTTAGGTCAGGGTTGGAGGTGTGGAGAGATGAGACTGAGCCAAACCATAATCAGGGTTCATCGGTGCCTTCTGCATTCCCACCAGCCCGAGGTGTCCATCTGAAGAGACAAACAGTCAACACGGAGGGTCCTCTCCTGGGCCACAGATTAAATTTCCACATTCCAAAGATAAACGCAGGGGTCAGTCCTCAACGTTGCGGAGGCTGCAACACATTTGCAGGTCCGCTAACGAGGGTGTGCTAGCCAAAATGCAGATATGCGTATCTCCTTTTCATGTGTCATTGACAATATCTGTTTGTGTTCACCTGTCATGGAAGACTTGAAGTCCTCTCAAGGAAGAGTGGGTGTTTGGGGCCCTAGCTGCAATTTTTGCAAAATTACACAGTTGATATTGAATGGAATAGTTTTTTGTTTTTTTTTAAATCCAGTTTTCATGTTGTTCCAAATGTAGTTTTGAAAAATTAGATGTTATGCAAAATGTCCAAGCTCTTCTTTTCCGTGTAATGAGACAGAGTCTGGTTTACACTCCAGCACAGTAGGCGGCAGTATTGCACCTTGACGTTGGTTGGCACTAGTCATAAAATGGAAAAAGGAAGACAATGATGCAGTGTGTGTAGCTGTTTTATCAAAAAATTTAGTATCAAATTTTTTGTGTCAAAAATGCTTGCTTCAATTCATCAGTTGTTGATTGGATGGAGACAGGTTTTAATGCAAGTTTGCAGTTAATTATAAGGTGATGGGTCCGGTATATGTCAACAGAGAGAAGTCCGTCATTTCATCAGAAAATTGAGGTTTGACATTTTTATAAAAAATTGCAATGAGATCAGCGCCGATAGCCTTGCGGGCAGCTCGTCGGCATGATGTGCCGTTGCGCTACGGATGTCCTGAGTTCAAATCCTGGCTCGAGGACCTTTCCCGATCCTGCCCCCCTCTTTCTCCCACTTTGCTTCCTGTCTCATCTACATTGTCCTATAACAATAAAGGCAAAAAAACACCAAAAATTAATTACAATGAGCAAAAAGATCAATAACATTCATTTAGAAAATAGATAGGGTGAATTTTAGTTTCAGGCTGACTTTACGTCACTCTTGACTGAACATTTTCCCCTCCAATATAGTTTTTGTGCTTGGGTTTGGTTCGAACAATCAAACATGGTACATCACAGGACATTATGCTAAACATCTCCTGTGGTATTGCAGTAAAAACCCACACAGGTTTGGAACGACGTGAGTAAGTAATTTTCATTTTTCGCAAACTGTTCCTAAGCTTTCAGGTCTCTGTAGCATCTGATTTTCACAGTATGCCACAGCGAAACTGCCTGTGCATGATTCATGCAGATAAATGAATGCTATTGTGCTTATTCATTCTTTTGACCTCTCGCACCCTCGCATACCTTCATTCATCTTAAAACGTCCATTCGAGGTCACTCCTAGAGTTTAAATTACGGGAAATTCTGAGCCGTGCATCTTTCAGCACCAGCGTCATTGGCACACTTCGCTTCCTCGTTTTCTGTTTTTTGCCTGCAGCGACGTGGCATCAGATCAGTTGGTTTAGGAAACCTTCACACCTGGAACAGTGCTGTATTGTTCTGCCACACCCGTGAGCAAAAAGAGGCTTCCTCTTCTCCGTCTGGAGTCTGGTCCCATGAGGCAACAGCATAGGCCATTGATAAAACGCCCGCTTTCTAGCTCTATAAACTCTCGACTCACACTAGTTGAGCTCATCCCTCTGGCCTGGTCTGACAACTCAGGCTCAGTTAAGACTTTTCCATGGCATCGATTCCTGTTAACTTATGAGCATATGTGTGGAACACGGCTTATTAGACGTGAATGGAGGCAGGGACGTGCTGGGGAATGTGTTTGTGTTTGGAAAGCTGCCTGACACTCATTTGTGAGGCAGTGAAAAACATTGGCAGCCTAGAGGTGCCTGAGCCGACTTCCCGGTCTCGTATTTCAAATCCTCTTAGATGAGGAAGATGATAGTGCTGTGAAATGGAGATGATTATGTTTACTCTAAACAATGCATAACAACATGCACCGGGATTTCCTTTAAAGCTAGGAGTCTACGGCATTCTCTCCTATTTTAATGCGGTTTGGAGCGTCACATGGTGTTTTCGCCCATTTTTACCTGCTGGTACGTTGTTTTTGGTTGACTTTACAGTGTAAACAGTTCTTTAAGCCTTTAAATCTCCACAGAGAAAGAGCCATTTATCTCTACCTGTTGAGCGACAAGTATAGACTCAGAAAAAAGAGTGTACTAAAAAGAGTATAAGCTCTTTCTATGCGTGCTAGGGTGTTTCTTTCAGGCTGCTGTCATTTTGAACATATGTTGGCATTTCCAAGCCCTTCACAGAACTGGAATTCACTAAACCTCTTTTCATTCCATCTGTGTACATTCAGATTTGAGGAAAATAGCTAAACATGTGGCGTTTGTCCTCAGTAAGAGGTGTGTTTGTCTCCTGGTTGACATGTTTGGTCAGAATGGTGTTAAATGGCTCAGCAGGAGTGACTGCATTAAGACCTGGCAACCCACATATAAGCCTCCACACAGCACACCGATGCTCATTAGGCACTGACAGCATCTTCAGAAGACATGAAGAGAAAGCGAGTGAGAGACTTGGCAGTACAGACTCTGTATGGGGTCTGGTCACTGGCATATGTAACTGGATCCCTCGGCATGGGAATTTACTGTAGCTTGAAAATAAAAATAAGAGTAGAACTTTTTACGTCCCTTAACGTGCCTTACATCTGTTTGGCATTTAAAAACATGAGACTTAATACTAAGTTTCCCCCCAAATGCACTTTAGGAATAAATAAAACATTCAGGTTTTACAGCTGCGTCGTCTTCTTGTTGCCAAGCTTTATTTTGAAAGGCCTGAAGGTCCAAAACCTGAGCTGGAAGTCTTAAATTCAGAGATGTGGAGGAGGAGGAGTTTGTGCAGCCAGATGGTGCTAAATACTGATTAAACCCTGGATCTTTGAACCCCGTAGATCTCTCCAATTAGCCATTGTGTGGAGGACAGAGTGCAGTGGAGAGGGCCAGGAGCGGCCCCCTGTGAGTCCTTAAGCCCAGCTTTGTCACCTGACACTTCCCCCGTGCTAACAGGCCTGCAAGAGTCTCTTCAGAAGACTTTAAAACATTCGAGTGGGTGAATTTCAGTGTGACAAGTGTAGAGGGACAAGAGCCAGCAGGCACAGAGGAATGCTGGGGGACTCTGCGCTCAATGCAGGAGGAACAGCACGAATGCGTGTGTCTTTGTGCGCTTTCCCCGGTGTGGGTGAGAAAGCTCAATGAATGTTTGGATATCGCTCTTCGGTTGCTAGATCTTAGGTTCTTACTGCAGATTTTTAAATGTTTTCCAGTGTTCCACATTAGATCTAGAGAAATTTCAGTCATTCTATGAAATAGGTGCCGTTTTTAGTTTGATAAGATGATTTTTTTTAATAATGATTTTTAACATTCTAGCAAATAATGTGTTTAAATATATTAAATACTATTAAATATACAAATAAAGCATTAAAAATATGTAATATTAAATATACACTGTTTAACACTATTTAAATAAGACATTTAAGATCTATCTATCTATCTATCTATCTTATTAGATATATATATATATATATAGATCATTATAGTTATTTTAGTAATATATTACTGTTAATTTATTGTTTTGTATTTATTATTATGTTTTATTTATTGTATATTTATTTATAAGTATTTTTATATATATATATTTAGTAATATATGCTGGGAAAAGTGCTTTATATAAATAGTTCATATTATAATTTTATTTATAGGTATTTCTATAAATATCCACTTTTCAACTGTCAGTTGTTCACTATACATATATATATACATATACATGCATATATATATATATATAGCTAGATAGATGAGGGACACAAATGTCACTGGTTCTGTTGAGTCCCCCTTATTTTTCCATGCTTTATGTCCCTCTTTGACCTCTCCTTTTTCTTTTTATAAATCCTGGCGTCTGTCCTCCATCTGAAGGTGTAGTATAGTGTCAAATCTCTTGTTAATGCTGACCTGCTTTCAATTAGTTTGGAGAGAAAAGAGGATTAGCTCTGTTTTACCTGCTGCAGGAAAAAAAACACATCATTGGTCTGCCTGTGACAGCACTGCTTAAGATCTTTCACTGAGTCCATCAATACTGCGCAGGGCGGCTTGCCAAGACCTGTTTCTCAAATAAACCCTGTACCACTCGCTCAGAATGCAACCCATACCTGCCTTTGTGCGTACCATGCTCCAAGTCAAACACACACACACACATACAGGTAAATCCCACTTACCACCCATCTGTAAACTTCACCCTCCCTTCAATATGCTGACTGTGAGTGATCGCTTCTCCTTCTGGGGCAGAAAGTAATTCCTCTGAAGGGTAAATAAACTGGGAGAGCCTTTGTCTAGTTAACTCAAGGTCTGCAGAAATTGCCCAACAGTCTGCTCTCTATACCTGTTGAAAGAAAAATTCACCCTTGATTTAGTAGAAAGCTAACGCCTGCGGAACAAACAAGAATGTTTCCATTATAACACCTTAAGGACCATGCGCATTCATCAAATGTTGTTCAAAAGGCTTTAGTGCGCTAGCTTAAAACCTAAAAACCAACATATCACACCAGTGAAATTGCTGTCCGAGTCATTCTACAACTAAACAAGGATGTGCGTGTGGAGTTCCTGTGTTGATAGACACTCGGCGAACAGCCTGTTGAGAACCTCTGTATGCATGTTAAGTGCGCACTAAAAAAACTCAGTAATGTCTGTTGACTGACGCCTGTTCGCACCGTTTTCATGCTCCCAACAGTCCTCTGGATGCTGTGGTTTGCAGAGCGAGGCCAAGTTGCTATCTCTCCATACATCACTAAATAGCTCGTGCTGACATTGAACTAACACAAAAGCCGATGCCAATGCTTTTCTTCGAAACACATTATAAACAGCTCCCCACAGCATATAATCGTGCTCGCCCATTGTTAATAATAGAGCAATTGTAAAACCTGTTTTATTCATTGTAGCACAATATGTCTTTATGTATGGTTAAGGGGGCCTTGTGTACAGGCAAAAGCTGTAATACAGTCATCTGTCCGTTTCCATGTGGGGATGAACATGCCTGTCATTCACAGAGGTTGTGTATTAATACACTGCTTTGTTACCTCCTCTCCTGGCCTCACTCTGTGGCCCCCTTATGCTGTCCGAGGGCCAAGGCCACTCCATCAATCTGTTAAAGTGACAACAGTGGAGGCCTTAGCTGTCTAACAATAGCAAGGTAACTACCACATACCATGGACACGTACATGAGACCACAGATTAAATTCGGCGCTGTGCTGTGATGCTAATCACTTTAGCAGGCCCAGACAGGCCACTAAAGACACAAATATGGATTATGATATTGACAGAGGACATTACTCAGGGTTGACGGCATATTTAATTTGATGGGAATGCAAACGAGGCTGTGAGCTATAGTCGCTTGTCTTAATTTACATACTTTTACATACTTATTTTTATCCCAAAACGGTTCATATATATACGCATTTTGACTTTGTACATTCTACTAAAACAAAAATAAGGGATTAAATATTATCTGGAAGATATTTGCTTTGTATTAAGCTTAAGATTAGTACCATTATTATTTTATTGTATTATGTGTGTTCATTTTTCTGCCCTTAGAGTATGTTTTCATTTACTTTTTAAAAATATTTCATTTAATTAATTTTAATTTTTATTTTATTAATCTTTTAATTTTTAAATTCCCTTGAAAAAATTTCAATTTTATTATTTTATTTTCATTTTATTTACAATTAAATTATATTTGATGTATTATATTATATTATATTATATTTATTTATTTAATTATATTTATTTTTACATTTTATATTATTGTGTTTTTATATTATATTAGTAGTAGAAATACTTTTTATATATTTTAACATGCGTTTCACAAACAATAGAAAAACAATTCAGCATATCAGCAAAAACACAAAATATTATATTATATTATATTATATTATATTATATTAACACCAATGTACGATCTATCAAACAGGCTGTATTTCCATTCTTCATAGCTCCATTTCCATTAAATTTGACATTGTTCAACTTGACCTCAAAATTAACATTCAGAAGGCCAATGAACTGCTACATACATTCAGAGAATTTAGCATGACAATGTCACCTTTGCCAAATATGACTTGAATTTGTTCAACAAAAATATATCTCTGCCATGGATTGGTTACCATTGCATGGCAGCCTCTAATTCATAACTTCAAAGAGAACCGCAGCATTCCATATTCCATCATATTCCACTTCATAATCCAGGATGTTATGTTATGATGTCAATCACACAACCACAGCCCATAATAAATATTTTCCTCACGAGGACTTGTTGAACTTGGAGCCCTTGGCTCTTGAATGCAGATAGCAGAGGAAGCATCAGGAATGAAAGGAAAGCGTTCCCTCCACTAAAAACATAAGATCAGTCAGACACGGAACGTCTTGCTGCAGAGCAATATATACTCAACTCACTGTTTATTAACTCGATCGTGGAGATAAGAAACATCTGTATGACGGTTCCGTCCCTTCATCTTCGGTTGAGACAGAGGCAGGAACACCCCGCTCTGATTTATGGAAAGTTTTTTTTTTTACTTGAATCACCTGTCATCAGATGGAGATTATAAATCCTGCTGATTATATGGACTGGGGCTGCCCATACCCAGACTGCCTCAGTGGAGGGAAAATGAACTTTCCAGAAGGGTTCCTTCCCAGAATGCTATTTGGCGATGCTGTCCGTACAACACAATATGTGGTGCATCAGTGAGCTAATCCTTCCCGGTCTGTATGAGGCGAATTCAAATTAGGTCTGGAGGTATTTCTCGTCCAAAGCAGTGAGAGCAGCATATCTAGTCAATACCATTGGTGCGACATATGGTACATGCATACGATCCCCCCCTCCCCAGGGAATACATATTCAGCTAACTTTTTCTTTTGTTGCAGGCTACCGTTTCTGTGGCGGTATTATGGCACACTGATGATATCAGTAATACCATGGTATTGTTTGTTTAGGGATGTCCTGGACTATGCAAATAGATTTTAGAAGCAGGAAATGTTACTTTTAATGTATTTCAAATTTGCATTCTCTTTTTGAAGTCATGTGTAAAAATGTTAAAACATTCTCCTGAATTAGCATGGCTGCATGGCGGTTATACTCCAAGTTTTCTGTCTCCTCTCTGTGTATGTGTGTGTGGCTGTTTGTTGGCTCTCGGCCCTGCAGGGTGTGTTGGCTGATGGAGGAGGCTCTGACAGGGCCGCTGAGGGTTCTGATGAACTGGGCTGGATGGGGGAGATTGAGAGCACCAGGTGTGGGGGGCCTGAGCACGGCATGCTTGGCACTCTGAGGGGACTCTATGTTTAGATGTTACATTACGTTACATGTGCTGTTTTTTCTGGCGCTGCTGCGTTTGTTGAAGGTAAAAGCGCTTCCATGCCAGCCTTTAGGCCACCCTCACGCTCTCTCCCTCCAAACCTAATATAAAAACAGCATAGTTGGTCAGTGTATGTTGTGTTTTAGATGCTGGTGGTCCTCATCATGGGATGCTGATGTGCTTCTGTCTCCACCAGGCTGCTTACCCAGCTTCCTTGGTCAACCAGTTTAAAATAATAAAACTATAAATTTTATAGGAAAATGTTGTGTACATATTCTATATAAAATTTGGTAAACACTTTATTTTAAGGACCAATTCTCACTATCAAGTAGTTGTTTATTAGCATGCATATTACTAACATTGTTTGTTTATTAGTACTCAAAAAACATATTAATGCCTTATTCTGCCTGACCATATTTTAGATCTTCTATTCCTACCCCATACTTAAACTTAACTACCTTACTATCTATTAATAAGCAGCGAATTAGGAGTTTATTGAAGCAAAAGTCATAGTTAATAGTTCGTCTCTAAGGAGAATCTTGATTCAAAAATTGTTACATTTTAAACGAGAATGTTTTTGTAATTTAAAATATAATTATAATTTTAATATGTAATATTTGATCATATACAATTTTAAATCTATATTTTCATTAGGATATGTAGGTGTATATGTATATAGACTACTGTTAAAAAGTTTGGATTTTTTACAATTATTTTTTTAAAGAAATTGATACGTTTATCAGCAAGGATACATTAAAGTTACAAGTAAAGACATTTATAATGGTACAAAAAGGGTTTTTATTTCAAATAATGCTGTTTTTTCAAACTTTCGATTCATCGAAGATTCATAAAAAAAATGGATCACGAAAATATTTGCTATAAAAATATTGCACAGCACAACAGTTTTCAACAATAATAATAGGAAATGTTTCTTGTGCACCAAATTAACATATTAGAATGATTTCTGAAGGATCATGTGACACTAAAGACTGGCATAACAGCTGCTGAAAATTCAGCTTTGCCACCACAGGATAATAATAATTTATTCATTTATATATTTTATTGTTTACTTTTGTTTTATAAATTGGTGCCGGGTGAATCAGAAACTTAGCCTAATTATACAATGCTTCCTTTCCAGGGAAGCCAGACAGTCGCCATACCTTCTTCACCCACTCTTTTCTCTCATCCCGTATGGTCTCACAGCGCAATGCCACCCTGATGATACATGAAAGTCTGACTTTCTGGAAAAATACCCTTAGTAATACTCCCACACAGGACTTTAATAGGACATAAACAAAACGTGTTGTGCTCTGGACTATTTTAAGTCACCCATAAATCAGTGGGAGAGCATTGTGGACAATTAGCAAGGGCTGCTGATTGAAGCCAGACTTTGTGGCTTGCTAACTGCTGCTCCTCTACTTTTAATTGATTCAACGTTGTCTTGATTGGGTGCAGATCGGCTTTGCCCAAGGCACTGTAAAACGACCCGGGTGCGCAATGGCCCCTCTGGGAGAGGTCAGATCTCCAGCCTGCTGTTCATGTTTGCTTAGATGTCCGTAGTCTGACTCTTACCCTTTCCTCTCTCTCGCTTGTGCTGCTGAGCTGTTGCTTGTTTGTTTTTCCTCAACAAATAATTTGTTCTTCTTCGCATTTGTCTGTTCAGTGTATAAATTTCATGTTATACACTCACTAGATGAACGACCCCAGGGTCAGCGCCGTCATTCTATTCGTTCTCTTTTGAATATGGAGGCCTTCATTAATAATGGGCGAACCATGACCTCTGACTCTAGTCCTGACCTCACGTGGTCTCACTGTTGCATTAAAGCCACTAGAGTATATTTGGTGCCAAGCACTCATGTCAATCTAGTTATTTGAGATCTGTAAAGCATCTACTCAATATTCAGTTGCAGCAGTAAAGAGGATCCACTCAGGATAATGAGGTTTTCAATCTAAACAAGTATGTTATTTATAAGTAGTACGTCTGCTTGCACTCGTCCGTGAAGTTCAGAAGGCCGCAGGGTGTCCCATTTGCAACCTTTCGCCATTAATACAGACTTTTCTAGGGATGGGTAAAAATATTGATTTTCTCAATCTCAATACTGATTCTTAAAGGCACAGTTCACCTGAAAACGATTTTCTCACCCTCTTGTCTTTGTTCATGTCTTTCCAAACATGAATGGTTTTTTTCTGTAGAACAGATTGAACAGATAATACTTTTCTGTTCTGTAGAAGGTTTCGAATGACATGAGGGTGAGTAAATGATCATAGAATTTTCATTTTTGAATATTAGCGTTTACGTTTTTCAACCAGTATAGCCTGATTCCCCAAAAATGACTCTTAAGTTAAAAAACACAAGTTATCCATTTGAATTGTTTAGAGACACTGAGATTTTTTCATGTAACCAAACTGACATTACAAAAGAAATCAGAACTCAATCTAAATTAATCAAAATCTGAACCAATTTGAATTGAGAGTTTGTGAATGCCAGATATGAAGGTCAACTGTTTATATACATTTGTTTGTGTGTGTTTATCAGCCCATAGGATTAACCACAGGATATTCATTGTTTGATGAGTGACATACCATATGGCACTCCACTAATCACAATGACACGAGAGCGGGACGATTAACCTGTGGCACCGTGAATACTTTCCACATATCATACATGTTAGACAAGTAGCTATCTCATCCGAGACCGATAGTCCCGTTCTCACTCACTCATGTTCGCTTGCTTTCTTCTATCCACACATCCGTGCTCAAATATCTAGGCTTTTTTCTCTAATCTGTTGCTGAATGTCCTTTGCCAATGTTTCTGAAATATAGACTTGCCTCCCACAAACACCAATATGTTTTTAATGTAGCGAGCCATATATCTTGTCTCTTCAAGAAAATCTCACACGGAGTGTTTTCCATGGGAAACTTGCAGAGAGGCGGCTCTTATATGCATTTTTCTCCCCTCCTTCACCTTCATCCGTCTTTTGAGGCGTTTGCCAAGCCAGCACAGCTTGAAGTCCTGGCAGGCCATTGTTTGTCTGTGATGTTAATGCTTCTGGGCAGACATTCTTTTGGAAGGGGTGAATGAGTGATATCTGAGGCGTTGGGAGATGTACCATTGCCTCCCCACTGAATGATGGGACAACTGCTCCACGGCTGGCCCGAGAGCTGTAACCTGAGGAGGAGAACCTCCATCTGTGCCACTGTGAAAGGCCTGGAGGGCTCGAGGCTTAGCTGACCTACACCCCTGGGAGTCACGTCAGTCATTGCCTCAAGAGCGCCCTCTATGGGAAGTTGTAAGGAGGTGCGCTTAAAGGGGTAGTTCACCCCCAAATTACTCACCCTCATGTCATTCCAAACCTGTATAACTTTCTTTCTTCTAAGCACAAAAGAAGATATTTTGAAGAATGTTTTTGTCCATACAATGAAAGTCGATGGGGTCCAAAACAAAATCGACAACATATATTCTTTTGTGTTCCATAGAAGAGGTTTGAAGTTGAATTGTCATTTTGGTGAGTTCTCCCATTAATAACAATAATGCTGTTTTGTCCAGAGGCTTGTCTATGTCAGCTTGATATTTTTGCCCATTTCTTCCATTCTTTGGAAAATCAATGCCAGCTCCTCAGAGTTCTTTTGATTTAATTGGCTTCCGTTGGAAATTCTTGAGTGAAGAGCCTCCTTCATTTTTCATTCCATTGTTAAGTCTGAGGAGTCTGACCTTGGGATGAACCAACTTTAATCATGAACTCCATGAGCCCATTGCCTCCCGGTGTCCTGCCTTTCTTTAGACTCTGGTCTGCCCCGGTCATCACCCATAACACCCTGTTTGAACACGTAGAAAAAGAGCGATGGAGAGAATAGACTGAATAGGAGCATTATCGTTATGGGAGGTTTTTGTTGTAGAACTTGTTCTGATGCAGCCATGTGCCATGTTTGTGTTAGTAGCCTTGATAGAAATAGCTAATGAGCTTCTTTTTTAATCCTAATGATGAATTGGCACAGCATTGTGTGGTTTATTGACCAGCTGGCCCATCGCTCTTCAAGCGCATGAAAGAAAGCCCAACATTGATGAGCTGTTTGTCTGTTATTGGGTTTAATGGGGTCAAATCTCTTTATAACCCACTGGAGCTCATCTGATACACATTGAAAATGAATTGCTGAGGTGGCATTTGATTTAGAGGCCACATAAGAATATTATAAACTGACACAATGCGACTCAATCCTCTCACTCATTGATTTTTCTGACACGGACATAGAAAAGCACTCTGTTGCACTTAGGTGTTGTTGTTCAGAGAGCTAATATGTTGTTGTCTGGTCCTCTAACTTTGGGAAATAGTTATTTAGTATCCTCTAGCAAAGATATTTCATATGATAGACAGGTGAAAGAGCATTAGCCTTGACTCAAACCAGATTTCACCGTGTATTTATGTGGTTGGCAGGTGCTTTTATCCAAAGTAACTTGCATTGCATTGAAGATTGACTTTTTTTTATCAGTTCACGCATTCCCATGAAATGAACCTATGACCTTTACATTGATAGAGCCATGACTCTATTCTGTGACTAATTTAGAGCTTAGTTTAAGATGATCAATGAAAAAATGGTAACACTATACAGTAAGGGCCAATTTGTTAACAATAGTTAATGCATTGGGTATCATGAACTAACAATAAAGAATAATGTTACATATTATAAATATGCTGTTTATGTTGTTTATTGTCAAATCATGTTTGTTCATAATACTTTAAATAATATAAAAGTACACTGCAGTCCAAAGGTTTGGGAAATTACAGCAAGGATGCATTTAATTGATCAAAAATTACATTTGTAATGTTACAAAAGATTAGTTTTTTTTTTAAACTGTTCTTTTGAACTTTCTAGTTTCTATTCATCAAAGAATCCTGCAAAAATGTATCATTGTTTCTGCAAAATTATTAAGCAGCAAAACTGTTTTCAACACTGATAAAAATAAGTAATGTCTTGAGCACCAAATATGTATATTATTGGAGGATCATGTGATACTGAACACTAGAGGACTGGCTGCTGAAAATTCAAATTTGCCATCACAGGAATAAATTACATTTTAAAATACTGTAAAATAGAAAACAGTTATTTTTGTAAGAGACTTTTGTCAACAACAAAAAAAGTATATGTAAAATTAAAATTAACTTACATTATTTAAATGTGTGTTTCTTGTTTTGTAATGTTTCCATGATCCTATGCTCTGGACACCAGTTTTGGGAAACTGTATAACCCTGTTGATTTTTGTCAGCACTAGACTGAATCATTCCACTTTAAAAGATGACAGGAAACACAGGAAGCCAATAAATGTAATCAGGAAATAGCTTTGTTTTTGCCAGTACCCAATGACAAAGTAAAAAGACATGTTTGCATGTTACACGCTTTCAAATGCCAGATTTTAAGCTGGAAACATTTGGACTGCGCGATCGCTCAGGTAGTATGTTTTTCACAGCTGAGCTTTTGCTTTCCATTCAAATGATGTCGCTCCCAAGAGTAGTAAAAAATAGTTGTTCAAAATAGCCCTAAAGTGTTTGCAGATTTTGAGCAGCATCTATACACATCCACACACTCTGCCAAACATGCATACACACACATACACCCGCACTCAAACCACCGCCAAGCCGGCCAAACCTACAGGGAAACTAAGTATTCCAGCAGTGCGTTTGAAATCCACATAATGATAATCTGATGGGTCTCGAGCTCCATCTGCTCTCAATAGTCTTTTATTGTCCGTAATGAGTGGAAATCTTTGTGTCAGCATGCCCAGCTGTGCTTCTGTCCACAGCAGGATCGCAACGCTAACCTCACATTAGCCTGGAAGCTCATCTGGCTCTCCCCAGGGTTCCTACTGGGTGTCCACTAGCTTACACCCTAAAAATTCCCACCGAATCCTGAGCATCCTTCACGTATAAGCCGAGTCATGTTTGCTCAGTTTTGGTGTAAAAATAATATTTTTTGCAGTGACTCTAAACATAGCTGACCTGAGCATATCCATCGTCACTATGGCGCCTATGGGAGTCTATGTTTTTTAAATCACTTCCTTGTCGAAATGAAGTCGTGCACATTCCATTGACATTCATATTTGGTTAGATCCTCCGGAGGTCATCTCGATTTACAACAAACAAGGAATAGTTGGCCGTTTTGGCACGAGAGATGCACATTTTTTCTGCTGAAGCATTCCTCGGAGTGCCATATTTCAAGCTGTCATCTCTCGCCCATGGAAAACTCATTCTTTCAGGCGTATTTAAAGCATCCACGTCAACGACAGGATTATGAATTTTCCTCGTGATCCTCAGTGAGCCCTAGCGGACTCGGATTGGATGATTTACGTGCTTTCACATTTGCGGTAATTGCTCTCAAATAAGTGGCTTCCTCCAGAAGTGGCCTTTCTGAAGTAGGGGCTCGATGGCTCGTAAAACATACGAATGAGAGTCACTGAATGGCTAATATTTCATATCATATATACTCACTGCGGCCTTTCTTTTCGCAACAGGTTCTACCGAGGAGACTACCACATCGACGTATGCATTAACGATTATTTGGACGTATACTGTCCCCACTACATGGACACGGTCCCTGAGGAGAGAACGGAGCACTATGTCCTCTACATGGTCAACTACGATGGCTACAGCTCTTGCGACCACACGGCGAAAGGTTTCAAACGTTGGGAGTGCAACCGGCCTCACTCGCCCAACGGGCCGTTGAAGTTCTCCGAGAAGTTTCAGCTTTTCACACCGTTCTCACTGGGATTCGAATTTCGGCCAGGCAGAGAATATTACTATATCTGTGAGTATCATGTTGATTTTTTTTTGTGTGCATTAGTGATTTGTCTCTCAATGGTGTTTTAATGGTTTCTGTATCTAAAACCAGACGCTGCACATGTTAAATAGATTTGTTAGATTGGCTTTCGGTTTATACGTGGAAAAAGTTGCATTGCCTGGAAAAGGATGTTGTATTAGCGTCCTCACGGAGGATAACGCAACTCAAGTCTTAATGGTATACTTTTAAGACAAGTATCTGATTACGAGCATTAAGGAAAAGAAGGCATTGCCAAGTATGACTTTGTTTTTCAGGAGTCTTGGCAAATAGGCTACAAGGAAAGCATGAAGCTCAGGGAAAACATCTTGGTCTTCCTCTAAAGAGTCTTTGTTACAAACTCCTAGTCTCAGCTTTCGTTTGCTCGTGAGAGGGCTCTTAAAAACAAGCATCTAAACCCATGTTTTTACAACTGGAGTCAGATCCCTACAGGGCGGGAGTGGGAAGACAAAATAAGGCACAGGAGTGGTCCGACTGCTCAGGGCCGCGATGGGTTCATTTATGCAGGCGCACGCAGGAGATGTGGAGCATTTGATTTGGCGGAATCCGACCTGATGATCTGACAGATCTCATGGGCGCATGAAACGATGGACATGTTTTTATGAGATGTGAAAGGAAGGAATTGGAGAATGAGGAGGGGGAAGTGGTAAAAACAGGAGATACGTACATGGAGACTGAGAAAAAAGGCAGATAGGAATGCATGGTACATAGCATTTATGGATTAGATCCCAGCAGGAGATATGGATGTTTTGCATGAATGTGGGTGTCTATCGGAGACGTTGCAACATAGTAAAATTGACTTTTTTTCCTGAAGGCCTGTGAGTAAGAATAATAGGATGGGAAACATCTCGACTGAAGTGATGGAGCTGTCAGATACTATAAAGTGTTTTACAGTTAATGCGAGTTGGAAAACAAGGATTCGTAGCACACGTCTCACTCCTGTGTGACTCAGTGTCATGATTCAACTGTTACGGGCTCTCTCAAGAGAGGAGGAAGTTTCTCCATTTGTGCGGAATTACGAGTAAAGGGAACAAAATAAACAGCGTGTCAGTCTGATCAAGTTGAAGCATTGCATTTCAGAGTGACCGCACAATGTTATAAAGTAGACAGCGGCTTTCAGTAACCTTGATCATATCACTACAATTAGAAATAGAAAGCAGAAGATATTTGAATATATTGTAATACCAAGCTATTTGACTAAATTAAGAAATAAAATAAATAAATAAATGAATTAATTAATTAATAAAAATGCAATATAAATGGCAAATTAATTTATCTATATGCTGTAGTATTTCTGTTTTTAACAGCTTATATGTAATAATTTTAAGGGAAAAAAATTGTCATAGAAAGCAGAAAATATTTGAATATATTTTGATACCAAGCAATTTGAATAAATTAAGAAAAAAATGAATAATATTTATAAATAAAAATAATACAATATATATGCTAAATTAATTCATCTATATGTTTTAGTATTTATTTAACACCTATTTTTAACAGATATTTTAATATATAATTTTATTGAAAAAAATTGTCATTGTGATTAAAAAGAAATTATGATTTTTTTATAAATTTATTGTGTTTGCTGTTACATTTTTACATTATTATTTACAATTATTTGTACAATTATTTGTAATGTATGTGTAATGTATGATGTAGTGTAAAATGTGTTGACTATATATAATATGATATACTATTTAATTTTTTACTTATTTTTATATTTTTATATTTTTTCTATTACTATATAAAATAATTGTATAAATAAAATTTGTTGTCTATATGTTTCTTTAAAGAGTTTCTTTTTATATTTAGTAATATATACTATTTAATTTTCAGTTTTGTTTTTTTTTACATTTTTTATAATTTGGTATATACTGTGTAGAAAATAATTTTACAGAATTTGTTTTGTCTGTAAAAACAGTAGTTGCAGTTTTTATATTTATTTATTTTTTAAATAATTTGATACTGTATATAAAAGAATTGTATACATATATATTTTTTTAAAATACATCATATAGCCAGAGGCAAAACATTTCTTAATTTTTTGTGTATTTAATATTTGAAGCAAGTTTTCCTGAATCATTCTCTTCATTAGTTTGATGTCTGCCTGTCATGATTTGGTTAGACAGAATGTCTTTGTTAGCCGGTGTGTCGGCTAATCATTCTGAGTGAGGGGTCGCTCCAGGAGAGCAGAGGGGTGACAAGCGCGGTCTCTGTGCTGTCAGTCAGCGTGCCCGGCCCGCTCAGGAAGCGATCAGGGGGGATCAGAGGGCCCGGCCCCGCAGGTCAAATGTGAACATGCTCTGATGACTGCAGTTGAACTTACAATCCTGAACGGCTCAAGGCAGCATGTTTTTCCAATATGGCCGATGTGGAAGTCTGATCTTAATCTCAGAGGATAGAAATCCAATTTCAAGGGAAGGATTTTAGTCGGCCTCTCCCTCCTGCGCGAGCGGGACCAACGGCAGTGCAGGCTGTCTGATATGAGCCCGCTTCAAAAGCCCACGACTGCTATTTGTAGTCTAGTCCCTCCATCTTCATAATGCTGTAAGGTAAACCAGAAACATTCCCACTTTGTGCTTAAAGCAAGACCTGATTTGTAGCTTTGATAAGAATCCTGTAGTTTGCGGTTTGCTTATAAGTGGCGTTGTCGCTACCTGAGCCAAAATTATTCCCCGCATTACAAAGCGCTCTCAAAGCACTCTAGAATGGGCGAGAAAAGAGACGGGTGCGCATCTTATCTCAAAGACGGAGCATCAATCCATCTTTCCCTCATTTATCAGACTTCTCGGTTACATCGCATCTGATCTCTCAACCCATAGCTGGAATGGTGGTGTCTGGGAGGTTTATTGCCCCTGGCCGTCTGCAGCTCGGGTGGATCTGGTGTCGGCCGTGTGGGAAAGGAGACGTGGATGAGCAGCCCGGGCCATGACAGTGTAGAGTGTCTTTGAATAAGCAGGGTTGGTGTAATAGTCTAGTCTTAATGTCTGCCAATGAGAGGTCAGTTACGCGCCGCATGCTGACAGCGAGGGAATTCTGATGACTGACAGAATGAGAGTTTGTCATATAAGCGACCCATGAAATCATCCTAATACAGCTGGGACTGTTGATTATTGTCACAGTTTATGTTTAAAGAAATTCGGCGAGAGCCTTGAAATTAGAGATGTGTTTTTCTTGCTGGCATTGAGCATTCATGCAGTCACATTTACAGTAATCAGGGTCCAAAATGAACACACGTCAAGTGCAAATTGCAAGTAAAAATTGGCTTTGATGAGTAAATAATGAGTGACGGGTAACTTTATAAGGAACTGCAACTTAATACTTGGTTGAAGTCGAACTGTAAGAGTAACAGCCTGACCTTGAGCAAACTGTTTACTAAAGAAAACTTTTGTTTTGATTTTTACCTTACGTAACTGACCTTTTCTTCTGCAGAACTTCATGTGGCAACACATATGTGAAATATTTCTTACTTAAAGTGGGAGTCCACACCAGAATTAAAGTTCATTCATCATTCACTCACCAAACATGAGTTTCATTCTTCTGTGAAACATAAAAGATGATCATTGTAAGAATATTAGGGCTATGTGAAATCCGTTTAATTTTTTTCCAAATTCATTTTTTTCCGTTTTAATTTTTCTGGATTCCTTTTTTTCCATTTTGGTTCAATTAAAAAATATATTAATCAAAAAGCATGTCTAATTAATTGAAATCATGAATTTATTAAATGTTTAGCAAAAATTACATTTTTAAGGTCCTATGAAATAAGTTTGATTTTTTTTTCTCAAATTCAGTTTTATTTTGACCAAAATCTGTGTTTTGCATTAATTTTTTGGATTCCATTTTAATGGTTTCATTAAATTTTAATAATCAAAACATGTCTAATTAATTGATTTTATAAAAATTAATTTATTATTATTTTATTGACTTCAGTAATGCTGTGTTGTGTATTTACATTTTTCTGGTAAACACCTTTTTCTGGTAAATATTCCTTAAAAATATTGTTTTAATAATTTTATTATTAGTAGCAGTACTATCATTATATATTTCTGTCACAGTTTCTTCAAGTTAAACTGAACATTTATTTTGAAGGGTTGCTGTGAAGACCTTTATGTTTATATATGGTATGGCGATAGTTTTTTCTCAAAAGAAAGCATAATTTTATTTACCAACAAGGCAGGTAGAGTAAATGATGACAGAATATTCATTTTTGGGTGAACTGTCCCTTTAAATGTCAAGAAAAGTAAAATTGTAGCAACTAAATCACGAAGGGGCCTTCTTCACATTTATATGACAGGTAGCAGTTTAAACTGTGAAGACTGATCTAGTACATGATGCTGTTACAAATAAGCTGATATTTATTTTATATTTTATGTTTATATTATTTATTTCAGTTGTCCTCTGTTTTATTAGTGCTATTTAATAGTAGTTTATAAAGCTATACATTTGCAGGTGAATTGAGTGTTACAGCTTTATACATATTTGAGATTAGCCATATTTTATATGAATTTACTTTGTGTAATAAAAACTGGCATAAATAATCTGCGTCATGGTTTTGACTACTAGAGATTTCTTTAGTGTGCAATGTTGCCACTGAAATGCGGAGTTTTGAATGTTTTTCTGTGGGTTCGCTGTGGTTTTCATCAGTCATGAATCCCTGTGTAGAACAGCAATGTTCACTCCTGCACATCTTTCATCCGCAGTCCCCTCTCCCAGCCCACATATCCAAATGCCCACTGCGGGATGGCATCCTATTAATGTCTCTGGGCAAAAAGTTAATTTTGGACTCTGACAATACTGATGCACACTCACGCTCGGCAGTTATTTATTGTGGTAGTAGCCAACGATGTACAACGGATTTGTGAAGTGGTGTTTCCAATCGACACTGGGATCCCGCTCCAAACTAGACCAGACTTGAGGAATGAGACAAAAGCAATTTCACCCAAATCAAAGGAAATATGCTTGTGGGGACATGATTAAGGGTTCACAAGCCCCCAGTATGTCAGTGTAGACAGCACATAAGCACATTGATTTAACCCAAGCTCTCCCCACAGTCACGAGGGTGTGGGGATGAGAAGAGAGACAGCAGATTAAGTGCAGCTGGAGACCCCACACAGCAGGGAATCATGGGGGTCAAGGCTAGAAGAGCCATGGTGCATTATGGGAATGTCTGCAAGCTCAGAGATGAGCCAGCCAGCTAATGGGGAAAAGAGTTATAATTCTTTTCTTCCAACATGTCTTTCTCTTGTTTCCTTTTCTTTCCTCTACAGGCAACTGATCCTGTTATAGCTTCATCTTGACACTTTCATGGTGGTTTAAAGTGTTAAAAAGATATATGGGTCAATGACAAGACACTTTTTTTAATCTTTTAATTTATTTTAAAAAGTACTTCAAAATGCATAACTTAAATATAATGACTGTAAAGATCAATGAATCTCTTAAAATATCAGATATTTTGACCTTTTTATAACAAGACTCCAGAAAACGTAATATTGTCTGAGAAATAACAATCCATGATATTTATATAGTAATGAATCATACATAATTTTTTACATCAATTTCTACATACATTTTAAATGCATCTAAAATCATATTTCTTTACATTACCTTAAAGTCATGTGAATAATATATTTATAAAAGTTTATCAAATATATATATATACTGTATATATACAGCGGGTAAAATAAGTATTGAACACATCACCATTTTTCTCAGTAAATATATTTCTAAAGGTGCTGTTGACATGAAATTTTCACCAGATGTCGGTAACAATCCAAGTAATCCATACATACAAAGAAAGCAAAACAAATAAGTTCAGAAATTAAGTTCTGTGTAATAAAGTAGAATGACACAGGGAAAAAGTATTGAACACATGAAGAAAGGGAGGTGCAAAAAGGCATGAAAAGCCAAGACACCAGCTGAAATCTATCAGTAATTAGAAAGCAATCCTGCCCCTAGTCAGTGGAAATTAATTTGAACTGGTTCAGTCCCAACTGATGGCCTATAAAAAGGTGTCTCATGACCAACGTGTCACACAAGAATCATTTCATGATGGGTAAAAGCAAAGAGCTCTCTCAAGACCTTCACAACCTTGTTGTTGCAAAACATACTGCTGGCATTGGTTTCAGAAGGATTTCTATACTTCTGAATGTTCCAGTGAGCACTTTAGGGGACATAATCTGGAACTGGAAAAAACATCATTTCACCATAAACCGGCCACGACCAGGTGCTCCTCGCAAGATTTCTGACAGAGGAGTGAAAATAATTATCAGAAGAGTTGTCCAAGAGCTAAGGATCACTTTTTGAACTTCAAAAATACTTGGAATTAGCATGTACAATTGTTTAAAAGAAAACAATAAGTAATGCACTCAACCGCCGTGGCCTGTATGCACGCTCACCACGCAAGGCTCTATTGCTGAAGAAGAAGCATGTTGAAGCTCGTTTAAAGTTTGCTGCACAACATTTAGACAAGCCTGTGAAATACTGGGAGAATATAGTCTGGTCAGATGAGACCAAAATTAAACTCTTTGGATGCATAATACACACCATGTTTGGAGGTCAAATGGCACTGCATATCACCCCAAAACATCATGGTGTAGCACTGGCAAAGTTCATATAATTGAAGGAAGGATGAATGAATGAATGATGCATTTATATAGCGCTTTATTGTGTATTGCTGTACACCCAAAGCGCTTTAAAATCATGTGGGGGGGTCTCCTCATCCACCACCAGTGTGCAGCATCCACTTGGATGATGCGACGGCAGCCACCCTACAACGGTGCCAGTGCGCTCACCACACACCAGCTACAGGTGGAGAGGAGAGAGAGTCATAGAGCCAATCAAGTGAATGGAAAAATGTACCGAGGCATTCTTGATTAAAAAATCTGCTGCCATCTACCAGGATGATGAAGATGAAATGAGGGTGGACATTCCAGCGAGACAATGATCCCAAACACACAGCCAAGGAAACTCATTTGGTTTCCGAGAAAGAAAGTAAAACTGCTAGAATGGCCCAGCCAATCACCTTACTTGAATCCAAAAGAAAATCTATGGAAAGAACTAAAGATTAGAGTTCATAGAAGAAGCCCATGGAACCTTCAAGATTTGAAGACTGTTTGTGTGGAAGAATGGGCCAAAAACACACCTGAGCAATGCATGCGACTAGTTTCTCCATACAGGAGGCGTCTTGAAGCTGTCATTACCAACAAAGGCTTTTGTATGAAGTATTAAATAGCTACTTGTGACATTTTTAGTGTCATTACACTGAATTTTTTATTGAAAATGATATCATTTGATACCAACATAAACTTCTGAGAACTTGCCATATGCATTTCAAAGCCCTTTACTTTTCTTTATCATAGCCACTTATGTTCACTGACCCATATATTTTCTCAACAAACCCAGAACCCTGAACTCATGAGGTTTGACTGGAAGAGTCCGTGTAAGGTTCAGTAGTTCACAGTCACTGGTGATATGGTCTATGAACTGAACAGAAGTCATTTGTATCATCACAGCTGATTACAGAGCTTTTAGTGGCAGGTGTTTCTTTCGGCCTGTGATCTGTCATTTGCAGCTGTTGATGTTACTAGCCGCCAGTACAGCTTTAAGTAGCAGGTGTTGATGTATGTAGTGACCAATCAACATCTAAGAGGCTTGTGGAAAGGCCACAACCAGTAGAGGTTAGGAAAAGAGCTCGAAAAGGTTTAGCTCAAATTTGCTGTCCAGTAAAAAAAAATAAAATACTGCTGTTAGTGATGTCTGTGGTCAAGATAATGGTGTTCAATAAATATTTCCTGCCAGTAAACAAATTTAAAGAGAGACTAATTCATCATCCTGCCACTAACGGAGCGTGTGTGCTGTGAACATTAGTCTTAGCTTATTTATCCTGAAGTTTATTGTAAAATAATCAAAATTTCAAGCATCCAACCAGAAAAACAAGACATCCAACCCCTATTTCTTTCCATCAGGAAAGAGTCACAGTGGAATACATGTCCACATCAGTGAAAGCGAGCCTCACCAATTGAATTATCAAGAACATATTGCGTTAGCTATAAGGAAATTGCATTTTGTGCAGTCCGTGCTCATTACATTGAGGCTTTGAAGGAGGAGATGTATTGAAGTGCGTTGCATTGCTAATTACTTTGTCACCTTTACGCCCAGTGTGATCTGTGGGTAAAATACCAAGCCTTTCTTTCCCCCTCACCCCACCGGTCCTCATTTGCATCGCTCACTGACTTCGCCTGATTGCATTACGTACTGCATAAAGAGCGGACAGTGGAGAGAGAGAGAGGCTGTCTACCTGTTCTTCTTAAAGTGCTAATGAGCTTTCCTTTATGGCGAGGACAAATTGAGAAACATGGCTCATGGTTGAGATGACAAGGGAAACAGCATAGCCAAAGTAGCACCGCCCGCGTCTATCAGTAAGAAGCCAAATGAATGCTGATTGTGCATTCCTCTGAGGCCAGTGGAAGTATTTAAATGAGGCTTTTGCATGTAGAAAGCCGCAAACAGAAAAGATAGGTAGCATCTGAAGATGTACTGATAGACTAAACCTGAAATAAATGATCCTAGTGGCCTTGAGCCCGTGGAGCTGTTGTGTTGTTACCATTTTGGAAAGCTTGTCAAAAAATGATGGTCATTATCTAACTGCTGCTGGCTAACATTGAGGTTTTGTCTTGATTTAATCATTTGTTTTGGATGCATCAATCAAATTAAAATCGTTTTGCACTGTGTGTAGTCATTTTCAAAGAAAAGTGGTGCATGCATTGATAGCTTACCTGGAGTAACATCGCAAATTATATTTAATCGTATTTAAACTTGATGTTAAGTGAAAAATATAATATTTTTATAATAATAATAATAATAGAATAATTGGTAACACTTTACAATAACGTGTCATTTGTTAACATTAGTTAATGTATTAACTAACATGAACGAACAACACATTTATTACACAATTTATTAATCTTTGTGAATGTTGGTTAATGAAAATACAGTCGTGATTTTATTAGTAAATGCTGAGATTAACATTGACTAAGATTAATAAATGAGGTCGAATTAATGTTCATTATTAGTTATTATTATCATTATTAGTTATTAATAACGTAGATAACTAATGTTAACTAATAATCCTTATTGTAAAGTGTTACTGAATCATTTTTATTTAATATTAACATTTAATATAAAAGTGTGAAGGAAATATATATACAGTACATTGTGCCCTAGTTTTTATGGATTTTTATAGGCCTGTATTGCTATAAAATAATTGTCCTTTTTTTTTTTTTTTACAGGTGTATTTTGAATTTTGCACTTCATTGCATTGTGTTTAAGGTTAACGGAAATATCTGTAAAATTAATGGATAATGTCCTGGCAGAAAATTACCAGTACATTTTCCTTTGTTAAAATAGTGTATAAATATAATATAACCCAAATCAAAACCAAATCCCAAACAAAGGCGGTTCATATAATAAATACAGATCCATCTTTTGGGCTACTCTTGAAGCATTGTGCACTGTGAATATTGTTGTCTCTTATGATAAATTACTTGTTGTTGTTGTACCTCATTTGTAAGTCACTTTGGATAAAAGCATTTGCTAAATGATTAAATGTAAATGTAGATGAAAATGTTGGCAGTGCATGTAAAAATCTGCACTACTGGCTTGACCAGACAAGTAAAAAAAAAAAAAAAAAACATTGACCATCTAAAATGTTTCCACAGCCTCTACAGTCAGTGAAAATGGGAGACGGAGCTGCTTGAGGCTGAAAGTTTTCGTCAGACCTTCAAGTAAGTTTTACAAGCCCCTCAGGAGAGATCCTGGCGTGGCTTCTGACAAAACGTGGTCGCAATTGCAGCGTTTATCACTGCTGGAATAGTTCAATGAGTTAAAGATGATGTCACGACCCTGACGACACCCTGTTTTATGTTTCTCCCACAGACAACTGCGAGAAAAGTCATGACCGCGTTGTCAAAGTCGATGATGGAAGCATCAACTCTATAGAAAATAATAATGGTTCGTATTGTATGCCAAAGTCATTTCCATATCCAAAACTATCAGTAAGGTCAAAATGTTTTTGCACACTCGGGTATTACCTATTTTAATCTTCTGTTTCTTCCTCCATTTAGACGGAACGAGTCACGAATCTGCCGAACCATCCCGAGGTGATGTCAACGGCGCCGGAAGCATTCAAACTTTAGGGCCCTTGTTAGCCTCAGCGCTGGTTCTTTTGGCTTCCCTCTCCTTCTTATAGCATCCCGCATCCCTGAAATACACAGGAGGACTCGTGATCGAGCACTTTTAAGAAACATTGAGATGTTTCTCTCCGCTAAAAAGTAGTTTCTCGCACAGGAAAACGCTCCTTTGGCGATATAACTGGAAGGTTTTCAATGAACAAAAGCCCCACCCACGGGAAAAAAAACACAAAAAAACCCCACTAGGTCTGTGTCCTTTCGGTGCCCCTATTTGACGTTGGAGAGGGACTTGTAATTGGGGGCAGAGCAAGAAAATGACTCTTTTTCAAATGACAAAGACCTCTTTCAGTGTTGCCGTCCAGAAAAGAGTTGTCTTATAACAGAGCAAGAGGACTGTCTGAGGGATCTCTCCACGAGCATTGTGGGAAAACGTCGTCACTATGGACTCAACTGCTGACTCTACTAGAGATCAAGGCAAATTGTTGCCTGATAGCATCCCTTGTAAAGAGAGCAGGGAGCTTTTTAATATCTCAACCGGAGTAGTCCGCGTGGACTCAGGTGCTCAGGTGAACGGTGACAATTTTTGAAGTGTTTTCGTATATAAAGGAAAAAGATAAGCACTCGTTTTGTACATTGTGTACAGGTGTACATGGGACTGAAACGCAGATGTGGTGTTCTTGAAGTAAAATGCTCAAGTGTAGCTGCCAAAATCGATGTGTTGTTAGGAGTATGGAGCATCACCGATCGATCATTTGAGTGAATATACTAATTTGTTTGGTGAATCATCCTTTTCTTATTTATTGTTCAGTCTTAGTGCTCTTGACACTTTGTTGTACTAGTCATCAGTCAGGATTCAGGAGAAAGGAACACAAATGCCTAGCTGCAGTCAACTTACCTTGATTTAGACGAATAACAACCGCATAACTTATGATAATGGGTTAATATTTTAGCAAGTCAATTCTTGAAATGATATCAGGGGGGAAAAACCAGTAGTACGTTTCCATATCATGTCCGTCAGGGGTCACGTCGCTCCTTAAAGGGGTCCATTATCATGGATAGGAGGGAGGAAATAGTTTTGCATTCATTTTGTAAATGCTTCCTGTCTTTTTACCCAAGAGTAATCAAAATGAACAGCATTAACATTTTAATTCGGTCAACAAAATGAGCTCATACCTTGCCAATTGAATTGTTAGTTATGTAAAAACTATTTTTTCTAAGCATGAAGTGAAAGTAATGAAATTATTTTCCTCAAAACGAATTCTCACATGGATTTTCTTTTGTCAAAGTGCATTTCAACCGTGCCGTTTGTATTTATTTACTTTTTTAACACGGAGCCGTGCACATTAAACGCTCATCTGGGATCTACTGAAACAGTAGCGGAGCGCTGCTTCCATCCCGGTGGCAGCTGACACACTAACGTGATTTAATAGGCTCTTTGATGTTGTCCAAAGTGCCTGGCACGCAGACCACATACTGCGAGGCCTCATGTGGGTTATTTCTGGAATTAAAAAATCGACAGCAGCACGGGAGGAGCGCGGTGTCCAGTTTAGCCGTGGGCTAGCGTTACTCTGGTGAACTTGGCCAGAGATGGAGAAAGATGAGATCTCCTGCTGGGATCAATAATGGCCTTTACAGACACAAAACAGGGTAAATATTTTTCCCCTGGTCCTGGTTTTCCTTTCTTGAATGGTTTTCATGTTTTTCATTCGCATCTACTTATCGACAGTTTGGTAAGCAACATAAAGGTAGCTTTTGACTTTATGTGGTTATGTTTGGCTAGCTACTATGGCTCTTTTAAAATGATAACACGGGAGCACATGGATCCTATGGATGCTATGTATCCGTACGTTGTTTAGCATATCATATAGTGATTTGGAACCACTGGTACAAAAGAAATAAGAGATCAATGAGGAGCTAAGAAATAATCCAGTCTGAAAGTAATAATATCAAATACATTTGTTAATATGTTTTCTGGAAGTAAATGCATTTGCAAGTAGAATACTTTTTAAATGTACTTGTTTTTATTTTGAGTAATATTTAATGGTTCAGTATCCATAAAGACAATTAGGAATTCATGCTGGTCAATCCTTAAAAACACTGCTGTATTGTCATTGCTAAATCATATGCTTAAAAACCCATCTACATTTTTTTTTTTATCTCCCGTGGAACATTTTAAAGTCTGCAATGTTCTGTTGTTGCACCACAAAAATAAATGCTGTCGTCCATTTATTGTCATGAGAACAAACCTAGAAGGCCATTTTTAGTAGGTTTAAATTCAGGACACATTTTTGTAAAATGACTGCAGGATCTGTTTTTGTCCATATGCAAAACTTGAGGTTTTAAGGAGCGAGGTCTTGTTGAACCTGGGTTTTTCACCACAAGGCAGTTGTGTTCCTGTATTCTCTCATCGGCTTTGTCCCAGAGAATGTTTCTTCAGCGTTAGACATAATTTCTTTAAATTCTTTACACCCCTGCTTCTTCATACAGATGTGAAGACCATGATATCTAAACCACCATTTCCCTTAGCTTCTTGGCTGTGTTGCCTAAATATTAGACATTTGCTGTGACGTCTCTGACGGTACAGCGCTGACTTGCATTATGATATGACACGTTTTTATATCTTCAAATGCCATTGTTTGTAAATACACTTGCTGGAGCAGCTCAAATAAATGATTAAATAAATTTGTAATTGTTGTAAGAAACATCTTCCGATGTCTTTTTTTTATGTATTCTGATTTAAGATATCAGTATTATCCAATAGGTTACGATACAAGGGCTGATGGTATTTATTCTGAAGTGTTTCAGGTGATAATACAATTAAAATAACATTTTCTTAGCTTTCCAATGATCAGTGTGCAAATATTCTTCTGCAGCAAATTTCAGCAGTGTTGTATGATTTAGCTGAGCCTTAAGAAACCTGCACAGTTTTCGTTCAAATCCTTATTAAACAGAGAATTATACGAAGGCATACAGGGATTTCTGATAACTGATTGTTCTATGAGTGAGGGATAGAAATGGTAACATTTGCCCATCATTATTATTACACTCAGGAGTCAATGAATATTAATGAACGAGTGCACGCTCTTGGGCATTGGCCAGTTTAAACAAGAATAGGCTTGAGGGGGATTCCTTGGTGACATGGTGTTGAATGGTGTCTAGTGTTCTCACTGTTTTGCCTCTAAATATCTTGTGCCTTGTTCTATTTCTGCCCCCTGAACTTTGGAACAAGCCAGACAGAATTCTGTAAAAAAAAAGAAAAAGAACAACTGAAATCTATTCCACACTATGCATTTCAGCAATTTCCTGCTTTTCACCTTGAGTGGTGAGACATAAAATAGATTATTATTATTACATGTAATTATTGTCATCATTTATATGCTTAGTTATGGTTATTGTTTGTGATAAAAAAAAGCAAACTATCCAGAGAATCAACGCATGCTGGAAAATGCATTGGCCTTCAAAGCGCAATGTGCCCACTTGTTGGCCTTTAAAGTGAAGGATTGGTTTAAAACAAAAGTGTTTATTCATCCTTTTACAATTATATGCAAATAGGTTATTGGTTGCTAAGGAACTGTAAAGAAAAGATTTACCTCTGAACTCTGCTCAACTAACTGATTTTCTCTAAGCGAAAAGAGGCTGGATAATGTATTGAAGCTAGTTAAGATCCTGCATGTTGCATTTGCACACTTGACCCATGTTCTTTAGGTCATATGAAGCATTATCCTCTGAGGAAAGAGATCAGTGTGTGAAAATGTAAAATCTCGGTGTAAGGAATTTATGGAAACAAAATATTTTAGTGGCCAGCTTACTTTAATTCTAAAATGAAACTTTATTTGCAACCCCATTCAGCTTTCTAAAAATAACTGCACTACAGCTGAGGGGATTCATTTCTCCTTTCATACAGGGAAAGCCTGGGGCAATGTGATATTTCCGAGGCCAGAGATCACGCAGAAAATAAGGCCCAGGGAGTGACCGTATACTTTCAAATTGTATTAATGCTAAGCCAAGCCTCCTTGACCATGAGACAAACAGCCTGCATGGAAAACAGAAGAGACAGAAGACCTGAAAAATTATACCATTACAGGTATTTCACGGAGAAAGAAAAGCAAAAGACACTGATCTGAATCCAGCGAGGTTTAGTTTTTGTTTGTAGAATAAAATGTCCGATGGAGAAGCTGAATAGAGCACGTTTGTTTATAAAATGCCCCCTTTTGAAAAGTATTTTAAGCAACTTTTGACTGCATTTAAATCGTTAAATATTTAATTGGTTATATGTAAAGCTCATGTTAGAGCATCAATTTCCTGAAGCGGTGTTTATACTTCAGCTTGGCGCACTATGAAAACTTCGGCTTTGTGCTTTTAACGTTACGTAACGTTTAACCTAACTATTTTTTCACACTTCCTCAAAAATACACATAAGCTCCGCCCCTTTCTACACATTCGGCCAATGGGATTGAAGCGTCGAGAGCGGAACTCTGCACGAAGTACCGGAAATGTTCAAATGACGAATGCATCTAATAATAACTAATAGGTAGCCTACTTTAACATACATAATGCTGATGCTGTCTGTTTATTCATTAACAGACCGGGAATTGGGGTAGCAAGGCAAGTTCCCTTTATATTTTGAGCACAGACATGGAAAATAGTTTGAGACATGACTCTTGTTAACATTACCTGAAACTGTACATAATGAGGTTAAATATAAACTAAGGTAGCCTACATTGACATGTTTATTTAGCAGATGCTTTTACCCATGTGATATGACAGTGTTCTTCATCATTCATTGAGTCCACCATACTAAATGTTCTTGCTAAGGAAAATGTCCTAATAAACAATTACAAGTCCTAATTAACAATTAAAACAAATGCATGAATGCTTTAGATGTGGGACACAATGCGGCACGTGGAACAGGTGAGCAGGAGAGCGCCGCAGGCATCTGTAGCAGTTGTCACAGACAGTGAGAGGCCCTTGGGAGCACCTGGCTGATTACATACAGATCCCACTGGGCCGGTTCAGCGACAGGACAGCTCAATTACAGCAGTAAGCAGAGACAACAGAGTGAAATTAAAGCTGATAAACAGGACAGTGTCATATGCGGGACAGGAAGGAGAGCGTCTGAGCGTGTGTGTTCAGGGGTGAGGTGAGGGAGATGTCAAACGGCTCTCGGGAGAGAGCTGCCATGGGAGGTCCTGTGAGCAGATGCATGCTGGTGTGTTTGCTTGAAACTGAATGAAGTGTCTTAACCATGCTGATCTCTAGAAAGCATCAAACACCAAGGGTGGTATAATTAAGTCAATTGCTCTAAGTGTGTTAGAGGAACATTATCCTGTCTGGTCCAGGCTCTTATGGCTCTGTTGTGGTCTGTTGAGGTTCTGCTTACCATCTCCTTTGTACAGGCTTTGTATGGGCTGAGAGGTGTGCCTTTTCTTTTGCAGTATATATGATGGAATCAAGTTACTTTTGTTAGTTTTAAGCAGCAAATAGCTCTGCTTACTTTTTAATCTCTTCATTAGTTTAATTTAGATTTTTTTTTAAACACATAAAAAAATCAGATCCCCTTAAGTGAACTCAAAAGTAAGCTTAGTGAAAAACGACCCAGTTATTTTTAAATTTATCTCTGACCTTGAAAGTGGACTCAGAACTCATTTTGGCCCACTCAAGCTGTGATATGGTCCATTATATAACATTAATATATCAGCGTGGTAAAAAAGAAAAGCTGCATCCCAAATGACGCACTATACACTATGCACTTATAGACTATGTACTAATGCACTATGTACTACTCAGTTATGTACTGTATAAATTATATATGGTTATTTTGTCATTCATAATCGGAGTCTGGTAGCCCCTCCCCCTTCGCTACGTAATTAAAGCTGCGACAGTTGAGTGCATGAAGTGTCCAACATTCCACACTTAATTTTTTCGGTTATTTAAGTGCATCATCCGGGTATTTAAAGTTCACTTTTTCTTTTTGGAATTTTCAGTGTGAACGCACTACTCGCACTATTTATACTACAAAACGTCATAGAATAGTGCATAAGTACGCGATTCGGGACGCACCTAAAATGTATTAAAATATTTTTGCAAATGACAATGCAAAAACAAAAAATAGCAGAAAATGTGTAGATTTTGTGATCACATTTTCACAGACATAACTTAGTTTATGATAGTTATGATATCATATCATATCATAAGACAGTTTTATACAGTTTTGTTTGTAGATATCAGTTTCAGAGGTTATCAAACTTGGAGTTAGGGACTCCCAATGGGGTGCAAGGGGTTTATGGAAATTTATTTTTAGGACTGTAAAAGGTAATGGTGAATGATAATGATATTTTAATTTTCATTTCAGTTATATTGGCTATTGATATTTATTGTGAAAAGTGCTATGCAAATAATAAATAAATAAATAAAATTAAAAAAATTCAAATGTTTGTCTTCGGGTTTCTACATATCTAATAGTGGGTAGAACAAAAATATACATTTGATGTACAAAATCAATATTTTTAGATCATATTCTAATAATTTTAGATAGATAGATAGATAGATAATGAAGTCCTTTCATTCCATTTCAAAATGCATAACTTTGTACCTTTCCCCTTAAGGGTGCATATTAGTACCTTAGAGGTACATATTATGACCTAAACAGAACATATTAGTGCCTTTTGAAATGATACCGCTCCACTTTTGTACCATTTTTTCCCCTAAGAATGTTGCAAGGGGATTATCATGTTTGTGGGTTTCTTAGCGTCAAAGATTTTGAAAACCTCTTGCTTCTAAGTGCCTAAATCAAAACTGAACATTTTTCAAAGATGTGATGCCAAAAAACGCTGGGTTGATCCAATGAGTGCTTTTGAAGATGAAATAAGATGACTTGACAAAGTTTGCCAGGTTACCTCTAGCCAGTCAGATTGAACTGATTGTTTCAGTCAGTGCTTGCTATTTTTGTGTAGAGTAGGCTATGCATCAGACGGACAGCAAACGGATTGTGGCCATCCGTACACTTCCCACCTGAGGTCGAGACTAGACTTCAACTGAATTTCTTCCCTGTGTGGATAGCAAACTGTAGTACGTCACAGTCATTTGTTCATATATTAAAGCTAATAAGCATTTCCTAAGAGCTGCATTAGCACTGCTTCATTTAGCTTGTGCGTATAGTTTCCATTTGACCACAGGTAGTACAGCAACAAAAATATTCCAAGTACTCAAGCTCAGCATTACAACTGGAGCCAGGGACAAATCAATTTAGCCTAAATTGTCATTTTGTAGAGCAAAAACACATTTAATTTTGAACTGAGCTTACTTCGTCTGTACAAGCTTGTGAATAATGAACATCCTAAATCTTTATTAGCGTTACCTTGGTGATCGTACTAGCACAAGAGAGACTGTTAAAAAAATAGCACTGTCAGAGCTCTAGATATTGTGTTTGCTCTGCCAAATAATAAGACATGATGACAGGAAGGAATTTGATCATGTATTTTGAGCCTGACATATAATGACCTGACCATGCATCTACTCAAACCCAGCGCTTATAACTGCTGCCAGTTCAAGGATGATTTAAAGTAGTTAGCAAGTTTTCTCTGCCAAGCTCTATGTATCTGTAATTATATGCAGATGGGTGGACTGATGAGTGCTGAGGTGCTGGTGTGGTTTATGGTTTAACATTGACCAAGCAGCCAGATGCAATGTGAAGGATGTGGTTTTCGGACATGAACTTCATATCATTATGGGAAAGAGTATGATGTTTTCTCTTTTTCTATCCTGATTTACAGCAATCTGAATTTTCCTTTCTACATATGTAGCGAGACCAATTACGTCCCGTAGGAATATGTTCGGTAAGTACTGCTTCTTGGATATACTGCAAAACACAGAAAGTACATACTTAACCTCTCGCCTTCCGCTTTGTACAAACTTGTTAAAAGATCTATGCATCTTTGCATGGAGAGCGACTGGTTTGCTTGGTCTTCACACAAACCGTGTCATTTACTTAAGTCTTATTTGCACAGAGTGTGCCTTTGAAAAGCAGATGAATCTACAGCGTAAAGAAATACTGTGAATGTAAACATTTCGTGAGAGATATTTTATCCTCTCCTCAGAGGTCTTGATTTAAACACCCTGGTCGCACACAGTTCCTCGGCTTCAGTTTTTCCATATGCCGTCTCAGAGTGCCAGATTATCTAAACTCCTGGAGATTATTTCTCTTGGCTCTGGAGTTGTCAGCATGAAATTAGGCGTTCGCTAAAATAACGGCTGGTGTCAAAGTTGTACATTGTCTCAGGAATCTTCTCTCTGCCAAGAGGAGAGAGGTGTGAGAAAAGGGAGTTACCCTGCTGTCTTTCATTTAGAGCAGTGCTTCTCTAACTGGGGTACACAGACTGCCCCAGGTGGTACACGGCAGGATTCTGGTGTAACGAATCAGTCCACTGAAGGCGAGAGTAGTGAAGAACCCAAGTGCATCTGCTGGGTTCATTTTTTAGGCCGTGTATTCTGTAACGAATCAGTCCACTGAAGGCGAGAGTAGTGAAGAACCCAAGTGCAGTTTATTTACAGTGTGATCCAAACATCCAAACAATAATCCGAGACTTGACTTGACATGAACAGACTTGACTTGACGAGGCATACACATACACAAGGCTGAGATACATGAAGGCAAGGGAAGTATGACACAAACAGCATAAAACAATTACAAAATAAAAGACATGGAAACATGAACAAGACAAAACCCAAACACCACATTACATCTGGAAATTGATTATACAATTTAATTTAACTTGGTATTTTTATTTTTATTTGTTTTATTTCTAAAATTGATGGAAACCCATTTCTGCCTCAGAGTAAAAAAATCAAAAGCTGATTGTGACTTTATCTCACAAATACAACTTTATTTCTTGTAATTGCAACTTTTTCTTGTTATGATTTTAGATCTTGCAATTGCAACTTTTAATCTCACATGGTGACTTTATATATAAGTGATTTTATGGTTATACTTTATTTCGATAGTCCACTTTAGGCATTCTATTAACTATAAGTAACTTTGTAACTACATGTCAACTAATTATCATTAATTTGCAACTACATGTCTACTAACTCTCAGAGTAGACTGTTAGGGTAGGTTTAGGGTTAGTAGAATAAGTTGACAAAGAAATTGTTAGAAGATATTAAGCAGACAGTCTACTAATACTCTACTAACTGCTAGTTGACATGTAGTTGCAAAGTTACTTACTGTTAATAGAATGTCTAAAGTGGACTATCGAAATAAAGTGTTACCGATTTTATTTCTCACAATTGTGACTATATCTTACAGTGTGACTTTATATCTAGCAATTGCGACTTTAAAGGGGTCATCGGATGCGACATGCACTTTTACAAGTTGTTTGAACTGAAATGTCAGTGGATTACCTTTATTTTTTAAGGGAATAAGTCCCCCGATCTACCTAAATGCGTTTATGTTGGCGCGAATCATTCGTGATCCAGTATGAGTGTTTCTTTTATGAATCTTTGCAAATCGCCTTTCCTAATAACGTGCTAGTTAGCAAGTTTCATGATGAATGTGGCTAAAGTTTACAGTTTTTCAGACAATGGCTCGTCACCCCATGGAAGAGAGGGGCGGGTCTGCAGAGCTAATTAGCATTTAAAGCGGCATGCAAGAAAACGGCTTGCTCTAAAAAAGAGCTGTTTTTGGCAAGGTAAAAAGGGTGTTGTTTTACACTACCATAGAGAAATTTTAAACAAAGTATGTTACCGGCTTTTCATTAAGACCCTAAAGAATCATATCAACTTGTGGAAAATGGGCATCCGATGACCCCTTTAAATCTGACAGTGTGATTTAGGGATGCACCGAATATTCGGCAACCAATATTCGGCCGAAAAGAGCAAAAAAAATCTCTTTCGGTGTTCTTTTCGAATAAGCGAAAGGCCGAATAATATGAACCGAACAGTGACGAACGTTATCAAATAGAGGCACGTGCTAATGCAGCAAACATGTCGACAGTGTGAAAGTATTTAAAACTATCAGAGAAAGACACAGCAATCATTACAAGCGTGAAGCTCCGACAGCGAGAGACTTAGTGCTGTATCAAGTCTCCGATGAGAAGAAGAGGTGGCTAATGCAGGTGGTTAGGTTACTGTATGATGATTGAAATCGCGAAATTACCTCAAACGATTAGTAAATAAACTGCAGAATGTTATATTTTCTAATGCATGCATGAATTGCATGTATTCTGACAGCGCTGCACGAGCTCGCAGTGCCAGGGTTCGAAGTCCAAAGCGCGAGGAAAATCTGCAAAAACTGTGTTACTCTTCAGTTGCTCAGTAACATTTTTGTGATTTTTTTAAAGGCATGTGACAATGTGATACGTGCGACAAACATCTTCCCAAATTCGTAATGAGAATCATTTATAAATCTGCATGCTGTTGTCAACAAAAAGATGCACTGAGCTCTTCCTGCGGGTTTCTGCCAAAATAAAAGCCGAGAAAAAGCAACAACTCCATCGACATTCATAAATGATAGTATTGTAATTTTACTGTCGTTATGTAAAATAAAATAAAAAAGTAAGACAATAATAATGATAATAATAATTACCCTACAACAGCTCTGTTAATACATTTATTATAACATTCACACATAGTGTTCAAATTGGGATCTGTAATATATTCTAATGTTTTAAAAGAATTCTCTTCTGCTCAGCAAGGCTGCCTTTATTTGTACAGTAAAAAATACATGCCTGATTCAAGTCTCAAAAATGGCCCCAAAATATTAGGCTATTTTACTAACTTAAGTTAAATTTTGCTTTGATGGTATAATGTCTGCTAGAATTATTCGGCCTTCGGCCCAGTGTTTCATTTTGTTCGGCTTCGGCTTCAGTCTAGAATTTTCATTTCGGTGCATCCCTAGTGTGACTTTATATCTTGCAGTTGCAGCTTTGTTATATTTTGATTTCATTTCTCGCAATTGCTATGTTATTTCTCGAAATGTCACTATATCTCACAATTGTGACTTTAAATCTCACAGTGTGATTAAATCTTGAAGTTTCAACTTTATATGTCACAATGTCACCTCATATCTTGCAATTGTGTCATTTTTTTACATTGTAACTTTATATGTCGCAATTGTGACTTTATTTGTCAGCGTGACATATTTTGCTATTGCAATGTTATTTCTGACAATGTCACTTAATATCTCACAAGTATGACTTTAAATCTGACAGTGTGACTTTATATCTTGCAATTGCGATTTTAAATCTCACAATTTGACTTTTTATCTCGCAGTTGCGTCTTTTTCATAATGTCACTTTATATTTAACAACTGGGAACATAAATATCGCAGTGTGACTTATATTTTGCAACTTTTATTTTAAACTTTTATCTCATAGTTATCTTTTGTATTTTGTACTCTGAGGCAGAAACAAGCTTCCATAAATTTCTTATCTTATATACAATTTTAATAAAGCTTTGTGACTACAACAGGTTCATGCCTATTTGGTAGGCAGTAAGTCTGTCTGTAAAAAGACTCGGACAATACGCAGAGCTCATATGTGCATCATGATGCTAACAAAGCCTGTTGGATTATTTTCAATCTAAGAAACACTGTATCTCAATTTGCTTGTTGACATCTGGTGGAAGCATCATAGCGGTGAAATATCGATTAGTAAATAATAAAACTGTAATGAGAGATGACATATCCGTTTGCATGTGGTTAGCAAAAGCCAGTGAGTTATTAATCACAAAGCAGATTTAGCAAGGCACACTCAAATTGTGTTGCATGTCAACATTTGGCTTCCCCCACCCAAAACATGTGCTCCAAATGAGGCTTTTAATGCATTACCCTGCTATTCCAAGAGAGCAGCAGGATCTGATGGAGTGTTGCCTTCAGACTGCCAACAGGTCACGAATCGGAGTCAGAGGAGGGTGAATAAAATCAATGCTTCATATCTCGCAATGTGCTTCGTTCATCATCGCTAACCTTTATTTACGGTATCTGGTCGCCTAGTACATGTCAGGACTCTCGGAACCAAATATTCGATCCATCCCATCAATATTTATGAGATTTTTTTCCACTTATATACAGCATTACGTCAATATTGTTTAATTGCTTGTTCGGTTAAATTTACGATGGAGCCTGAGCCATGTTATGCAAAGAATTATGGCCCATACTATGTTTTGTTGCCATTTTCGTGTCTCAGGTTTACCAACAAGGCTGTTAAACCCAAATCCAACACATAAAACAATTCTCATTTCATGCTCAGATTTGCAACATTATGTCAAGCTCCACTTTCATCCGAGGCCCACAGAAACCAGCTGTGTTTAAGTCCAGGCTTTGTACAGTATCAGAGGTACTGGAACTTTGTCAAGAAAAAGATGTAATGAGATCTAAGGCACTGAACAAATGTCCCTGGGAGATTTACTCCCGCCAAACGGCACAGGCTGACCATAGTTCAAACCTTCAGTCTGATTTATGTGCTACTTTATCTGATTTAATGAGCATTTCAACAATTAGCTTAGCCTGCATCAGAGCACTCGGAGTGGCATATCAGTCATGACCTGTGAAAATACAGCTGCTTTTTTAACGATGGCAAACATGGGCTTTCATTTTAATGGGCGGATCTCACAGCTCGGTCGCAAGCGAGGCTCATTATGTCATCTTGTAAGGGGAGCCGTCATTTCTCCCTTTTTTTCACCACCTCAGCCACTGACTTTTAGAGGAATAATATATCATCTCTTAAAATAGCCCGTCCCACGCTGCAGGTATGGGGAGATCTCCGCAGAGGAAGATTGGAAGATCAATTAGAGCCACGAGGCAGCTTGTTGTCACTGACGCATCATTAGTAGCTTAATCAAGAGTAGTTTGATGCTTTTTCAACCAAAAATGAATTCAAAGTCCATCCCCTAGCGCAGCAAATGAGGCATGGTGTTTTGATTTCTTTGGTCAATATACTGGAAAGACACATAGCCACTGTTATCGTGTTGACATGTGAAGGGGTCGGTGAAAGATTTCTCCAGTTCACCCCCTGTGTATATTGTGAAATGTAGTTAGGTGTTGCTCGACGAGGCTTTGTTAGGCCGCACATCCGTAGAGATGCATACACACGCGCTCTGTGTCTGCAGAGAGGTGGAAGAACAAAAGTCCAGCAGCACCGCTGAGATTATAGCCTTAAGAAATAAGAAACTGCACACTGTCATGATGACATGTTGCTAAGCAACTAATAACAGTTTTTATATTGATCTTCAATGTAATGTTTCTTCTAAGGGAGGACATGCAGCTTTGCAAACTGTAAATCAGAAACATGAATCATGTGTTGCTGCAAATTGAATTCATCTTCAGTGCATTTTTATATATCAGGTGAAATTAAATTTTTACATTGTACAGTGGTAAATTGCATTTAAAACGAAAGAATAAAGCTAACTTTGGGAATATGATTATGAAAGGAAATGAATACAAATGTTACCAATAACAGAAACTGCTTAAGATTCATCAGTATAACTCAGATTAATTCAGTTGTTTATCAGGCTTCTCTTTCCAACTGGATCCGATTTAACAGTCGGATCCAAGACGTCTTTGTAAGTCTGGAGTTTCTTCAGACTTTGCATATGTTGCTAATTAAGCAGACAGGCTGGATCTGAATCTAGACTCTTCTTAAAGGGACAGTTCACCTATAAATGAAAGTTCTGTCATTATTGGTTCACCCTTATGTTATTCCAAACCTGCATGACTTGCTTTTTTATTTGTGGCATGAAATAAGCTTCAGAAAAGGATGCCAAAGCAAACCTAAAGAACATTATAGCTTTGTATGACAGAGGATGGAAAATGTCATGCATGTAGAAATATTTAGTAATTTGTATATTAATAAAAAAACAAAAGAGGAAAACGTCTGTAAAATTAAAGAGTAAGTTAGAAAATGATCAGTATTATGCTTTAACTGCAAAAAGAAAGAAAAGAAAATACACTACCCATGTCGGTCACAGAAGGTGAACTTTCCACTGGATATAATTGTGTAAGCACCATTTTCTTCCTCCCAATAAACACAGCGAAACCTGGTAGTAAAACTATTTGACACAGTTAAATTAATCACATCTCCATGCCTCGGGCGCCCCATGTGAATCCCCACATGGTGCCAGCACAGACAGGATATTGGCACACTTGGAAAGATTGGCAGATAGAAAAGGACAGTCTGTCAATGTGAAGCTTTGTATGACAGAGGATGGAAATTGAAGCGAAATAAAATATGCACTAGCTCTTTTATTCATGAGTTCATTGGATAGTGATTATAGAGATTCATTAGTGAATCATTGTTTTGAGTCAGATCTGTAAATGAATCAGTTGATCATTTGACTAAACCTGTTTGAATCACTGCTTGATTAATTAAATTAAGTGATGGCCTTTATATATATTACTGAAATATCATAATGTGAGAAGGGTCTGACATTTCTGAATGACAAAAAAAAATGTCATGCATGTAGAAATATTTAGTAATTTGTATATTAATAATGTTGAACAATTTGTGTTAATGTGTAAAATTAAAGAGTAAGTTAGAAAATGATCAGTATTATGCTTTAACTGCAAAAAGAAAGAAAAGAAAATACACTACCCATGTCGGTCACAGAAGGTGAACTTTCCACTGGATATAATTGTGTAAGCACCATTTTCTTCCTCCCAATAAACACAGCGAAACCTGGTAGTAAAACTATTTGACACAGTTAAATTAATCACATCTCCATGCCTCGGGCGCCCCATGTGAATCCCCACATGGTGCCAGCACAGACAGGATATTGGCACACTTGGAAAGATTGGCAGATAGAAAAGGACAGTCTGTCAATGTGACTTTTTCTATTTTTGAAAAACCCAAACGCTTAATGCTTGCGAATACCACAGAATATAGTTTGATTTAGGTGTTTTTGTGATTTTTCTTGGAAGATAAATGATTTTGACTCCTAGATAAACAGGGCTGTTGATGTTTGCCTGATTAAAAACACTGTCATGGCAGTCTAACCGAAGAAAAGTCAAGGTTTATGAGCGGGCCGCATGCAGTAATGATTTCTGGAGAAAGCTCAAGGCTGACGGAGACATAATAGGCCAGTTCTGCCTCTCATGTGGTCCTATCTGAGAGTGACTCATGCGATACTTAATCCTGGTGATTCAGGGAGGGAAACCCAACATTTTATGTAAAGTAAAAGCCATGAATTATAGGATTGTCCAGTGCAGCTATTATTTATTTGATCTTTTACGCCGACACATCCCGGTCCGGTAATGAATTGGGTTGCAATTTGTCAGTGAGGAGCGATACAATCTCCCGTTCTTTATCTGCTCTGAAATGAGCAGTATTCTCAACGGAGGACCATAAAACAACACATTGTGTCACTGATTAGCCAAATCCATTATGCTCTAATTAAATCACTAGATACTGCACATTACTGCTCTGAGCGCTGCAGTGGCCTTTATCACTAAAGCCCACAGATAATTATTTGATTTATTTGATTAGCTTGTTTTCACTTTGCAGTTCTTACTTTTTATGGAATATTTTAGAGACATGCTCACGTTTTCTTTTTGCATTTTCATTTATTATTATTTACTAGATCTGTCTAAAAGACACCATCTAACTAATACGTCGCTAGCTTAAAAGTTTCGATTTTGTGTAAACACTGAAGAATTATAATGCATTTCCTCACATCATAGTGCTTCCTTCCTCATTTTACCCTTTAGCCTGATGTTAGACTAGCGCTCTTGTCTTGAGCGCTAAGTTAATTGTCAGATCGCTATGATCCCTGAGGCATCTGAGGTGTCTTTTACTGTTGAAATGTCCCATATTATTTGACTTTTCCCACCATTTTTTTTCTCTCTGAAATGTACACTAACGTTCAGTTTGTTTTAAAGAAATTAATATTTTGGTCAGACTTTATTTTAAGCTCCAATTCTCACTATTAACAAACCATTAACTACAACTTTTGCCTTAATAAACTCCTAATTTGCTGCTTATTAATAATAGTTAGTAAGGTAGTTGTTAAGTTTAGGTATTGGGTGATTAGGAAAGTAGAATATGGTCATGCAGATTATGTGCTTTATAAGCACTAATAAACAGCTAATATGTTAATAATTGGCATGCTAATAAGCAACTAGTTAATAGTGAGAATTGGTCCCTATACTAAAGGTGTTTGAATAATATATTTGTCACAGTAATGTCAGAATATTGTTTACATTATTGATCAGTGGTGTACCTTCGGAGTAGTCGTGCACTGTTTTATAGCAGTTTTTTGTTGTAAAGCTTAATGTTCGAAACAAACCACAAATTTTATTAAAATTCTTACCTTTGTGGATTTAAGGCAAGTTGGAGCTTATCCTAAGAGGTTATGTATGATGGTTACTAAGAACTTTCTTTAGAACAATCTTAGGAAAAACGTTAAGAACATTATAAAGTAATGTTTTTGAGAATACAAAATATTTATAACTTTATTCTTAAGCTAGAAAATGAGAAGAAAAGTTAAGAAGAATATTATTCGTAATAATCTTACATGAATTTGGCACCTGAAGTATTAAAATACTGTGTAAAATCTAAAAATATGAAACATTAGGTTAATATTAAAAATATGAATATTTCCTTTCTAGCTGGATTAAAAAGATTTGCGCTTGTTATTTTATTCCTCTGATGTTAATTTCATCTGCTTATAGAGTCTGCACAAACAGTAGACACATTAGGCCTTTTATAGTCTCTCCGTGTCCAATCTCAGTCCAGGTGGCTTAAATATCCTGACATGTGTACGCTGTACCTTAATATACCAGAATATGTTTATTCTGAATGACGCGTTTTTATTCCTCTGATGTTAATTTCATCTGCTTATAGAGTCTGCACAAACAGTAGACACATTAGGCCTTTTATAGTCTCTCCGTGTCCAATCTCAGTCCAGGTGGCTTAAATATCCTGACATGTGTACGCTGTAGCTTAATATACCAGAATATGTTTATTCTAAATGACACGTGGTGGGGGGTGTATAAATTGAGACAGATTAACAGTAATTGGCAGTTTTACAGAAGGCAAAATAAGGAAAATAAATGGCAAAGCGTACACTCATTCACTCAGACACTTCCAGCATTCCTAACCCAGCGTGTCATGCGGTCGTATCTGTCCAGCTAATAAATTTACCCCAAATAGCAAGATGTTGACAGCAGGTTTCCCATTGCAAAGCTCTTACCGCACATTAACTTATAAGTACCCGACACATGGAAATTAGCTTTTACATTTTCTGCCCCTCTGCTCCTTTGGAACTTATCCCAGAAGGATGTGTCTCTTTGAAAGATTGCACTGAACTGCAACCAAAAAAATAAGAAGTCAAATAAAAAAAATCACCTCCATTAGAGTCAGTCGAGATGTTAGAGAGATATTAACAGGTTAGCAAGGGCCAGGGTGCTTCTAGATCATTTTAACTGGCACTGCCAAGATTCTTTTCCAGGTACACATTTATTTTGGGATATATGGTGCCAAAACATCGCAGGTGTTGTTGTGAAAGTACCATCTGGTTCATTAATTTAAAGTATTCCAGAAAATTGCGGACCCCCCTAGGAATGATATACGAGCTGAATGTATTCCTTAAGCAGACTTAGCATTTTAAATACCACTCTGCAAAGAAAGGAAACTTTGGATAGCTTAAGTGTTCGCAGCATGTGTAAATTGATTAGAGATGAAAGTGTAAAAAACCAACTGCTGAGGAATTCCTGGGGGTTATGATGATGAAATAGGCTGACAGACTGTTGCCTAAACCGCCTTTTCAATACCGACACCTGGAAGTGACCCGTGTGGTAGCAGGGCAGTCCTGTCTTGGCACCTTTGACACGTTCACCCTGAGGGGGCAGAGAGCCAGTAGTCTCCCACACTCTCTGGTTAACCTCCTGTCACTCTGGGGTGGTGAGTAAGACCCGTTTGAACCCCAATAAAGAAGGCAACTCGCATATGCCTTGCCAAAAAAATCCAGCATTGCCAGTTAAAAATTTCTGTTGTTTTGAATGCCTAAAATTGAGCCTGACTGTTATTTATATGGGAATTCTGATCACACATATTTGTGTGGTTCTTTGTGCCACACCATTATTTAATTTCAAGACATATGTGAACATAATTAAATTTTTTACCAATCCATTTAGCATTGTGATACAAAATTTCAGAAAAAAACACCCCTGAACTGCGCATAATGAATGAAAAATTATATTTCAGTTCTTTTGCATCCACTCAAAAAACATTTGCGTTCCCCCAAGAAACTTTCTTGCTTGCACAACTTTTGCAATGGAATTAATATGAGGTGGGAGGGAAAACTATATTTTAATGCTTTTGTTAGCAAATGAAAAGTTTCTCAGGGGAACACGATACTTTTATGAGAAAATGCAAAAGGTTTTGCAAGCATATCCAATATTTTAGCAAGAGAACACAAAAGTTTTGAGAGCAAATGCAAAATCATTGAAATATCATTTTTTCCTCCCATCTTATATATTTTTTTCCATTAACATGTTCACTGTTGTACATATTAGTACATTTATACTGTTAAAAATATTTCAATCACTTTATTTCAATCAGTCTTAATGTTCTGTGCTACATGCATGGACCAGACTTTTTTTTTCATAGTCAAAAGTTTCTACATGTTCACATATTATAATGAATACAAATAATACAATATACAGGGAAACGTAGCAATTCATAAGACATTTTAGAATAAACTCTGCATGCAGTAAATAATTATGTTCACCTGCTGTGAGTAAAATTTACTCCATTATGAGTTGATTTGGCACAGGAAAAACCAAAGGGAATTAATACATATGCCGTTTAAAGTGTTATAATGGGTAGCTGGCAGCCATGCTGTTAAAGTCAACAAAATACTAATTCATTCATACATTCATTTACACCCTTTTCCAGTTTACAATTAAGCATAAATTAGTTTGTTGTTGATGGCAAAAATTCCTCAACAGCTTAGTAAGTGATGCACTAGCATGTGTTTCCTCTGAAGACATCGGTGTACATCTTTCACGATTTCTCACAGACCTCACTAATGAAACCTAATGAGTGTGGAGACCTGCTCGCTCAGAATGCTGTCAGGGATTGTACAGGTGTTGGCACACATGAGCAAAAATGCTTGTTACAGGTGTGTGTAAACCCAAAAACTTGGACGAAACTAACTTTTTTTTAAAGATTGCAGACAAAAAGCTGAGTCTGCCATCTGCATGATGTGTTTATGTTGGTGAAGGCAATTTGAAAATATGTCAGTCAAGGAGGTCACTGTTAAGGTCATCAGCTGCGTGACCAATGGAGTTCTCAACAGGGGCCACTGAGGTCAGTTCACTTAAGATCTGAGGATGAAATAACACTGGCAGTAGAAGTTGTAAATACACAATTAAATTTTTTTTCTATGGATGGCAGTTCAAAAATAACCATATATTCTGACTAAATAACTGAAATAGCAAGTAACATGCACATGACATTTTTTTTCTTTTTTAAGAATTCATAATTTTATTTAGCAAGGATGCGTTCAATTGATCAATAGTGACAGTAAAGACATTTGTAATGTTACAAAGCATTATTGTTTCAAATAAATGCTCTTTGAACTTTCTACTCATCAAAGAATCCTGAAAAAAATGGTTTCCACAAAAATATTAAACAACACAACTGCTTTCAACACTGATGATGATAAGAAATGCTTCTCAAGCACCGAATCAGCATATTAAAATGATTTCTGAAAGATCATGTGACACTAAAGACTGGAGTAATGCCTGCTGAAAATTCAGCTTTGCCATCATATGAATAAATTGTTTAATAATATACTGAACTAGAAAACAATTCTTTTAAATTTGAATATTTTACAATACTACTGTTTTTACTGTATCAAACATAAGAGACTAATTACAAAAACAACCCCAAACTTTGTAATGGTAGTGTATATATTGATAATATTTTAATATATTATAGTAAGATTTTTTGCCAGTCTTTATATTTATTTCATAGAATTTTTAAAACCATAAACTGGTTTCCAAATATAGCCACACTGTTACCTAGTGAGTTTGCCTAAGGTGCCAATACAATTTGTTAACTAGGTCACCAATTACATTACCTTTGTATCGCTGACAAGCTTATGGCTGAAATCACAAAGAGCAAAAAAACACAATGGGAGTATTCAGTGCAAGTTTAAGACATGCTAAAGGAAGGTATGATAAAGACAGTGTTTACCAAACGAGAAGTCAAGATGAATCTGAAGGTAACTTCTCTGATTTCACTCTTTGTTGATTTCAGCTGTGATCTTCATGACATTACTCATCGGTGAACTTCTCTGTGAGTTCACACATGAAGCCATAGGTCTATGAACGCTCATATTTCGCCCTCCATCATAATGCAGAATAAATGCATGCGCACATAGCACAAACAAAGCATCAGTGATTGCAATTCTACATCATTTGAAGGCAGGCCTAGGGATAGCGATTGCACATTCCAGCTAAATAAATGCAGACGTTTGTGAAACGCAAAATTAGGGATATTTTTGTCACTTGGGGATGTCAATAAACAATGAAGACATTGTAATGAGCTATATAAAAAACATCTATCAGCGCAGATAGGAGCAAGCAATAGAGGGACGGTTATTGAATGTTCATGGGTGCTGCTTCCCCTCAGAGTGATGGATCTCACGCCAGCGCTCCAGGGCTCACGCGACCCCAACGCCAGATTAAATCTGACACTCATGACCGCAACTGTCAGGGCCACAAAACGAATGGAAAACCAAGAGCGACAGACTAATTAGGTCTTTCCTGAGAGGTGGTTTATTTTCATATTTACTCCAGAGCGGTGAAGGCCAAATCCCCGCTCACCCCCTAGAACTACCGTGCCACACAAACAGATCATAATTACAAAGAAAATAGGCCTGATTGCTTTTTGATTGGGTTAATAGGCATATTGAAACATACTTCATTTGCTGGCACATGCAGGGGGTGAGAAAAAGCACAGGTTGTTGGCCTCTATTAGTGCAGAAGACACATTAATGGCTTTTAATGAATATTGTTTGTATTAATCTTGTCTTGTGGTGAAACAGATTGAAGGCGCATTCCATTACTAGTCAAAATTGCACACAAACAGAGAATGAATCATGGATCAAGAGCGGCAGAATGCTGTAAATTACTAGCCATATTTGCTGATTTATGGGACTGTCCTCCCAGTTTTATGGGTTTGTCAAGAAGATGGAGGGGGTAAGCTACTGACTCAAGATTTCAGAATGGCTGCTAACATGCTAAGTTATTTGTATAAAAGATATTATGAATGAGAATCAAGGGTCTCTAATTTAAAAACCTTTTTTAAATTAAGAACATTTTAGTAATAATTCACTCTGGTAAAACAGGCTAAGTTTTTTTTGACGTACTGTAGCCTAATAATGCTAACTTACTTGCTAACAATGCTAACACGTTTCTGTTCATTTAAATAATTTAGGATTGCGTACATCTATAATTTCACATTTATGAATGTCTTTCTCTTGCAACATTGACCAAACCATGCTATGTTACCATAAATATATATATATTTAACTTATTACATTTAGTTGGCTGTATTAATTTGTGTTCACCGGGATGTATATTTCCATTTTTTTTAGTGCCGCTGTAATTTACGTTTTCATTCCACAATTTAGCTACTATTTTATTTTTATCATCCACTAAATGTGTGGAGGGGAAGAATGTAAACCCCTCTCGGTTGATTATTGTACCCTCTGCTGGTTCACTAATGAAATACACTTGTGGCTTTTATTCTGCTACACGGAGTGCTTAGCACGCTGTCCACTGAGTAAATAAATGAGCATTAATTGGACATTATCTCTTTTTTCGCTTGGAAGCCTATAGGAATTGTCCACTAAAGAGCATTTGGAGTTTATTTCAATGAACGCAGCCTGAGATTTGATTTAGAGCTTGATTGCAAACAAAGGTTAAGCACAAATGCTTTCCTGCTTGACCTGTCTTGTACATAAAATGTACTACAGTTTGCTTATGGTGCTATCGCTATGTTTTTATGGCGTGTGTTTATGTAATAAGGTTAATGCAATGAGCTAATAATGATTTTCATAAAACCTAATTAGGGTTTTCCTTGTTTAATAGTAGGCTATTAAACAAGGGTGCATTTTGTTAATGACATATTCTGTGGGATGAAGGGAGGGGGTCCCGGGGTTGGTGAGATCCATGTTTCCATCTCACTTGCTCTATCGGAATCATAATTTTGCCTTTTTTCTGCGGCAGGATTTGTGCTTGATCTTCCCTCAAGTGTAATTATAGACTAGCTTTGCCTTCTGTGATATCCAGACCAATAAAATTACACTTCACTCAGTCCATTTTTCATTCCACTGCCACTGTGCTGTTCTCTAAATTTAATCTTAGGTATGGTGAAGTTGAGTTTCCCATGCCAACCACAATAGAGCGGTCCCAGATAGAGCCACAGTTGCTTGATTATAGCATTGCCATTGACCTCAAGCATGTACGAAAACAGAAAATCGCTGCAAGTATTCCCGATGCGCCCGCGTGTTTTGATAAGATTTAGATGTTAAGCAGAATGACAGCAGCGCTCCAGAGGAACGACTCCAGAGATCCAGACTGTATGGCTCAGCAAGTATTACTGAAGATGTCATATCAGGCCCCATTTCCCAAATACTAGATTTCATAGTTGGATGAGATACTATTGATAGATGAACTAAGATTTCATGCCAGACATCTGATTTCAGCATAACGTCATTAGATTATTATTTTGGGGCTGCTGGGAGACAGAAGCAGTGGTGGTCACTGAGAATGTAATAGCATGAATAAATGCTCTTAAATGGATTTAGCTTTGGCCCAAATATTAACTTGTATTCAGAAAGCAGCCCCTGCTTTGCTAGCAGTCTAATATTATAATATATAATGTTATTAAACAGCTCTCTGGAATACTCTATTCTGACTGGTCAGTTGTGTCATTCAGCAGTCAGATATTTATATTAGCAGACTGCTTATCCAGGTCAATAAAACTTGTGCTACTTTCATGTTTCTCGCACAAAAGTTTGTTTCATACAAATGCAACCGGTACCTTAATTTGTTAGTTTTTAATTGTAGCAAAAATGACTTCAGAGCACTTAGGTATTATGGACTTTTTTTCTTTGGCAGAAGCTTCAATATACAGGTTAGAATTCTAAATTAATTTTAATTCAAGTAAATATTTTGTGTCCACGTATTTATTTGTTGTCATCATGATGTCTGTCTGTTCATTATCAGTGTGAATATTTCCCTATATCATATAATAGGTACTTTTTTTCTTAAAATGTTCCCTCATGCATCCAGTTCCCTTTGGAAGCCTATTTTCGCCACATTAGGGGAAAAAATGTATGACAAGTCATATTTCTGAAATGAAAAGCTGAAGTTATGAGAATATGACAAAAATGACTTAATTTACTTAATCACTTAATGTACTTAATTTTGTTTTATCTCATAAGTGACTACTATCTCATAATTTTATCTTGTCAACTTCTACTTATCTCATAACTATGATCATTTATCTCATAATTTCAATTTATGTCATGAATGTCATAATTATGAGATAAAGTCAAACTTTTCTCATAATTATGACTTGCCATATTTATTAGATTGAAATTCTGACCTAAAAAGTTTAAATTATGAGACAAGTTTGACTTTTAATCTCATAATTATGATTTACAAAAGTAACACGATTTACTGATATAAGTTTGTATGTCATGTTACTATGAGATAAAAAGTCAAAAATATGAGATAAATGTCATAATTAAGATGTGACAAGTTGAAATTATAGGAGACAAAAGCTCAAAATTATGTACAAATTAAGTCTTTTTTTTTTTGCCATAATTATGTCTTTTTAACTTATTATTAGGAACTGGCATCTCATAATTTTGACATTTTATCTCATAATTATGATTTACCAAGGAATGTTTTTTTCTTATGTGTCAGAAATGGGCTTTCTCTCCTGCCAAAAGCTCAACATTCTACGCTTGATCGCTTTCCCTCCCACCCTTGTTTGTTTAAAAATGTATTATTGATATTAATAATTTCTTCTCAGCATAGCACAGGATCCTTTTAGAAAGCTGGCCTCCAAAACACTTTCAGCGCCCTTATCATGGTCCTCTCGCAAGGGTCTGTAACCCAGCTTCCTACAGGGGGATTAACCCAAAACATGTTTTGTGTGATGGCACCGAGTGGATCTGGCTGTGGGATTTCAATAAGGCACTATTTCACTCTTGGCCAGAAAGATAATAGCCCGTATGGAGATGGATCAAGTAACGCTTCCCTTTTGCCACAGCCGATCTGAAAACTCCAAGTACAATATAGAAAAGCGTGAAATAGAATAATAACACCGTCTGAAATGCGTTTTGTTCAACACAGCTGCTGCCTCAAAGACCCATTTAGAGTTAAGACTTATATTGTGTTTATAAACAACCCAGCAGAAGCTAGTAAAGAGGAAAATGAACGAAATGGGATACGTGAACGTCTGGTACACTCAAGGGTGCTGACTCCTCAGGACACGGGTTTCTTTTTACCGCATATTGTTAACAATGAAACTCAACGCGCAGTTACGGGCTGTTAGGAGTCATTGATGGGAGATTTTCACTGAATTGAAGGTTGTGTACGTTCACAGTTCTCTACTCAGAGAATGTATCTAAATTGGACCCCTGAGCACCGGAGCGTGAGGGTTTATGAGTGACCCTTAAAGATCACAGTCAAGTGAGGACTAGCCTTCTAGTGGTTATTAACAGGATTCAGAAAAGTTTTGGGTTTCACAATCTACTATGATGACGCTTTTAAAGGTGACTTTCAGTATTCAGTGACTGCCTGCACTCTTTGTGCTTTTTTGTTTTTTTTTCCACTGGTGCCATGAATATGACATGTAACATCTCGTTCCCGGTGTTCTGTCTTGTTAACTATAAATGATTCGCATGGCACTGCTGCAAATAAACATTTTCCACTATGACTTTCTCTATGTATGAGTTCAGAATATTTCTCTTCTGTCTTTGATCTGCCTGCCTTTTCCACATGCTGTCCACAAAACGGCTCCAAATTATGTTCACTTAGACACTAATGAGCCTGGCTACCTTTGTGTAAACACAGTAGAGGAGTACAAAGGATAGAAAACAGTGTTGGTGTCGTTGTCTGTTAGCATATGCTGCTAACAATGATACATAGTTTGTACATGAATCACTGTGGTTTGGCACATCTGATGTTGTTCTTTGACAGAATCTTATCTATGTGAAGTTTTCATGTGCCATTCCTTAGGCATTACATTGTGCGCAGTTGCTTAGACCTGTTTTTGTTTTTTTTGTTTTTTTGGAGTGTGATTTTATCTATTTAATTGCAGCACATTCTTTGACATATTTAGCAGTAGGTATTTAATTAGTGAATGTGTGTGAGAACTATGTGAAGTTTGAGAGGTTAAGGTATGAATGAGGGTGAAAGTGAAGACCAGGAAAGCTTTGAGTCTGTTTGATCCAGTTTTGTCTTTTATTTCGGATTCACATTGATGCCTGACCTCATATGGACCCGAACAATATGCTAGCAAACATTCAAAAGCTAATGTCTCCTTTTAATGCTGTAAACAGTCTTTGCTGTACTGAGGGACCGAAAATGCTGCCTATTGTGTAGAAAAACATGCATTGTTCCAAAAATGTTTCAGACTCTTGCAAGAATGAACTTGTTTTGTTTTCGCAAGCCTTTTTTTTTTCTTGCTTTTGTTTTTGTTATGACAAAAATACAAGTTAAATCTGGAGATCTGCAGATGATGGTAATATAAAATAAACATCATCTCTTTTGAAACCATAACATTTAGTCCATGTAGCTCATCTTTCATTAACATCTGCTGTTATGTCTGCCAGTTCAGGAGATCAGAGGTCTGAAACAACTGGATTTGACACAGCTATATATAATAGTGTTAGTTTGTAAAAACAAAATCAGCCTACTCATAAATCCTATCAGTTCTCTTCTAAACACTGGTCAAGCTGCGGGATCATGCTTGATGCAAACCCGATCAGGAGAAAAACGTGACCATGCATATGTTTTGCTGTGCGTTTTGTTGCCCTAGGAACACATCTCTGCAGTTTCCAGTGTCAAGTGAGTTTTATTTTCAACAATACAGATACATTATTTTCCATCGGTCACACTTTATTTTAAGGTCCAATTCTCACTATTAACTATGACTTTTGCCTCGGTAAACTCCTAATTTGCTGCTTATGAATTGTTAGTAAGGTAGTTGTTAAGTTAAGGTATCTTGGATCTAAAATATGATAATTTTCCATCAGTCACACTTAGTTTTAAGGTCCAATTCTCACTATTAACTATGACTTTTGACTCAATAAACTCCCAATTTGCTGCTTATGAATAGTTAGTAAGGTAGTTGTTAAGTTTAGGTATGGGATCTAAAATATGATCATGCAGAATAAGGCATTATATGTGCTTTAAAAGTACTAATAAATAGCCAATATGTTATATGTATGCTAATAATGCAGTTAATGGTAAATATAAAGTTAATAGTGAGAATTGGTCCCTAAAGTATAACCTTTTCATCAATACAGATTAATTTGTTTAAAAAAAGCAACATTTTAAAAAATAATTTTAAATTTCAACTTCAAGCGTTTTCTGATGCATCTAAGCCACTTAAACTGTGTGTTGGCACATACAACTCATAGTGCATGTAATATATATATATATATATTGGTTTGCTGATGCAGTAATACAAAAACATTGATACATTCTCTGAAAACAAGTCATGATTTTCTGCATCTCAAGTTTATCTTATATAAATGATGTTTGGATATTTTTAGTGGAAAATTAGTGGACATAAACACATTTACTAGACCTAAACACCCCTTAAGAATATAATTTGTTGCAGAGTTAATTTGTCTGAAGCCACATAATAGCGTTGTGTGAGGAACAGACCAAAATTTGTTATTGTCATTTTACCTGGAAACTGCAGTGCATTTCATGGTTTGCAAAAAAAAAGTCACGTTTTCCCATGAGTCTGTAGGTATTTTGTACAGTGTGCACTAACCCACAGTGTCTTTTTAACAAGGTAAGTTGTACTCCTTTATGTGCTTACCCTGGAGTAGCCCTAATTTGTTTTGTTTTGTACCTTGTCATAAAATAACAGTAGTCAATATTCAGCATGTGTACACATTCAATAAAATGGCCAAATGGATGAGAAAATGTCCAGAAGGAATAGAATAAACCCAGCGGAGAATATCACAAATTAGTCTGAAGGCCAGACAGCATTACAGCTTGAGCTCTGGAAGTATTTTTGACTGAAGGTATAACTGCCCTCATAACTGACTGACATGTAACAGAATCAGACCCTATCCAAACACATCGATGGATTGTAGACCATGTGGTCCTGCTGCTTAAACCCAATTCGAGGCATGTGGTTCTCAGTGCTGAACCGTGGAATGTGCACTCGGCATTTTCGCTCTCGTACATTTGGCAGGGAATGTGGTTCTCCTGCAGTAAGGTAGTAACGAGTAAAGCCGTCTGATTAGCCGGCTTTAGGAGCTGCCAAAAACTCTGTCAGTTAGCTGAACACCCCACGTCTCTCTTGGATTAGGTCTTTTAATGCGTGTACCTTGTACTAACCCACTCACACACGCATGCCAGAATTCCACCTTTATTTATCGTGGAACGTTTCTTAGATCTCACTCCCCCTTCCATAAATTATTTCACTCAGTCCATCAATTCTCCACCTCCAGTTCTGAGCCATACAAAGCCAAGGGAGAGAAAAGGAAAACAGAGGCCAAACCAATAAAAGCTGCCTGGAGTGAGAGCCTGCCTCACCTCATCTATTAGTATACACAAATCCGTGTTGTTATTTCAGCCTTCGCAAAAGCCATATGTGCAGCGATGAGATTGACATTGTTTTTATTTGAGTCAATACATCGCTATCTGAGTTTCAGTTCTTAACCATTCAGGGAAAAGAAAAAGGAAGTACGCAAAGAGCGAGTTCGGGCCTCAGCGTTTATATTGAATTAGAAATGCTGCTGTCTAAAATGGATGTACATGTTGCTAGACTTTGTTTATTATTAAACTGCTCTCTCTCTTGGTTAATCGCTGCATTCTGCAAATTAGCAATGAGCTGTTTTCTTGTTGAGTGCAACAGTCCCATTCATTTTCTCCGTAGGGGAACTGATTGTTAACAATAACTTGTAAAGCTTTAAAGACAGACAGGTTGTGAGTTAACACAGTTGTTAATCAATGGTATATGCTTACATTATATATATCTTCTTAAACAGCAGAATTCCTGGTGAACCAGAAAATCAAAACAAGCAAATCAAGCGAAAAGATCCACCCACTTCCCTGAATCATTGCAAATTACTGTACACTTTCCAACTACTTATATATTTATTATGTGTATATTTATGTGCATTAATATTTGTGTATATATGTGCATTAAACATAAAATGCTGTTTCTATGTACATAATCAATGTATATATCAATCCATTTTCTGGTTTTAAATTACAGATATTGTCATTTGCAATGCTTTGTGGGATTGTTATTCTTTCCTTCATTTAAGTTGTTAAGTATCTTTTCTTTTTGTCTTTTTCAAACACTTTATTGCTTCAAATCTAAATTTATAATGTTGTGATTCATCCCGTGGCTCGTTGGTTTGGTTTATGGCTTAGGCCTATAACCTTTTATCAAAGACTTTTTAAAAATCCCATTGGAAAAATGGGATTCCAGGTTGGTGGAAAAAGTGGGCAGGCACTGAAATATTTGAATATGCATTCAGTAGACGGATATTTTGTCATATTGGTCATCAATGGCAATGCTGTATATCAGACCGTGCAACAAGGGTGAAACTGCCACCGCTTTCGTGTCTCGTGTATCACGCCGCGGATGCCGCCATCTTGCGTCTCAGTTTTCAACTAAAAATTGAGTAAAAGTGAACTCCGAGGACTTCTAAAAATATTTTTAACTCAGAATTTTTTTACGTTCACATATACATTTATTTGATGGCTTGTCGTGTAAACGAGTACATTATCGCTGTCATGTGTAATTGTAGCACTGTGCAGTTTAATTTCACCTTTTGTATCATTAGCCCATCAAAAATATCTAATCACGTCACATTCTCTGTATTTTACAGATGTTCACATGTACTTGAGTTGAGCGGTAATAAATTTCACACTCAAAGCTTTATTGCCTAAAGGGCCTCTTAAGAATTCTGATGTAATGTAAGACTAAAAACTTATTTGGGATTTTATCACAGCCCCGCTGCGCACACCCCACCCCCTGTACATGTGCGTGTGAATGGGTGTAATTTATGATGGCCAGGGTTTAAAAACATTCCTCACTGTAAATGAACGGCTGCATTTCAGCGTGGTAATAATGGACCATCAGCATATCATTTATCGGAATATGAAATATGCAACAAGTTTGCATTTGTTTTGCTTCCATTTATCACCAATGACAAATTGTGGCGCTCTGAGCCCTTGAATATATTAACAAAGCAAAATGTTGGGAATAATGGCAATGCGTTTTTAATGCTTGACTCCTCAGGCAAACTGAGTATTGAGTGCACACTGATGAATTAGGAGAAACAAGATGATAAAACAGAATTGTTACAATTCAGCTGGCAATAGAATCGGTTTGATATGCAAGTTTGATAGAGAATCATTTTACCAAGCACATAAAAACAAATGAGGCTATTAAGTTTCTCTTTATTAGTTTCCTCCAAATGCTAAATTTTAAAGCTGCATAAAATATTTGTAGATTACACAACAGGTCAAAGTGTGTGTTTTTTTTTTCTTTTCTCTGTTTGTGCTTCAAACGTCTGCTTCTAAAAAGCCTCTTATGAAAATCAAATTAACATTCATCAAAGTTTTCCTTGCAGTTCAGAACCATTGCCTCTTAAATGTCTCTAATCAAGCTTATAAACGCTGCCGTTTTGGCTGCCTCATTAGACAACCTGACCTCTGTGATGTCAGACGCTCGCTTCAGGACAGAAAGAACTCATCAGGGTTTATTTATTTCATCATTTAGGAAGCGGATGCTTTTCCAGCCCCCTCTTTGCATAATTTGCTGGTAACATTATTAGCTCACATTATGTGCATAATCATTTTCTGTTGGTCCACTGAGGCATCTGGCATGGCCGTGACATTCAGAGGGGTTTGCTTGTGGGCTAATTTGTTTGATTATGCGTAACATGTATAAGTATGGATGTAGATTGCAGCATATGACTTCACTCGATCACTTTTATTTCAGATTCAGATTAAAGGTATCATTTAAACAGCAGCGATGTAAGTTTGATAACCCGCTCTGCTAAAGGCAGAGTCACAGTTATTTTCACTTTGCTTGTATAGTAATGTAAATACACCATAAGCATGGCTGAGTTTAAAAGAATTGTTCAGCCATAAATGAAAATTTCCTGCAAATGTACTCGCCCTCTGGCCATCCAAGATGTAAATGAGTTTGTTGGAGAAATGTAACATTACATCACTTGCTCATCAATGGGTCCTCTGCAGTGAATGGGTGCCGTCAGAATGAGAATTCAAGTAATCGACAAGACACCATTCCGAAAATTAACATCTTGTGAAGCAAAAACCTGCATGTTTGTATAAACAAATCCATCATTAAAACTTTTATAAATTCAAACCATTGCTTCTGTCTAAAATTTGATTAATCTATCCATAATATTGCTTTCTCCAGTTCATTCTCCAGTCGCTTCATCTGAATCAAGAGAGAAACATGCACAGATCAAGCACCTTTTACAAGTGAAAAACAGTTCTAAACAAATGTCAGTTGAGTCAATTTGCACCAAATTTCATTTTTGGGTGAACTATTCTTTTAAAGAAATACTATGTTCACTACAATTAACAGCAGTACAATTGAAGTGAATGGGGCTAATCCGTTAATGTTGAAATACTCACTTCAAACATGATTTCAATATAAAAAAAAAAATTGCTTAACCTTTCCTGTGTAAAGTTACATCCAGTTTTACAACTTTGTTGCCATGGTAATGCAACACCTAAAACACTAAAGTAATGAGAAAATGGGTGAGACGACTTCAGTTCTTGTCAGAACCTGTGCAATTTGAGCTGTAATGGGATTTTTTTTTTAGGAAAATTATACTTTTATAGTTTTATTCATTATAAGCTTAACACTTATTTAAAAAATATGCCCTATTTGGTTCTGAAGTATGGCCTCTCATAACCTCAGTTTTTACTTTTTTTCTTTTTCTTTTTTATATAACAAGGTGCGAGTGGAAATTGTTTTGTGGTAATAAACATTATGCCACAAATTCTGTTGAGTTTAACTTGTATCGAAGCTGGAATGTTCCTTTTAAGGCTTTATTTATTTAAGACTGCTCTTGTTATATTTCAGAAAAATAGCCTTCAGTGATGCAACAGAGCCCCAATGTCTCATTGATGTAGGCGGTACTTTCAGCCTTAAGCTTTTGTTCAAAAGTAAATGTCATGAGACAAGACAACATGCAGGGGAAAACTGTTTTTTTAATAACATGCCTAGATGCAAGCAAAAATCACTCCAATGCAAGAAATGCATGAAAAAAAATATTTGCACATGCAATATGCATGAAATGCCAAGACCTTCATTTATGATGTTGTACATACTGTATCTGGACACGCATCATTCCAGATGCTCTTTGTTTCCTTGTACAGTCTGATCCACAGGCCTTGCAAACATAGCTTTACCGCTAAATTTGCTTTTTATATAGACGACGTCATCCAGAAATGAAAGATGATCATTTTCAGCAGGCAGCAGTGGTACGATAGCTGTGGTCCATGTGTACTCCCACACTGAACTTCAATACGGCACACCACAAGAATTCATTTGATCTCCTGCTCCTCAGAGGGAGTCTGAGCACAGCTCTCTGCGCTGGTATGGGATTTTGGGTTGAGTCATGGCCAGGATTGTTAAGTTAGTTCAGTAATTTGGTTAAAAAGAGAGACAATTCTTTGCAAGCCATCTCTTTATCCCATGCGCCACTGTACTAATGATACCACAAATCACTGATGCAAGAATTGAATCGCATGAGCTAAGGTCATTTATAATATATATATACTTTTTAAAGTACTAAACTTTTTGGCTACAGTGTTGTAAAGCTATATATATTTTATTTTTAGGGATCAAATGGACTGGGTGGCACTAGCATTAGGGATTTTATATCAAAATCTTCATAGGCCTAACAGGCTCTGACGTAATCTGTTCACACATATGTCTTTTCTTATATAATCCAGTCCCAGGCAACTGTGTGGTTAGCTGCAGTGTTTTTTATATATATATATATATATTGGCCTATAATAAAACCTGCAGTTAAGTTAGACTACCATGCAATCATTCAGGCTAGCTCGACCAGACGACCACACAGCCTGTTGAGACTATTTTACTTCATTGATGTAGTTCATCTGTAAGAGGCCTTTGTAACCACTAGGTGGAGACAGCAACCCATGACAGACTGTCGGTCGCCGTGATTTTGCCAAGTAAGACATGTTCCTGGATCAACATCTTTTGTTGATCCTGGATCAACATAACTGTCCAAAAATATAAACTTAACCCAATCCCTACCCATAATTTATTCCTAAAAACAGTGTGAAATGATAGCTGATTAACAAGGGTGTAGAAGCACCTAACCCTGATCATAAGCCTAAAACAGATATTTCCTGAAAAGTTATCCCTCAATTCTGATTGGTTGATAGGAATGTTGTTCCAGGATCAACAAGGATTTTGATCCAGGAACATGTTGTACTTGGTCAAATCAGGTCACCACAGACTGTCATCATCATCAGCTGATGTCACCAAATGTTATTTATCTTTTAAAGCTAGAAATTAAATTCAAAATTTCTACTTAAGTTAATTAAAATTTTTTGGTTACACTTTATTTTAAGGTGTCCTTTTTTAAGTGTAATTATACATTGAAGAACTGAGTAATAATAGCCTAATTAACAACATATACTTTAGGGCTATAGGGTTTCGCTTAGCTGCTTTTGATTTAATTATGCATTTAGTTATGTATAATTTACTGTTAAGTACATAAGTACATGTAATGTGCAGCAATAAGTACATGTAGTGTGCAACAAGAACACTAAAATAAATTTTTAATGAGTTACATTATTAGTCTTTGTAAATGTTATATCAGTTTAATGATATCTGATATAGAATTGCAGAATTGGATTTATGTTGCATAAACAGTTTTCTTTTAGTTCATTCAGAAAAGAAAATTGTGATATAATGCCTCTAAAAATGATATATTTGTTTGTTTGTTTGAGATTTCGATTTAGAGATTTTATAGTGTGAGTTACATTTTGTTATTGCATTATTAGTCTTTATTGGTCTTTAATTTAAATATTATATTATCCTGTAGGCAATATGTTAATACATAAACAAAGTATGGCTTTACAGAACAAATACAAATTATTATAAATGTGGCATATCTGCAAATAAAATAAATGTATTATTATTATTATAAGAAGCACTAATAAAAGGTTAAAAAAATCAGAAAAGGAAAACCATAATATACCTCAAGATTTGTTCTTAGTTTTTAGAGTTAGAGAGTGTATAGTATAGTCTATAGTATGGTAAAATGATAATTTATTCCCCAAGCAATTAAGTTCTTACATTTTTCTTCCTCTAGTGGCAGTTGATGGTCAGTTAGACTGGATATTTTAACTAGATTCATTAGTATTAAATTATTGTTTACATCTATTTATTTACATATATGCCTAATGTGAATCGTCAAATGTCTGTGCGAGTGTATTCTGCAAACGCAATTCCCCTACGGGGATAAATAAATACTACTACTATTTCCGCTATTAACTAATAACACTATACACTATAACACTCATAGCTCATGGCTGTTATGTATACGTTTTATATTAGGTATTTATACACGCTGTACTGAAAAAAAATATTGTGCAGGAAACAGAAGCTGATGGAAATAGCCAGCCCTGTATTTTACAGAAGTACCACAAGAGGGCGCCCATTATACATTAGTCACCACTGTTTGTCAGTGACAAGCTTCTTCAAGACTCTCTAGATTAATTATCTTGGGCCTCTTTGAACTTTTTCCTTAAAATAGCTACTGTGTAGCTCCTTCTCACACGCACTCTGTAAAACAAAGCAAGCTGCATACATAATAAATGTACTGTGCAGACATTTCTTTTCACAAAAGTATTTTTAAACAGACTGTTTTTAAATTCTTGAAATTCTGCTAAAGTCATAAAGGAGTCGTTTAAAGCTAAATACGTTCTGTTCCTAAGAACATCAAAACTAAAGTCTACACAACTGCACCCACTTTTAAACTTGCACACGACTTGCTTTGAAGGGGAATAAATTCATAAATACCCCAAAGCTAAATATGAAGACTTTTGTTTGCTGAATTCTTAGTGGTTGTTTAAGCTGTGAAAAAAAGGTACTGGTGATTTCCAGACAAAAGATGAGGATCCTTTGCCCATATGGCCGCCCTGTGGGACTCTTTTGTGAAGTGATGGATATACTCGCCTTAAAGGCTGTCATCTCTAAACGTTTTTTTTTTCAGCAGATCAGACCACCACACCTTCCCCCCTATCCCTCCGCCTCCCTTTACTGCCACGAGATGGTCGTATCTCCAAAGTGTGCCTTTGGTTTTTGAACACAATCCTCAATACCCGTTGTCCTCTACATACCCCCACCGGTTCCAGACTTTGTATGTATGAAAGGGGGCATCTCAAATGTCCTGTGCAGGCGCAGCAGCTGCCACTGCGACCACGCCATTCTTTCAGAAGTTCAACAAAGGGAGGGGAGTTATTTCTCCCTTTTTTTTTCCTTTGACAGGAGGCTCTGTGCACTTTTGTGTTCTAACACACCCCTGATTCCCCCCTCTTTTGAGTCTTTGAGTTTAGGAGCAGGAGAGGAGGCTGCAGCTTTTGTCTGCTCATAGATGGAGGAGCCTCTCTGCACCTCCTCCTTTTAACCATCTGATACGGCTCCTCAGGGCCCAAGCTGCGCCCAACATCAGAGCCACGGCACAGCTGGCCACTACAGACAAACTCCCTGACCCAAACCCCCTAAACTACAACCTAGTCCAGCGCTATCAAGACAGACTGCAAAGGGTGGTAAGCCTCCAGCGATCTTCAAGAGCCATAACAATGTCTGGCAGATAGAGCTGCATTTTGTCAACAGTTGCCAGCATAGATCAGCTCTGCACGCCCTTGATCTGACACTGATATGAGGCTGACACTTCTGTAATGAGACAATGGATTGGGCATACAAACATGCTTTCTTATCGCTGCAAGTGTAGACGGAGACAGAAGTACACAATATGCAATTAGTGAGCAACACCTGTTAAAGGGCCAGTTCACCTAAACATGAAAACTCTTTCATTTATTCACCCTCATGTTGTTCCACACACTTTCCTCCACAAAAGAAGATATTTTGAAGGATGTTTCAGCTGTTTTTGCTTATGCAGTGAGTGGCTTTGTATGGACAAATGTGGGTTTTTCCACTAACTCCACTCTCTATTGCTCAGATGTTTTACTTTTACTACAAATAGCATATTACTTATCTATGCTTTGTGTGAACAGCATCTATCACTACTTGCAATTACAGTTTTTTTTTTTCAACTGCTTACACACAAAATCTTTACTTGTCACACAATTTCTAAAAAATGACACTCAAACACCAGAACCACACACCAAATCTGCAAAACCATACACTAAATCTCGGCCTTTGACTCAGTTTTCAATTTCATAAAACACTTTTTGCAAAACACAATACACAATTCTCTATGTAACGCACAAAAATCTAACAGGAATTAATATGGCAAAGGTGTTTGCAAATGTTTGCTTTTGAGATGTGTTTGTGATATTTTGAATGCAGTGCTTCATTTTGCACGAGATGTGAGGCATTTTGCATTTTGTGTGTGCAATTCTTGGATTTGAGTGTACAGTTTTAAAAAAAAAAAAAGAGGCAAAGTTTTGAAAATGTGTGCAAGCAGTTGAAAAAAAACTGTAGTGTAAATAAGATGCAGTGCAATTAGTTGCAAACATCTACCGCTATTTACACTTATATAATTTAAACACAAATTGTGGTTACATTTACTGTTGTTTAGTGAGTTTTCGCAGACAAAATCCAGTTATTTCAATATGAAATCCACACAAGTTGGAATTTCATGTGTGGACGAAAGATTTCTCAGTGCAGATTTCACAACGGGTTCAAGTTGGTCACCAGCAGAAAGCTACTTGTTTTGAAAGCATCTTTACACTATTGACCTTTTTTGCGTGTAAAATTGCACTATGACCACCTTTAGAGTAAATAGTCACCCTCTGCCATTTTAAATAGTTTTTAAATGCTGAAAATTAAATGCTACAATTTAATATTTGCATCATGAGATTTATTGAGACTAAAGCTCCACATGTAGTTGAATGTTTGAGCAGGTGATGTGGAGGCCCTGGCGCTCGTGCAGGGCTGTCAGCTTTAGGCAGGAGGGCTGACCTTCTGACCCTGTTCATAAAGACAGCTGGCTTGCATAATGAGTAATTACCATACACTGCAGACTGGAGCCTCTCTTACCGCACGCTATAATCTGCAGGCCTGCTTTCCAGCCTGCCAGGGCAACACACGACCAGAATGAAATGTGAAAGTTTGGAGTAATTAAGCTTTTTAATAATTTTGAAAAACGTCTCTTATGCTCACCAAGGCTGCATTTATTTGATTAAAAAAATACAGCGAATTTGTTATATTATGTAATATTATTGCAATTTTTTAAGAAGTGTTTTCTATTCTAATATATTTTAGAATGTAATTTATTCCTTTGATGGTAAAGCTGAATTTTCAGCAGCCAGTACTCAAGTCTTCAGTGTGACATGATCCTTCAAAATTCATTGTTAATAATGATTCCTATTATTGATGTTCAAAGTGTTGTTTTTACTGCTTAATGTTTTTGTGAAAACCATTAAATATTATTTCAGGATTTTTTGATGAGTAGAAAGTGCAAAAGCACAGCATCCATTTGAAATTGAAATATTTGGTGTATATTGATGTATATATATTTTAAGGTGTCCTTGTTACAGTGTAATTATACATTTAAGTACTGAGTAATATTAATTAACGACATGTTCTTACTATATGATTAGGGTTAGGATTGGGGTTTGGCTTAGGGTTACTTACATGTAATTTTAGTGCTGTCAAACGATTAATCGTGATTAATCGCATCCAAAATAAAAGTTTTCGTTTACATGATATATTTATGTGTGCTGTGTATATTTATTATGTATATATAAATACACACACATGCATGTATATTTTTCAGAAAAATATGTTGTTTATATATTAAATATATTTATTTATAATATAAATGATATTAATATTTAAGTATAGACATGGAAATACATGGAAATATTTTCAAAATATATACTGTATGTGTGTGTATTTATATTTACATAATAAATATACACAGAACACACACATATATTATGCAAACAAAAACTTTTATTTTGTATGTGATTAATCGCGATTAATCGCGATTAATCGTTTGACAGCACTAGTAATTATGCATAATTTATTGTTATTATAATAGTAAGTCCATGTAACGTGAAACAAGGACACCTTAAAATAAAGTGTTGCCAAATATTTTGTAACATCATAAATGTCTTTACTGTCACTTTTGACTGTACCTACCCCAAAATGTTGAATAGTAGTGTATTATGGTTCCCACAAAAATGTTAAGCAGCAAAAACATTGATAATAAATATTTAACCAAATCAGCATATTAGAATGATTTCTGAGGGATCATTTGACACTGAAGACTGGAATAATGAAAAATTCCGCTTTGCCATCACAGGAATAATTTACATTTTAAAATATTATGTATGTTCATATTAATGATTTTCCAAATCAAATTAATACATGAAGTGATGTATGCATAGTAGAAGTGCACTGTAGTGTTTTTACCGAAAACCTTGTTGATTTTGTTGACGTCACAATCAAAACATTCCTCCGTTTGCTTGTTCCCTCGTCATTTTGTATCACCCCAGGGCTGGTTCTTGCTAAGGTGTTTGTTGGGACAACAGAAATACCAATGGCGGTAACCTGGGCAACAGGAGAGCCCTTCCCAATTCACCCTTCACCACCATCTGCTGCTGTTCCTGGGGTGTCTCTGCTTCAGGAGGAGGGGATGAGGGCTGGCTGAAAAGGCCACTCCAAACCATGCGATAGGACCACAGGGATAATGTAATATTATAATAAGGCAGTTAAAGCCCCTTACAGACCAAGACAGCTGGGAGGGGTGTATGCAGAGCAGCACTCTTCCACACACATGGCATGCTCTTATATCAATCAGTGTCTGGACATGACAGCAGATCTCGACTCTGGAACATGTGTAGGCCCTCCCTCAGTCCTCCAAAGTGGTCCACCAGTAGAACACGTCCCCGTTGGAGGCCTTTGTGAGGGGCACTGGAGGGGGGTGAGAGGCAGATATCCCGAGGGGACGGTTGTATAGCAACCGGCTTGTGCCAGGCACAGGGCCGCCCCATCCCTCTTCCTCTCCTCCCCCTGCGAGGCACCTTCACTCCAGCTCATTATGCAGCAGAGCAGATGGAGAGGTTTTTGTGGCCTAGTCTCTGGGTAGGTTTTAGGGCTTGGCTTTATTTGTATTCTGCAGGCACTGGCTGTCTGAAAGAGCACAATGGAGCTCGCCTGCATGCTGGCTTATTGTTCTGCAGGGGCTTATTTGATTGCTTCTTTACCCTTTTGGTAGTTTAAAACAAAGAGTGAGTTGCAGGGGTGATGCAAATTCAGCTGCACCCCGAGGCATGATATGTTTCTGAATGTTAAAAATATTAAATGCATAGCTTGATTAAAAGATAAGTTGAGAAACAGTTGCTTATAACTTTTGGTTCTATCTTATATAACTTCTGCAATCATGCTCATTATTTTAATGTGGTATAAGAGTAGTAGCTGACTTGAGATACCTTGCATGCAATGCTCAATCTAAATCTGTTTATGTCTGCAAACTAACCAAGTCTGCTAAGTCTTGCACAATTATACATGGTTTTTATGGCTTCGTGTTAATGGAATTATTTCTTTTTACTTTTAAAAAATGTTCACTGCAGAACCATTTTAAAGGTAAAAAGTAAACATGGCTAAAAGAAAGTTAAAGAAATGGGGAAAACGATCCAAGAGTGATCGGATATTTTCATTTACATTCATATTTAAAAATATATAAATATTTAGTTTTTTTTTTAAGTCTATGGACAGCATGTCAATTACCAAAGGTTACATGTGCTATAAGCTACAATCTCAAATACTGAATTACTTGTTTCACAACATAATAATAAGTTTGAAGCTGTATGGGGGAAGTGTGGGAGGGTGGCCAGATGGCACTTTCTTAACCAATCAGATGCTGTTGTTAGGAAGGTTCTGTTATCTGAGTTGAGCAGAGGAAATCACACTTCACTAATATATGCAGGAGGAAGTTCAGTCAGTATTAGAGATTCTTTTGAATCAGTACACTAATATATGCTGACGATTCATTTAGGTTGATGTTACTTTAGTTAATCGGACACACTTTATTAGAAGCTGTAGTAGCAAAAATATATGTAGTTTATTTGTTTAATTTGGAGATAATTAATCCTCCCCAATGCTTTCTTGATCTGTCACTCTTGTGGAAAGGCTTAACTTTCATTGGAAAATGCATTTAACACGTTCTATCACAATGTGCCTGAGGCGAATGAGACTATTGTGTAATATCTTGTATAATAAACAATGCACTTTAAACCATGTTTAATGTGTTAAAAAAATGTAAATGTGAAGCTTCAAAGCGATGAAGTAAAAATTTGTGTAAACTTGTGTGAAGTTTTCAGTGCAGTCTGCAATAGTTGTTAGCAGACAACTTTGAATTACATAGTGTACTTTTTGCTTAATTATTTCAACTAAATTGGCTAAAAATAATAAAATGCAATAAAATATATTGCAGAAAAAGAGAAGCTATGGCTTAGCTATGACTAAACTCAGGATCCGTAAGTCTGTGTATTTTTTCTCTACAATACTAATGCAAAAAAATCAGCTATTTTACTCTTATTGCTGTTTTCTTTCTTGCTGACTGTTTACAACAAACATCAACAGGACAGAGATAACAACCACTTACATGTCTCCATGTTTTGGCCAACCGTACATCAGCAGTCTGAGATATTAAGTAGTAATATTGAGTTACCATGGAATCCTCATTTTATTTTAAAGCTGTTCAAAGAAAGGTCTTCATTTCATAACTCTGAATAATTATGTAATGATTGTTTTATTGCTTATATATTAGAGTTAACAGTGCATTTATACTGTGGTTACTAAAAAACTAAATTTCTTTCTTCATTACTGTAGATGTTTTGATGAGTTAATTAGGACTATAAATGACATCTTTTTGGGTGAGATCAGGTTTGTCCCTCATTACAGATTATACTGGTTTAGCTTTATGATTTCTTCTGTGCTTCTGTTGAGCAAATGTCTACATAAAAGTGCAACTTTCATTATAAGATCTAAATGTTATTGGTTAATTTTATAAGAGATGTCCATCTCACTCATCATGAAGTCACAAGCTAATCAGGCTGATTTAGAGATAAATGTAGCCTACATTTAGAAATTAACCTTATAGTTTTTATGCTTCCCACCTTTGTGGGAAGACTACTCTGTCATGTTTTAGTATAAAAGTCAACTCGCATAAAAATTGAGAGCATGCATATAGTGTTTTCAGTTTTTGTGAGTAAAAATTATGACATTAATGAAATATTCTGCTTATTAAGGTTTTCTCTGCAACCAAAGATGAGGCCTGTGTCACTGACAATTTCCTGCTGACTCTGTACTTTTCATGACATGTACAAAAACACTTTTCATGACATGTACAAAAACACTTTTCATGACATGTACAAAAACACTTTTCATGACATGTACAAAAACACTTTTCATGACATGTACAAAAACACTTTTCATGACATGTACAAAAATAAGTTGCTTCACAAACAAGTTTCATTCAAACTATCTTTTATTTTTATTCATTTTTGACTCATACAAAATATCTAAAGTAAAATCTTCAGACAAATGTAATCATTTCCACATTTTTTGTTCATTTTCCTTTGTCTTCTACAAACAAATTTAAGAGCATATTTAAATATTGTCTTTTTTTGAAAATCACATTTTTCTAAAGTTAAACCTTTAGAGATTTTTAAGGTCGTTTTTTTCTTTCTTTCTTTTTTTTTTTTTTCCTTTTATGTCATATTAATATTTCTAAAGTGAAACCTTTAGAGAATAAGACAATTCTGGAAAGTGGAAAGCACATTGCCGACAATAAGGTACGTTATATTGTGCAGCAATTACATTTTTAAAAACGTTGCTTCGACGCACCGCCGCGTCCTCTGCGTGTTCAACGCATGCGATATTTGCTCTGTGGAACAGAGGCAAAACTCGCTTCTCCTTCCTCTCCAAACCTCATCCGCACAAAGAATGAGGGCCATTGTGTCGCTCTCGTGGCATACCTGACCTCGTTCACATAAAGAATGAGGATCATCTTGGCATGGACGGGACGAGGAACGACGTAGAACCGCGAGGGCCACTCGGGCCTGCCTCGCGCTGCCTGGACGGTTCAGCCTCCTCAGGAGCATCCAGGGATGTGGAAACATCAGCATCCTTGCTTCTTGAGAGCATGCATATAGTGTTTTCAGTTTTTGTGAGTAAAAATTATGACATTAATGAAATATTCTGCTTATTAAGGTTTTCTCTGCAACCAAAGATGAGGCCTGTGTCACTGACAATTTCCTGCTGACTCTGTACTTTTCATGACATGTACAAAAACACTTTTCATGACATGTACAAAAACACTTTTCATGACATGTACAAAAACACTTTTCATGACATGTACAAAAACACTTTTCATGACATGTACAAAAACACTTTTCATGACATGTACAAAAACACTTTTCATGACATGTACAAAAACACTTTTCATGACATGTACAAAAACACTTTTCATGACATGTACAAAAACACTTTTCATGACATGTACAAAAATAAGTTGCTTCACAAACAAGTTTCATTCAAACTATCTTTTATTTTTATTCATTTTTGACTCATACAAAATATCTAAAGTAAAATCTTCAGACAAATGTAATCATTTCCACATTTTTTGTTCATTTTCCTTTGTCTTCTACAAACAAATTTAAGAGCATATTTAAATATTGTCTTTTTTTGAAAATCACATTTTTCTAAAGTTAAACCTTTAGAGATTTTTAAGGTCGTTTTTTTCTTTCTTTCTTTTTTTTTTTTTCCTTTTATGTCATATTAATATTTCTAAAGTGAAACCTTTAGAGAATAAGACAATTCTGGAAAGTGGAAAGCACATTGCCGACAATAAGGTACGTTATATTGTGCAGCAATTACATTTTTAAAAACGTTGCTTCGACGCACCGCCGCGTCCTCTGCGTGTTCAACGCATGCGATATTTGCTCTGTGGAACAGAGGCAAAACTCGCTTCTCCTTCCTCTCCAAACCTCATCCGCACAAAGAATGAGGGCCATTGTGTCGCTCTCGTGGCATACCTGACCTCGTTCACATAAAGAATGAGGATCATCTTGGCATGGACGGGACGAGGAACGACGTAGAACCGCGAGGGCCACTCGGGCCTGCCTCGCGCTGCCTGGACGGTTCAGCCTCCTCAGGAGCATCCAGGGATGTGGAAACATCAGCATCCTTGCTTCGAAGGATGAGTCGAGTATTTCCCAAGGTTTGCAGCATCTCAACAGAGAAGAGTAAAGCTCCAGATCAACGCTCGGGCAGAGTGATCTCAGGAACCCACTCGTTATAGCTGCGACTTTCTTCACAGAACATGTGAAGCTTCTCCAGAGCTGGATCCTCCCACGAGTCCTCAGCTGGGTTCTGTTAAAACAGAGAGGAAGGGTTTTTAAACCCAAGTCTTGGGAGAAATTAACTTGCTCTTGCATAAAGATGTTAGATATGAAAATATTCTCACCGTTATAAGGACACAGTGAGCGTCCTCAAGTTGACCCTTGGCACCAACAAGAGCGTTGAGACGTTTCAGGTCGTTTACTCTGACGATGCTGATGTCGTTGTCAAAGCAAAACGCTTGGATCAGAGTAAAATGGATCTGGAGAGCGATGTCGCACTCAAAGTCATCAGTGGCCAAAAGGCAGAAGGACACGCTATCAGGGTCCCTGTGAAAACAAAAGTAGGTTTGAAATGAGTTACCCCCAAACAGTAGCATAATAATATGGTCAAATAGACATGGATTAGCTATCGCATGGAAGAAGTTCCTCCAAACTTACGCGTTCATTATTTTTGCGCATTCATAGACGCCAACAGTGAGGCGACCCTCCGCCTTGGCAGACAGCAGGGCTTCGGCAAGAGATTCTCCTTCATTCACCATCTTGGTTTGGAGTGAAGTAGGCAGTAGCTGTGTTTGAAGTACAGTAGAGGCTCGAGCGGAGCGGAATAAGTTGTGAGTGAGTTTCCAGACACACGACCAGTACTTATAGTGGGAGAGTGGCACGCGTTTGCACCCCGCGTTCTGATTGGCTGTTCAGAACAATAAAGAAACGGACGTATCCAAGGCGCGTGCCTTTAGACATGCGTGACATCAATAGAACTGTAAGAAAGGATCAAACTCTGATCCTTTCACTTTTGTCCTAATTAAATAGAGCAATTTATTCTACTCAAAAGACGTGGCGTAAATTCAATGCGCGCATGTAGCATCAAGCTGACAGAGATAGTTTAGAAATGCTTTTTTGCTATTGACATGCTATTATATAATCTAAAATGAGATTAAACATTTAAGCATTTTACAATTTTTGTCAATAGATATTGTTCATTGAAATGTTTTTACTGCTTTATGAACTAGGCTATAATGCAAAAAGGCTGGTGGCCAACGCTGGCCAGTTTCAGATACGATAAACTTCCTTATATAAATTTTAACCTAAAATATTGAAACAATCAAAACAAAATCAATCACATTATGAGTGACTTAACCAACATGTAGGCCTATACATTCCATCATTGCTCAATCCGCGAATAGTTAGGCATATGCGTTTTGGCGTGTTTTGATTGTTTCTAGAAAAAATAGGGTTAAGCAAATAAAAGTGACTAATTAATTGTAATGACAAACAAAATATAGCTCGAGCAAGCATTTTTATTAAATACAAAATCTGGATAATGTGGTTATCAGAGATGGGTGAATTCACCAAACCTTTGGTGTTGATTTTATGTGCTGAAGGTTATTTATTACCTATTGCTATCACATACGCGTGGCTAATTTGCATACCCAAGATGAGCGGATTTACGGCGCGTGGCATCTGGACGTGCTTCTCTTTTGCTATGGAAACACTCCCCATCTGTTGATGGGGGAAGACAACGGATCAGCTGAGCAAATTTCTGCTGTATTTAGCAATTGAGACTTCTATCTATGCCTACAGATACAAACACTTTTTATGGTGCCTTTCGATAATACACGAGATATAAATATTCTTAGCTGTATTTAGAATCAATTATCTTAACTTGTTTAAGCCATAGGCAACATGGGCCTATGTTTGTTTAGTTCCTATATGCTTGTAACTTTTATTTAAATCTTCAACACATCTGAACAAACTTTTGGCTGACTTTTATTCCTTAGATGACAGCTAAGTCATATAGAGAAAAATGCAATGGTTTTGTAACAGATGACTGTCTTAATCTGCAGCTGCAGGAGGGACTAAGTAAAAGCAATTGTTCGATTAGTCTGTTTTGCGCTCGAGCAGGTTTGTCTTGGAACACCTGTCACTCTCGCGCAGTAAGGGGGGCAGGGACGGGATGCACGGACTGCAGATGTGATAGGCCTACTAGAACAATGCATCTATACTCGTTGCAAGTGTCTTTGCTATTTGAAACCAGTTCTTACTTCTTCTTCTTCTTTTTTTTCTTCTTTTTTTGTGTGCTCTGTACTGTGTAAATAAAGCACAAATTTAAGCTCTATAGGACGTTCTGTATTTTGTATTTTAGGCTATAATTTTTATCGTTTGCATGTATGAAACTCAACTTGCAAAATATTAAATGTAATTTTACATTCTGTAGTTTTTCCTAGCTGCAGCTTCACTTTAACCAAAAGTTTAACTGAATCTATGCACCATTAGACACACAAAAAACTTGCACACAATAGTCATATGCGCTGCTGGGCTGCGAGGGGCCAATGGGGGCATCCTAAAGTGAGGCCTCTCCATCTGCTCCTGTTCTGCAGGGAAACAATAGGCCTACATCAGTCAGCGTCAACCTGTTATCTCGAGCCTCTCAAATAACCTAGAAACTCCTTTCTTTTCTTCCATAGCTACAAGCTTGCATTCGTAATGATCTGCGATTCTGGTGTTTTTCTACATGATTCATAACATAGTATTTTTCCCCAAATTATCTTTGTACAGATTTAAAACCACCTGTCAATAAACTGACCAAAATATCAACGCATTTAAACCAAGTCTAAACGCGCGTCATTAAATGCGTTAAAGATGCAAATGTTTCTGCACGTGGAGAACATACGAAAACATTGCTGAATTTTCAGGGTGGCCTATAGGCCTACATTTGGAAAATTGCCTCTGATCACGGGGTCCGTGGCTGTTGCAGGCCAGATTGGGCAGCGGGGCGTCATGGCACGCGCATCTTATTTACATTTGTAAAGGCGTCTAATAATGGAAGTTTCTGAACTCACAATAGGACCGTTTCAGTGTCCACAGATGGCCACACACTCCACCTGTATTTTGCGCTGAGGGCGGGGGATGCGATCCCTTATCCACATTTGCTCACTTTCACCATTAAATTCTCTACTAAAAATACTGAATTTCAGGCGAAAACATAGCTTGTAGAAATGTAATTTCACCCTCTGTAATATTTATATTTCGCTTTACTAAATACATTGCTAAATACCTACTAAATATTTAAATCAAAGTAGGCCTATAGGTCTAAAAGAGAAATGTATTCCAAGTAGAACAAAGTCAGCCTATATTTAAATGTTAAAGAGAGTGAGAGATAGGCTACTTTTAAACTGTGTAATTATAACCTGCTTGGTCTGGAGTTAAACAAAAAAAAAAAACACACACACACAGTACTAAAACATAAAACATAGCTAAATAAATAAATATGCTTTTGTAAATAGTGTAAAAAAATATATTAATTAAATAATAATAGACTACAGTATAAAAATAACATAGGGCCTAATGCTCAAACGTATTCGGTTTTATAAGATAAAACTGAAATGATAAAAAAAAATTAATTGAAGTCTGCAGCAAGTCTTAAAAAGTAACATTACAGCCCTCATCAATCTGCCACGAGCCGGAGTGTGACAATAACATTAGCATACCAATGCACCATTCAGACGAACCAATCAGAGAACGCTTCTTTCATAGCCACCACGAGCCGGGGATTATAAAAGCAGCGAGCTCACGCCGTTAGAGCACCAATCCTTTCGGATTACATCCAGCTTCAGTTCTGCTATCTGCTCCTTGTGGACTTACTACCAGCATCATCATGACTCTTGAGGAAGTTCTCATCCAGAAGCCCAGCGAGAGAGCTCAGTGCACTGGAAAAGCACTGGAAGAAGTTTTGGTTTCTGCCAAAGCGAACGACTGCCTTACCACTGGCGTTTACGAGTCTGCCAAAGTTATGAATGTGTGAGTATGCAGTCTATTGTTTTTTCCTTCATGCAACATCTTTGATTAAGCGTTTCGAATGGTTTAGTAGTACACGTTGTGCTTATAATTAGCCTTTTCTTGTATTTCAGTGACCCAGACAGCGTGTCTTTCTGCGTCCTGGCGATGGATGAGGAATTTGAGTGCGACATCGCTCTCCAAATCCACTTCACTCTCATCCAAGCCTTCTGTTTCGACAACGACATCAGCATCGTTAGAGTGAATGGCATGCAACGTCTTTCTGAGATTGTTGGTGACAGTGCTGAACAATTTGAGGATGCTCACTGCATGCTTATCACGGTATGTATGCGCAAAAGAAAATAGTTTACACTCATTAGCAAAAGAAAACTTTTGCATTTGCAAACTATATGCATTTGCAACGTTTTGGGTGCCATGCTAAACTTGCATTTTTCTTCATCACAACAGAACCCAGCTGAGGACTCGTGGGAGGATCCAGCTCTGGAGAAGCTTCACATGTTCTGTGAAGAAAGTCGCAGCTATAACGAGTGGGTTCCTGAGATCACTCTGCCCGAGCGTTGATCTGGAGCTTTACTCTTCTCTGTTGAGATGCTGCAAACCTTGAGGAATACTCGACTCATCCTTCGAAGCAAGGATGCTGATGTTTCCACATCCCTGGATGCTCCTGAGGAGGCTGAACCGTCCAGGCAGCGCGAGGCAGGCCCGAGTGGCCCTCGCGGTTCTACGTCGTTCCTCGTCCCGTCCATGCCAAGATGATCCTCATTCTTTATGTGAATGAGGTCAGGTATGCCACGAGAGCGACACAATGGCCCTCATTCTTTGTGCGGATGAGGTTTGGAGAGGAAGGAGAAGCGAGTTTTGCCTCTGTTCCACAGAGCAAATATCGCATGCGTTGAACACGCAGAGGACGCGGCGGTGCGTCGAAGCAACGTTTTTAAAAATGGACTTTAACATCTCAGACGTTTTTAAAAATGTAATTGCTGCACAATATAACGTACCTTATTGTCGGCAATGTGCTTTCCACTTTCCAGAATTGTCTTATTCTCTAAAGGTTTCACTTTAGAAATTTTAAAATGACATAAAAGAAAAAAAAAAAGAAAAGAAAAAAAAAACTAACTTAAAAATCTCTAAAGGTTTCACTTTAGAAATATGAATATGATAAAAAAAACAGAAAAAACTAAACTTAAAAATCTCTAAAGGTTTCACACTTTAGAAATATTTGATATAAAATGTAAGAAAAAATATTTAAATGTTGTTTGACTTTGCATTACAACTTTTGCATTGTAGAAATGATGCAATAATGCATAAAAACAATAAATGTATTAAAAATGAAAAATTTTGTCATGTGTTCACTCTTCAGCAGATGTCAAAAACACATTGCATTCTCAACACATTCACACACCATATCTGGTATGTCATGGATATATTTAGGCTATATTTCGAGAATGAAAACGAGGCCAGGGGATTAATGTTCAGTAAGTTGTGTTGTTTTATAACTTGTAGCCTACTTGTTTAGCTGACACATTGCAAAATGCATCAATTTCCTATAGTGACATAGGCCAATACTCGTGAAACGTGTTAAAAGTAGTCGCCATATATCTTGAACTCGCTGCACGTGTATCCTTCAGCCTAATTTTTATTCTCTAAACATAAAATGACGTCTATAGTGAATAATGGCCATTCCTAAAGTTTTCATTCTGAAGTAACTCTGGATTGGGGGTAGCATATAGTGTCAGCTGCCATCTGCAGCCGCTGGTGATCTGCATGTGTATAGCTACAGCACAATAGTAGCGCGCTGTCCCGTTAAATTGGGGGCCCCAGCACAAGGAACTCATTGTTACCTCGGCAGATGTCTGAGCCACGGCGCTACACCATCTGCCAAGCAGCGCAGATGGGAGGTGAAGGCTGTGTCGCGGGGGTGAGTGTTGGGCTGGCACTCGTATGGATCCCTGTCAGTTGCTGTATTGTTTACAAAGCGCCCATGGCTTCTGCACGGATTGCTGCAGCTCTCAGCGTTGAGAGAGGGGCTTCAATGAAAGCACAGAGAGCCTGTAAACTGAACATGATGTAGGGCCATTTAGTGAAAGCTGGTACACAAAAATGGAAGAAAGCAGTAAAATCAGACAAATTATATAAATTTTTATTTGCAAAAAATAAAAAAGCTGACTGAAACACAAATATTACACTGACAATTAAGTAAAATTTCTTGTGAAAGTAGTTACTGAAAGGAAACTATTTTAAAAGTACTGTTTAAGTTAATAAGAATTAGCATAGTTTCTCATTGATTTGGTCTATTAACAGTAAAATGCCACAACTCCAATAGTATTAGGCTGATTACATGGCCCAAATATGAAAACTTTATTCATTTATTAACCCTCTTGTTGTCCCAAATATGTACCTTCTTTATTCTGTGAAACACAAAAAGAAGATATTTTGAAAAATGTTGCAGTGCTATTTAGAACATATACAATTAAAGTCAATGGGGTCCGGTATTGTTTTGGACCCCACTGACTTTCATTGTAGTATGGACAAAAAGACTGAATAAAAAGGGTGAACTATGCCTTTAAGAAAGCACACACAGTTTCGAGGAGTGCCGTAGGTTCCTATAGGCACGGAGACTGTCTCTTTTAGGATCTTTGACGACTCCACTGATTATAGGCGCAGACTCGGCTCCATTGTTTCTTTTAACTCTGTGCAATAATATGCGGTAAACCCCTGTAATAGGACTGCGAATGCGCTTTCCTTGGTTATTGAGAATATGTTCCTGAGTGACTCCCAGTTTCTCCAGGATACCTTTTACCTCTTCCTGGTCTCTGTCTAACTCCGCTGGGCTGGCCTCTATTAGATGGACGGGGTTGAGCTGGTATAAGGGAGGAATAGGCCGGAAGAGTTCCACCGGCAGCAGCCACTCGCAACCCAGCATCTGGTCCAGTGCGCATCGCTCCGAAGGTTCTGGCTTCAAGATCCCCCTGATCAGCCGCTGACATGGAGCTGATACCCAGGTTGGCACAAAAATGTCATGAATTATTAGTTACTAATAGTTACTAAATTTAAAAAAATACTAAATATTAATAATAAGCTCTTTAGTGAGACAATAAAAGATGATGCAAACTATAAGGGTAAACTAGTGTTTTTCAAAAACACTTTTTATTTTAAATAATTAAAATACATTTTATTGCAGAAATTTGCTCTTCATGGAACAGGTGTATTCAAACAATGCACTGCATTTTTATGTGTTTTTGAATTAATAGAACTGGTTAAAAATTTCACAATTTTTCTGTACTTACTATGACTTACTATTAGTGTGTTTTCTATAATCTAGATAAAAAACAACTTTGGCGCAACTTGGCCACAGTGTCAGCGCGGAAAGGCAATGTGCCAGTCACAATGAAAAAAAGTAGGACGCCCATTGCCCACACATCCACAGGTCGCCCGATGTAAGACTCATCTTTGAAGAGTTCTGGAGCTGCATAAGGAGGAGAACCGCAAAAGGTGTCTAGGGCTTGGTTGCGATTGTTGACCCTCTTGCTGAAGCCAAAATCAGCCACTTTTATGCAGGAGTTGGTTGTGTAAAGAACATTTTCAGCCTTCATATCTCGATGGATGATGTTGTTCTCATGCTGAAATGAACACAGATATATGAATTCAAGAAAATGTCATCAATTCAACAGTCATCCAGTGATTCAAATTATTTGGGTCAATGACATACACCGTGTTTTCTATAATCTAGATAAAAAACAAAAAGTGATACATTGTTGATATAGAAGTTCTAACCATGTATTTGACTGCTGACAGGATTTGGGCGAATACAATCTTGCTCTCTTGGTCAGAGAGTTTTCCTCCTGAGCTGATTCTGGTGTGGAGGTCTCCTCCTCCAGCGAACTCCAGAACCAGGTACAACCGACTTGGCGTCTCTAGCACCTCATAGAGTTGCAATAAGTTTGGGTGATACAAGCTCTCCATGTTGGAGTTCTCTCTGGACAGCATCCGCTGAGTCTGCAGATCGAGCCTCATCTTATCCATGATCTTAATGGCCACCTTGTCTACAGGACATGCATGTGGAATAAAATCAGGATGAGGTCATTACACATTACTCCTGTTACTCTCTTAATTCTGACCTAGACTCAAGAAGTCAAGTGTTTATTCAAATTATATTATGCTAAATCTCTTCTACCTTTGGTGAGGGCATGGACGGCCAGTTTGACCTTCGAAAAGTTCCCACAGCCGATCTGACCGCGGACTTTATAGAATCCCACCCTTCTGTCCACCGTCAGTTCTTTTATGGTATCTTCGTCATTGCACATTTCCAGCGTTAACTTCTCCAGGGGTGTCAGTCGCTTGGAAGGTTCTGCATCCTCTTCCGTCTCTGACCCACATTCCGAGCTGTCCATCAGAGTGTAAATGTTGTGACGATGCACCTGCGGCAACACCTGACTTGCACTTGCAGGCATTTTTCAGCTGCTTAATGCTGAAAAACAGAGATAAATAATATTTACCTTTGCATAGAAATGAATATACAGCATATGCATTGCATGTCGATAACAGTGAAAATATCTGATATTCTTGTTCTTGATTGAGGAACAACCCCATAATAAGGGATAGTTATATATTTTATTATATATACAGTGGGTACGGAAAGTATTCAGACCCCCTTAAATTTTTCACTCTTTGTTATATTGCAGCCATTTGGGATAGTATAATTCTCACACAAGAATGAAAATTCTGTGATTAGCATCAATTTTCATGGAAGTCTATGGCTACTGGCATTTGTGTTTAACAGAAGAGGGAAACTCAAACAAGGTTGGAACAACATGACGGTGAGTAAATGATGACAGAAATTAAATTTGGGGGTAAACTAACCATTTAAAATCGTACTAAGCAACATAGATGTAATTGAATTAATTATTTAAAAATCAGAATGAACATTATTAGCTGGCATGAACATATAATCACATCCCATACCAACACTAATCCCATAAATAAACAGTTTACTTACACTTATTAATTATTCAAATTGTCTGTTGTACTGTTTATTGTAAAAGTTAACAAGCATGCCAATTGAACTTTGACTCTAAATCTATACATAACATTAGCATATGTTTTATTAAATTAGATGATCTTACTGCTGTGCTCAATTGTAGTAGACCAATGCATGGCTGCTTTTCTTTTTTATAGGATTAGAAGTCAACGAATATGTCCACATGTTGATATTTTTTAAGGTTTATGTTCTAAAGAATGAACCATAATATTTAGCTTCTTTTACAAATTAAAAAAGAGTTACATTAGGTTCTTGTTAAGGTCACATATGACTGGCATTCATTTTATCTGTCCTGTTCTGTAACTGCGTGAATAAAAAGCATTGATGTGGTTTCTCCTGGATAGTCTTCCTGTCTCCAGGGAAGTCTTCAGCTCTCTCCGTCCATGATTCTGTCAGAGTGAAAGAGAACATGCTAGTATCATGTTTCCTAATCTGCCAGCTTTATTTAGATTTACCTTAATCCTCCCCGCTGTCCTAGACGATGCCTGTGATGAACAAAAGCCAAGAACTACAACCAAAGGAGGGTGAATAAACAGCAAACATGTGCACCACTGATTCTTTCGAAACAACAACTCGTGGGAGATATTGTCATGTTTGATCTGGTGGGATACAATCACACAGGAGGTCAGAAGAAAACCTTATAGACATGATCGTCAGTGATCTTAATGAGGCTGATCTCTGACTGTACAACGTAGGATCAGACGTTATGTAACAGCTTTACTAATGAGATTACTGCAGGACCTCCTTGACACATAAAGGGGTTTGGCTGATATGATTATTACTCATCCGTCAACCTCTCAATGGGAATGATGAGGCTTTACATTCTCCCATGTGCCAGATGCTGTTTTATCAATGTATAATATCTGCTTCTATTCTCGTCCAAATGAGTTCAAAATTCGACATAATGTACAGTGTTGTTATCGTTAACTAAAACTATTAAAAGCATTTTTGTTAATTGAAATAAATCTGATAAAAAGTACAGTTGCCAAATTTGCATTTTTAAAAAAATCTAACAAGTATTTAAATAATCTAAAACTGAACTAAAGCTGAAAAAAAATCAATTTTTACACAAATTAAATTAAAAGGAAAACTGAAAAAATAAAAGCTTATTTAAAATATTGATAAAAAACTATATTTTACTAAATTATATGTTACTAAAATAGCACTGATAATGTTGCATGCAATAATGTCTGCATGGAATAAATTATTTTAAATACATTGTTGTAACTGTTAAGCTGCTGAGTGATTTAAACTGTACTTTAACAGTAATTAATTTCAGTAGTCCAATTCTCTGAATGAACCAGCATTTTCCTAGTATTTGATGTCATGAGAGTGTATTGTGAGCATGTGCATGTGTGTGTTACTGAAGAAGGCACCGAATTACCAGCCGTCTCTATTGATGAGATTACAAGCTTTATCTGGAAAACGGCGGTTGTGTTTACAGGTGTCCCGAACCAATGCAAAAGCACTCGAGCCGTAATCTCCTGGAAGTCCATGTCACCTGCTATATCCTTCCCTTCTGAATGACCTCTCATATAGCAATGTCTTCACAGTTATATGTTCATAAATGTTTATTTATTATAGTGGAAAGGCAATAAACACGTATATTGAAATTAAGAACACAACAGAACGTAACTGAAAAATATTTAGAACATATTCTGAGGGAAATGTGTTTTAAAATAAATACAACTGTCAAAGAGTTGGATGAAGGCCCTCACGTATCAATGGTCAGATCAAAATAAGTCTCAGTTTTTCCTCCTCTTCAGACGAGAGTCCATCAATCCCTGAAGGCTCTGCTGTTCCAGCTCTCTCACCCTCTGACGCAGAACCTCAATCTCTTTGTTTTTCTCCTCCTGAATGAACTGGAGCTTCTGGAGACACAAACAGACTGATTCGATATAGAGAAAGAAATAAAGGTGTGATCAGAAACCTTGCTTTCCTCAATGCCATGAGGTGTTTTGATGAATGCCGCTGTATGACGCACTCTTTTAAAGATATTCTGTGGATGAGGACCAGATGCTTGTGTCTGTGGCTGACTCTTTGTGGACATGCTCTGGGCCCTTGCAAGCTTAGCACCAAACTGCAAAGGAAAAAGTAATTTTACAGCCGTAAAACTGTGCAAAACAAATATAAAATGAACAGTTTTAAGAAAAATACTAAATGTTTTTACCTAACTTTTAGTTTATTGAAAGTTATTACATTTCAATTTATTTACAAAACAACTAGGTTAACAAATTAAATTCTACCTCCATTTGAAGTTTAATGATTTGGCTTTGCATTTCTTTCTCCTTCTCTCTCATCTGCCTTCTCATCTCCTCCAAAGCGCATTCATTTCTCTCATGAGCCACTTTCAGTTCATTATCTTTAGCATCCACTTTGAAAACAAAATGGAAATGTTTTCTTTTTAAATGTGTAATACTGCAAAATGTTTAACAGCATCTGATGGCTGTCTCATCTGTTTTATTCCTGTTGATAAGGGTGGTAAAAAGTGTTGTGATTTTCCCTCACATTTCATTTTTGTTTCTTTATCACAGTCTTCTAACTCCCTCTGGTGTTGATCTTGTAGGGCTTTCATCTCAGCTGCCATCCTCTGAAGCCGAGTATTGCTTTCCTAGAACCACACAGGGGCAGAATCGAGCACAGACACTCAAAACTCCCTACATTTTATGCTTATGCCATCAGTACTATATCTGAATACATTCCAATTCTACCTTTAATTGATCTTCGTTTTCTTTCTTCATCTGAAGAGCTGCATTTTTCAGCCTTTCATTTTCAACTAGATAGAGTTGTGATTATTTGTGAATATTTGTTTTTTGGATAGGGAATTAAATTATATTAAGTGAAGAGTTCGGGTTAATAATTGCTCTACCTCTGAGGTCGCACTGTTGATGTAAGGTTTGTTGTAGACCTTTGACAGTTTCCAAAAGCCCATCTCTCTCTGTGAAGAAAATAAAGCCATGTCGAAGAAACAGCATTATTATACTGTATACTGCAACAATCAACGAATAACTTTTCTTAACTTTCTCAGTACAAAATACTTTCAAGTATGGGAATAGAAATATAAAACCTAAACACAAAATTTGTAAAGCTTCAACATTTCTGCAATAACACCGCTAGATAGCAGCCGAGATTAGTCTGGCCCACTTCTGTGGTAAATACCTCGTTTGTTTGTTTTACCTCATAATTGTCTTACCTTCAATTAACTGTTTCTCCTTGTTCTGTGCGATTTTTAGACGTCTGCTAGTCTCGTCCAGCTGTATTTCAAGAGTATTATTTTCCCCTTTCATCTCCGTAATTTTCTTAATCATACAAAACAGTAATTTACCTCAGAATATTAGCGAACTCACGGAGCTTTTGTAAAAACACTACTACGTTCTTCACATGGCTTATTTTAAAATCTTAAATATACATTTAAAGACCTTACATGCTCCAGTTGGATGAAATCTTTGACGAGTTTAGTCAAGTCGACGGCAGTGAGCTTTTTCATGTTGACCAGTCTAATAGGTAACAAATGATAAATATCTGACGCTTTCTCGCTTTTAAGATAAATATAGTAAACAATGTATGTTAAACAATTTTCTCAACATATATTCACGGTATGCTTGTCTCCAAGATTAACAACTGGAAAGGAGCACGTGGGAAACCAGATTGTTGGAAAATCCTTGCAGTTCATTTCTTCGAAATATCAATCACGTGATCCCTGGAGGTATTATAACGGGAGTGGTAGGTGTCAGAGTGCAAAACCAGTATTTCTGAGTTCATTGCTGCCATTTATTTAGAGATACCTCGTATGTACTGTACACATTATAGTCACATTATAGTTTAAAAACATGAACCAAGGCTAAAACATAGCAATGAGTAGACAACCCTGCTGACAATAAAAAAAGTTGCTGTTGTTTTAGATGGTTTTACAGCCTGGCATAGCCAGTGTTTAACAGGAATCCTGTCTGTCTAGAAAGTGGCCCAAAACCACTTAAAGACCAATGTGAGAGTCCAGTAAACCAGTTTAAGGTGTGTGTGTGTGTGTGTTTCTTTTGCAGCTAAGAAAGCTTGTCATAAAAACCAAATTAACCATATTTACATTGAGGCACAAAAGCCTGTCCAGTCTTTTATGGAAGGAAAAAATGGCACTGAGGACAAAAGCCTGTAACAATTCACATAATCCCCTTTGATTTAAATGTGCACTTATTTTTTTTAACACTAAAGTTGAAATATATTCTAAAGTAGGCACTTTACAGTTTACACAGACATGTAGTTGGTAGTTAGTGCACTGAAAACAATACAAACGCACAAAATATGGAGCGTTAATTCAGCAATATAGCTGTTATATAACATGTGAGAGCATAAAATATCAGTTGTTATCTTTTTATGACAGTAAACAGCCAGCTAATATACTTCTGCTCCATATCTGCTCAAACTAACCCTTGAAGCTGTTAACCCTCCAAATTAGGAGAATACAGAAAAGACTCCAGGCCTAATACAGCCATTTATTAGCTTGCCAATAGATTTGTTTCATGACATCTATTCCACTGGAGAAAGCTTGAGAAATTGCTTCGTTTCAAAATTCCCTTCTCATGGATCACACATCTTGTTTGATTTTGGCTAACCATGTAAGATATCTCACAAAGAGCGCAAGCGTACTCCACTTTTAGTTAAGGTGTAATGTTGTCGAGTAAGTCAGGAGTCAAGTACCCTTCAGGAGTGGGCAAAGTCTTCACTGCTGCCTTCTCTGGGGCGGTTGGTGTATTTGGTTTCAGGAGGAGACTGTTTTTCCAGTCCACGCCATCTACCATGGTGTACTCTGGACTGGTAGGCTTTGCAAGGATGGGAAATGCTGTGGACTGAATGGATGTAACAGTCTCAGTGCTAAGTTTTTGAAGGTCTCTGAATGCACCGTGTTGTTCTTGACTCTGTAATTGGTCTGTCAGTGGGTTTGGTTTATTGTGGTGGGTGCTGATTGTGCTGGCAACAAACTCGGAGGTGTAGCCTCTTTCATCAGGGATCACCACCAACTGTTGGATTTCTTTCCCTTTATTGTGGTTTTTACCCTTCAGAGCCATCGTTTCTTTCTCTTCAGGAGAAAGTACAACTCCACCATGATGAGTGACGTCACTGACCTGTGAGTAAAGACTGTTTGACCAGGTAGTGTCTTGTGGAGAGAAGGCTGCCGGTTGCTGTGGCCCAGACTGTGCGCGTAACAATGGGTGGAAACCATCGTGGCTGCTTGTTGAAGGATGATGTAGATCCGTTTGATCGTGATCTGACAGATCCGGATCACAGCAGCTAGCCCGACCCGAGTCATCATCCCTGAAACTACTGGACATTTGAGGAGAGTCAGAGACCGGAGAATCGGCAATAAGAAGCTCCTCCAGGCTCTCATGCGGTTCGTCGATGTCCACCTCTATGAACTCTACCCATGGATCGTTGCTGTACAGTTCTGGCCGCAAGCCGGGGTGAGTGCCTAAGATTGACGTGAATTCAGTCAGCTGACCTTTCTGTAAAGAAACAACCCAAATATAAAAGCTTTAATTTGTAGAAAATACCCTCAAAGTTCTACAAAAAAGGATGTGAAGTCAAATACCTGTAAAAGTACAGGGTCAATTCCTTTGATTTTTGGTCCAGGGACTGGCGGCAGGAAAATCACCATTAACTACACACATATATGCTGCAATGAGGTACAACATTAAAGGTACAGAGGGAAAGGACGGAGGAAACTAATGAGAGGTCAGGAAATCATGGTATTCATACACAAAGCTGACAGATTTCCTTTACACTGTTAAATAACAAAGCAGGTACTTACTTTTGTTGACGTGAAACTACAACCAGCATCAAAATAATCACAATACCAACGGCAGCAAAGACCAACACAGCTGTAATAGGAATTCTTGATTCTAAAATTGAAACAGAGCAATCAAAACATCATTGAAAAAAATTAAGTTAACTTCCTAACAAAATCTACAGACAGGTAGATCTTAAATCAGACCTTTGTTAGGAATGAGTATAAAGATGGATTCACTGAAGACACCAAAGTTGTAGTCTCTCATTTTTGACCTGACTCTGACTTCGTATTCAATGTTGCTGCGCAGAGCATAGATGTACGCCTGTGTGTCTTTGCCATTATCCAGCTGTAGAGAGACAAACAAGGATAAGGCACATAATAACACTCCAACCTTGAAGATAATGAGCTCCAAGCGTGGTCTAATTACGGCTGCAAAATCCAGGTCATAATCTTTACCATGGTGAATCAAATGTAATGACTCATAAGTGTTCTTAGAAATCACTTTTAATAAAGCTTCAGAGGAACATTTGACTTCAAGTCTGTTTCTCATTAGGAGCTTATTAGAATTCTGCTGGTGTTGGCGCCGATGGCCTCGTGGGCAGCGCGCCGACATGTAGCGCCTTTGCGCTTTGGGCGTCCCGAGTTCGAGTCCCGGATCGTGGACGTTTCCCGATCCCACCCCTCTCTCTCTCACCCACTTTCCTTCCTGTTGACCTACTGTCCTATCTAAATGCTGATTGCACAACGTTGCATGAGACTTACTGAGTTCCACTGGTCTGAACCCTTTTCTCTGTACTGTGTCTCGTATACCAGCAAGATCCATCCTGTCTTCACATTCTCTGCAACAGATGGGGGTGGATCCCAGCTCACAACCACATCATAGATTAAGCCAGTTGAGCCCTTGCTCAAAAGAGTCCAGTTCAGTCCTACAGGCGGGTCTGGAAACACTGAGAAAATAATGAACACATGCTTAAAACTATTCTGCACATTAATGCAATGGAAAAAGTGATTTATTTATCTGAAAGGATGGTGGGAATGCTTAGTATTTTAGACAGCATCATTCTATACACAACAATATACAGTATATATATATATATATATATATATACTGTAGATTTTGATAAAAATATGTTTTCATTAAGTACAGACATTACAAAAAGTAGCTTCAGCAAGAAATATTTTGTTTGATTAAATTTTTTAGATATACTCTTTTGGACCATGAGGGTAAGTAAATGCATGACACAATTGTCATTTTTGGGAGGGTGAACTATACCTTTAATAATTTATTTCATTAATGTTATTATTATTACTATGGAAATATATATATATATACAGTATATTAGCAATATATTTTTGTATATTCTGAAATATTTAAAAAATATATGTGAAAATATTTTGAAAATAGTTTTGCTACAAGGGATTGTGTACTTGAAAGCATGCCAAGAAAGAAAAGACAAAGAGTCAGGGTTTGTGTTTACGACATGGCTTACCAATGTCCTCCACGTTGAAGGACATTTCATCATAAACAACGTCAAGAGAGCGTGAACGCAGCTGGACCACATAAGGGAACCATATAATGGTGTTACTGGAATCAAAGTAGCATTCATTTTTCCTTATAGAACTGTAACTTGGACATTCCATCCATTTCTTAGAATCCCTGCAGACATGTGGAAAATAGGTGATCGTTAAGTAGAAGAACAGTCATTTTTCTAACAACTTAACAGCTTCACTGATTGTAGCTTGTATTAATTCTCTTTACTTGCAGGTGCAAAAGAATTGTGTTGACAAATAATACTTAAAATCATAAATTTTTTATGTATCAATAGTGCATTTTATTCTATGGTGTTATGTGTTACTAATTACTTTTCTAATATGTAGAAAAGTCTCAGATCCTTGAGTTCCGTGTGGTTCTGGAGGGATTCAGTCTCCCACTGACAACGGAAAGTCATCAGCTCTCGAGAAAAGCAGCCAGTCAGATGAGGCATTGTTGAAGTCTGACCTGCTAGAAAGGTGAAGAAAATACTTAAACCCTTGCTGGAATTGAACATACTTGCTTTAAGGCATGCCTCTAAGAAGTCTAATGGACCAGAATAAAATACCAGGAATGTAATTTAGACTTTATTATAACGTGTCACTGCATCTGCTGACATGAATGCGGCATCAATAATTTAATTTTATATTCTACAGCTTCATATTTTATAAACAATTTATAAATGATAAGGAATTAGGTTGAAATTGTTTTGCTTTTTTAATGTGTTATTCAAGCATAGCTGAGAATTATCAAATGTTTTACAGCTAGAATAATATTCTGAAAAAGGGCAAAAATTCTGTGAATGTCCTTCAGTTTAAACCAGCTTTGGACTAACAGGATGTAACATAAATCCCAGTTGGGCTATAACTGTCAGCTGTGTTTTCCTGGAAATGTGTGCTGGCAATTTTTCGCATGTAGAAGCATTCGAGTGGCAGTGCGGCATTACTGCCTGCAAGCTCTTTGAAAGGATCTTTCCAAGCTGCTCAGCTGACAGCATTTAGACAGCAATACTGATAAAACTTTAATTGACTTGAATTTGATTTGAACTAACAGCTAAATTTAAATGTAGTAGAGTGTAAACTTAAGTAGAGTGTAACAGAAGAACTATTGAGGTTTTATTTATATGCCACATCACATTCTGTATGGTCTGGTTATTTACACTGCCAGTGTTTTTTCCAGCTAGTTACATCATCATAGCTTATTGTGTAGTTCCTTTTTTTCCCATTTGTTCCAAGAAATACAGAGGAATGATCATTAAGAACCATCATACTAGCATGGTTTGTGTCTGTTTTGGGTTACTGATGTGTCAGTATTAGTATTCAGTTACAGAACAAAATTACCTGGTTCATTTGCAAACATAGTCTCATGCCTGTGAGTTTGACCATTTTTTAAACATTTAAAATTACAAATTACCTTGCAAATGAATTTTTTTCTGTCCAATAAATTGGCCATGTAGCTTAATATATATGTATTTTTTTATTTTAATAATAATCTGCCTGATAAAGGATAGGAATGAATCAAAGTTGTCATTTCTATGGTCCTATAGAAACTAATGTATAGCTCAAATAGCACCTGCAGAGTTATGTCGTGAACCTAACCATCCATTTCATATAGCAACATGCACTCCCTCCTAGAATGGTGGCGGTTAAAAGCTGAAATAAAACTGTGTAGTGTAGTTCATTAATTCCATCCTAGAGCCAGGAAAAATCTTGGTTCCGGCTCACATTTCAGCCTTCTGATATTTTATTGGTGGGCTTTTGATTGATTCCATAATTGGTTTAACTAGAGTTAGAGTACCCTGCATTTGGAGTTCTGTTATTAAAAATCTGTTTTACTTATGGATTTATTTTATTTCTTATGTAAAATCCAGTCAGTCTGCATTATGCAGAGGTCCGTTGGACTCTCTGGGTATTTGCAGAAAGCCAAGGAGCTACCTTTAACCTTAGTGTTTCACAATGGCTCCTAAACTAATAAGAGAGGGTTGGTTCCTAAAGAAAACATCCTGTTTTCTTGTTGTTTAGCTAAACTGTTGTACAAAAGGCTCTTAAAGACATTTCTAACCTCTCAAGCCAGACAAGTCATGTTGGGTTAGTGCAAAACATGACTGTGTATATATAAAAAAACTACAAACCTTGTATTGTAGGAGGCACACTTTGTGTTGCCACAGCACAGGTCAACAAGATACAGATGAAAAGGGTGGTCTCCATGATATAGTCCCTGTGAAAACCAAAATAAGGTCCATTATGAAATTGTTTAACAATCAACATTGCGAAAAATGGAAGCAACCACCAGCAAATAGTCATAAATCCTCATAAGTCTTTACTCTAATTCAGTTCAATCACTGTTAGGCCATTCCCTTTCTATTTGAATAAACAAGTCGAATTATTCATTTGTTTCATTGTAGAAACCAATCAGTCCATGATACTGACAGGATTACGAAATCACAGTAAACACAGTCCTCTGCCATCCATTTTAAGCCAAAGGCTCTAGCCAGTGGTTGTGAAATATATCCTCACTGCAACATGGCTTCTCTCCAATCTGTTTCTGGAAAACATCTTCTCAGAAATCCATATGACCCCTTTAACGTGACAGTTCAACTATACACCACAATACCACAAGGGACTATCTATCAAAGAAAAAAACAAAACAATGAACCACTGACATTGTAAAGAGTAGTTGTGTAAGTAAAGTACATGTGTATCAATCAAACAACCATCTTTAAAGTATTTCAGCAGTACATGTCAAATAAATGTAGTGGCACTAAACATTCTGTCCACTGGGTCTTTTCTCCGTTTGTAGCCACGCTTGTGTTCACGGCGTTCCAGATCAGTTTTTTGAGTTGTTAGCCTAGAGCGAGGAACAAGCAAGTTATCACATTGTATTTTATTCACACAAATAACATCATGTTGTCTTAATTTTGCCTCCAGCAAGTAGCAGGTTTTTAAAGTTGAACCTTTTTTTTCAGGATTGCTGTCAGTGTTTTTGGGGTGGGTGGATTGGAAATTCTAGAATGGAGCTGAAGCTAGTCCGCAAGGGAGTGGAACGTTGCGTTCCAAATGTAATAAATTTATCTCCGAAGGGCATTTTGAAGTAAGAACAATCATACTGAAGGGCCATTGCAAATATAATTGCTCAAAACTGGCATCTTCAAAGGCCAGAAGGATTTCGAAGGCTACAAAAGATGGACAACTCGCTCCCATGATTCTTTGCATAGGTTTAATTGTGTGATGATAGCGCCTCCTTAATTGGAAAGTTGATGCAGATATGTGTTCCAAGGAACAGTTTTTTGGTCCCCTACACCCTTTGAATCTCTAACTTTGGAGGGTAAACCCTTCGAAGAGATTAGGGCATAGGTATGAGCCCTTCAAAATGGAGCAATGGAAATCTCTGTCCTTCCGCTCCACTCACGGATTCCAGTTTATGTGTTGCTTGGTGACTCTGAAAGCTTGAAAGGTTGGCTTCTTTTGGAACAATTTTCCCGGAGAAGAAATATACAAACTAAATGGGCAGAATGTGTCTGAAAACTATACTCGATAAGAATTACTTTTATAATAGAACTGTTTAAAAGCAATATCACACAATCATGCCGAAGACAGAACTGAAGCCATTTAGTTTAACTCCTGCAATATTTAAAGGGGTCGTATGATGTTGCTACAAAGAACATTATTTTGTGTATTTGGTGTAATGAAATGTGTTTTAGCGTTTTCACAACATGGCGGCGGCGGTGGCAGCAACAATAAAGTTATGCTTTCTTTCTTTGCATTAACATTTGGGTGGTGTTATGCAAATCTTCCCACATTGTGATGTAGACATGTGGGGGCGTGTTTGAACGAGGCGTTTTAGGAGGGCGTGGACCAGTCTTAACTTTGATAAAGAATATCTCTTTGGGTTTGAGACTTTAGTCTTTGCAACTTTAGGGATCTTATCTATTCACGAACAGCTTGTAACACTCCAAAGAGAAAGGAAAACTTGAAATCGCATCATATGACCCCTTTAACTAAAAACATTTTGAATATAGCCTAGTCCTCCACATCTGGCCACGATATGTGGTGAAAACTTTTCAACTGTCAGGTAAACCTAACTGTTGCACAATCCTAATCCTTAAATTGCACGCATAAACATCATGATAAACGTAAACAAATAAGTGTTCCAAACGGAAATACAGAACATGCATAAAAAATGCATGCATTATTTTTTTAAAGTTTACATGATACATCTGTATTATATGTATTTTGTTTTGCCCTTAAAAAATAAAATTCATAATGTTAATCTTCCACAACAGCAACCGCTGCTTAAATCGAAAAGATACAGAATAAATCCCACGTTTGTCTCACTACACTGAACTCACCTTTTCCAAGAGTGCGGTGCGATTCAGATTTGTAGATCCTTAACTTCTATGAAAGTATTCCTCAGGGAAGCTTGACTTCTTGGTATTATAGTAGCACACCTTGGTTAAATTTATATCTTCTATCAACGGTTTAGAAAAAGCATAATAAATGAGCCCACTTTTCTCTTCTACAGCTTTGCTTAAAACGTGTCCTGTGGTTGTGACAGGACCTCAGTTTACCCACTGGATATCAGGCTGCAGCATTCCGTACTAGTTTTTTTTCTAGGGCACATTCGAAGAAAGGCGCCACTTTTCCATGAAGCACCCTGCGTAAGGAGCTTAAAAGTAAACCTTATACAGCAAGACACTCTTAATCGGTTTACTGCATGTAGAGTTTCGCATGCGAAAAAATAAATGTACGTGGGACTCCGCCCTAACAAGCGTCATAGTGTTTTCTCACAACTAGCCTTTAGGAAAAATGGCACGCAATTTATTTATTTATCAGTTATTTTTCTACACCACCGTTCGCCTGCGTGCTGAACTTTGCGGGCAGAGCTGAGATTCATTTCAACAAAAAAAAAAAGAGAGAGCGAGAGGGAGAGATTAATTTCTTCTAAAGATATTAGAAGATATTCTTCTGTAGATATAAGCAACAGATAAAGAAAGTCATTTTCAGAGCTGTGTAATTGGGTTTTCACAAAGCCATCGAATTCATTCTCATTTTTAATAGCTATTGGCAGGTTTTGTGGTGCTTAGCACTCCACATATAGGCGCTTACATTTATGATAAACAATGCAGAGCTGAATGGGTACACGTGACTGGAGTAGGGCACGTGTTTAAGGGGTCTTGCAGTAGGCTGCAAAACTACCATTAAGATTCAACAAGAACAAATGTGTAGTAGAAAAGTTTGTGGGGCAAAGTGGAGAATTCAAAAGTTGGGCTTTTGTTAGTTGTTACACTTTTTACTACAGTGAAAAGTCATTTTGACTACAAAAACGCTATTGAACATTAGTAGTGAATGGCCATGAAAATCAAGATTTTATTTTTTATTTAAAGTTATCACAGGTCTGTTAGCAACGTTTAAACACTAAAATAATTACGAAACATAAAAAGAAAAAAAAATGGGAAGGTTATATACAGAAATTGTGTTTTTAAAAAGCTGCATCACATAAAACACATGCCTAACCTGAAATTAATTAAATGAAATTTATCATTATGAAAAACTTAGTTGCTGTGTTCGCTTGTTTATCCAACAGCTAATACAAAAATCATGACATTGGAATTTTAGTGTGGTAAGGCTCATGTTCATGTATTTCATGTATTTGAGAAGCAAAGAAAACATTTAAAAGGTATTATAAATATCATTCTGTCTTATCTCTGAGTTTAACCGAAACGTACAAACCCATTTTTTATGTCTGTTGTTGTATGTTTGGGTTCCTGGAGACATTCAAGCTTACTATTAATTATAAATCTCAAAACAGGGTCATTTCCAGAATCATAATTGTATACATTTAGAGGAACGTTTCATGATCCACTCTTAAACTCTCATAAATCTCAGGATGACAGACACACAGCATATCTTAGGTCATTAACTCAACCATGTGTCTGTGGTGTCCAGTGTCCGTTTCACTCCAATTGTTATTGTGGTAGTCTGGAAATTTCTCAACAGCTGTCAGACTTCTCAAAATGGAAAGACCTTTAACCCTGGTCTTCTATAGTTTTGCATGGCATGTAAAATTTGATTAAGTGTGCTCTTATAACTCTTATAACTTCTTCCCTCTACATAGTGCGACCTCACGTTGGTGACATCGTGGACTTTGGGAGGGTTGTTGACTTTTAAAGAAGTCCACATCCGTAATACAGCAACTGAATTTACAACTAAATGCAAACAATGGTTTATGATTTTGTATAATTTATTATAGCTTCTATTGATGTATTGAAGCCAATATGGAAGGGGGGTTGGGGTTGACATGATCTATAATGACACAGTACAAAAGTACTCTTCAAACTGCCCTAAACCCCCAAAAACCCGCCCTTTGCCCTATTTTAAAACAGAGCAGGATTGATCCAGGTTCTGTAGTAGACAGTGATTACTTTCCTGTAAAAAGTTTAAGTTGTTCTGAAAATGCATTTTCAGAGATTACTATCTAGGTCAGATGCTCTTCTCAGAGGCAGACTAATATCATTAAAACCACAGGGACGTGTTTATCGTCATGGTAAGGTAAGTAACAGTTAAATTTAGGGTCCATTAAGTAAACAATTGCATTATTTTAGGTTTCAGACAAATAATTTGAATTGATTGATGCTTATTTATTTGTTTATGAGTATTTAATGTAATGTTTTAAGGGACTAAAATGAATATATGACTATCCTTGAATAATCTTTGTTTCTAAAGATTTTTTGTTCCCTAATCAGTTATGACAAATAAAGATGCAAATCAGTCATTCAAACAAATAGCTTTGTAAAGTTATATATTTTCCATATACAAAGGAACCGATTAAAATAAAGTTTCAAATAACAATGTAAAATAAGCTTTAAAATAAACAAATTCCACTGTATTGATTCATTGTTTGAACAGCAATGATGTTTGCACAGAATATCAGTATATGTCCACGTGTCCACATTGCGCTGTCAGGTTGTTTGTGACGCATGAAGCTTGGCATTCTGCACATTTAATTTTGCGTAATCAAAATCACAATATGCATTGATTTTCTGCATTTTATTTATCAATTTCTTTTAAAAGCTCTAATAAGACATTCAAATAAACATGTGTGATATCATATAATTCACTTCTGACTTCCGAATGCGTTGTTGTTTGCTTTGAACTTCTCTTCAAAGAGCTTAAGCCTGAAGCAAACAGCTATATTTACATCACTGTGAGCATCAACAGATAGTGTTTTATTCTTTATATTATATTTTTTATAGTGCCTAGTGTTTTATTTTTAATAGAATTTCACTGTAAAGATGCTTTCATTAAAGAAGAGAAAACCCCATAAAATAAACATGTTAGAAGAATGTCTTGCAAACGTTCCCATTATGTTTTGAAAATGTTATTTCTGAACTTTTTATAAAAAAATCTTTTCTGAACTTTGTATTATTATTATTTTATTTAGTCATGCGAAAGTTAAGGAAACATTCCATTTTATAATTTTGCAAACATTATGAAACATTCATCTGAATGTACTCCGAATGTTCCGAAACAATTATTAAGAAACATTTAGATGAAGGTGCAACTAAAACATTTCAGAAATAAAATGTTCTATGGATTATGTATAAATAATGTTGTTGTGCTAATGTTTTGAGAACATTATTAATTATCTGAATGAACATTTTATTGTTAACATTACTGAAAGAATGTTTGTTCATAACTTTGAGAGAACCTTGCCAGAACATTAGTTCCGAGAATGTTCTTTGTTAGCTGGGAACAAGCATTTTCACTTTAATTGTGCCTAAAACTATGCCATGCTCTCCCTGAAATGTGACAAAGCAGGAAATCTTATTTTCAGGTCAAGAAGTTCATGTATTAAAATGATTTAATTTATGACACTTTAACACCATTTGTCTTTTTTAATTATTTTATTTTTCAATATCTTACTTTTCTCAAAATCAAGATCCTACTTACCCCAGATTGTCCACTAGGTGTCAGGCTTTATCTGTGTAGCGATCTACGATTCTTTGTTTCTAGAATTATCAGTATTCATGTAATTACTAAACTTTTATTTACCTTTGCTGAACATAATCATTTTTTTAACAGGAAAACAACTCGTAATTTCAACCAGCCTATGTGTAAAGCAGCCAAAGTTACAATAGTGGAGGTTTGTGACCTTTCAATTTGTGGCTTTGACATTTTCTATCGTCATGTTTGAGGTCCCACAAAATAAAAAAAGAAAATGACTTACTTTGGTGCACAGGTTGAGGAGATTGTTGATATTGGAAGTTTTGGTCCTGAAGACATTCACATCCCTTCCATATATGTAGACCGGGTAGTGCAAGGAGCCAGCTATGAAAAACGAATTGAGGTGAAAAAATCTTCAAATTTAGAGCTGTTTATTTCCTTATTGTCAAAAATACAAGAATGTGTAGGTCATGTTCAGGATTTCTTTTGTTTATAGAAAAGGCTGGTTCAGTCTAGCAAGGAAGAGAAACCTAAAGTCAAACAGGACTCCGATATTACCCGGGAGAGAATCATCCGACGAGCCGCACTGGAGTTTGAGGATGGGATGTATGGTATCCTTCAGTAGCCTGACCACAGATATCACCATCAACATGATAGATATTGAAAAGTACACGTTTCTAACTATCCTGTTCCCACACACCTTGACAACCCTCCCAGCAAATCTTGGCATTGGAATCCCTATGCTGGCCAGCAATTACATTAGCCCTGAAATCACTGTCCACTTGCAGAGTGAGAATGGAATTTTGGGACTGGTGAGTTTCCATTATTAAATAACCTGAGCAAGTAATTTTCCGGCTAATGAATTTTCACTTTTCAATTTCCAATCCCCTCTTTTATTTTATTTTTAGGGTCCCTATCCAACAGAGAGTGAAGTGGATCCTGATCTAATCAATGCTGGTGCAGATCTCTTTATCACTCTATTTTATCACATTTGATGTTCTGTTAATAAAATTGTTACTACTCCGCATACACAAGTGTAGCAGTGAGTAAAAATCTTCAGTGCGAGATCCACCAACATTGCTGCCAAGTAATGACTAAAAAACAATATGAAGGTGTTCAGAATACACAGTATGCTTGCTATGCACAACATCATCTTAATAATAATATATATGATATACATTATATAAATATACTTGTTATATAAGTAATATATTGTAATTATTAAATAATATAAAATAATTCTAAAATCCTGCTTTACAACTCAGATCTTGGCCCTTTTGTGTGTGTTCAGGTAAGGAGACGGTAACAGTTTATCCAGGAGCTGCCTATTTCTCCAGCGATGAATCCTTTGCCATGATCAGAGGGTGAGTGTCTGAATGCATTGGTCATTTATGATTAAACTAAATACATCCAACTGCACGTGAAATTAGAATTTTTAGCGTGAGAATTGAGACGTGCAGCTTTTGGGGTACATTTTATGGAACATTTTTGATGTTGTTCGCCCTATTTTTCTTTCACTTCAACTTCTTCACCTTTTATACCCTTTTTTAGAGGTCACATTGACCTGACCATGCTGGGAGCAATGCAAGTTTCTAAGTATGGAGATCTGGCCAACTGGATGATTCCAGTATGAGTTTCATGCTCTGTATTTTTGTATCATCACTGATAGACATGCAGTATGTTTTCACTTGCCTGGTTTGACATGTTTCATGTGTTTCTCAGGGTAAAATGGTGAAGGGCATGGGTGGCGCAATGGATCTGGTGTCTAGTGATGCCACAAAAGTAGTTATCACTATGGAACATTCTGCCAAGGTACAATAATACAATACACTCTCACTTACAGTCATTATGTTTTAACATTTCCTATCACTCTGTGTAAAATAATTTTTTTTTTATTTAAAGGGTGGGAAACGTAAAATCTTAGAGAAGTGCACACTTCCTCTGACTGGAAAACAGTGTGTTGACCGTATAATCACTGAAAAGGTCAATAAAATTTATTTCAGAAAAACATAACATATCTTGCACCTTTTCAAGGACAGTGTGATGTTTGTTGTCACTTGTTCTAGGCGGTGTTTGATGTCGATAAGAGCAAGGGTTTAACTCTCATTGAGATTTGGGAAGGACTGACACCAGATGACATCAAAGCATGCACTGGGACAGAGTTTGAGGTGAGACTAGACTGTGCACAAATAAACTAAAACAACATTGTCCTTATTCTGGGACTGTGTTAGTCATGATTGTTGATTGTTACTTCAGTAGTGGCTGTGCTGAAAAGTTATATGCAATTAAAATTATTCATCCAGTAAACAAGATTATGAGCTGTTAAAACTTTGTACTTCGGAAGAAACCAGCCACTATTATGTCTTTCACACTTTCCTTTAGATCTAATATTTGTGGGAAAGTTTTGTGTATAAGTGCACAATGTATCAGTTAAGTCATTCCGGTATTTTTCAGGTGTCAAAAGACTTACGACCGATGCAGCAGATATGAGATAATACTGAGGATTTATATTGACGGCCTTCTGACAGTATACAGGACCAGAGCAAGAGAGAGGACTTGACTGCCTTCATTTGAACAATTCTTAGCTGTTTTGGATGTGGCATACATTTAGAATTCATTGTTAAATAGATGCATGACTCTTCTCACCATGTTAATGAAGAGTAGTGATGAAGAGCAATGGAATCTGAATAGATTTAATATGAAATATTTTAGTAATAATATTGTTAAACATTATGATGTACTGAAACTTATTTTAATCAAATATTTTAATGGTTGTTTTTTGCAATGATTTTTGCAAGCTAATCAGCATGGAATAATGCAGCTGTGCTACTTAAACTTGATACTGATTCATTTGTTCTTGCCACAGCTTAAAATAAATAATGTTGGAGTAATGTTTGTTTTAAATTTTTTGTTGCTTTGTCAGCGTAGTCATTTCATTACTGTTAAGATGCAACCCAATATACTGTAAATAGACCAAATCAATGAACAAAGCTTTATTGTGACACAGAAACAGACCATTCAGTGGATCTCTGCTCAGTACAAGTTTTGACCCTAGTGTCACTCTGTGATTGGTCATCGACCTGAAAAACAAACATTGCACAACTCTCTAAAGACAGAGGTCTATGTGTTCCATAGGGTTTGGGACAAAACACAATTTCACCATCCTCCTTACAATAGGCCTACTTAATGAACCCCATGATTTTTTCAAATGACAGAAACAAAAACAACATGCATACACTGTTTACTGGAATTTACAAATTTAAAGACCAGATTGTGAAACTGACACAAAGAAAACTGGCAAAGTCAGTGTGAGGGAAAACAAGCCAGCACTGGCGGTCCCTCAGCTGAGTCATGCTGGGAATTCCTGTCTGAGGCAGAATGATTTCATAATCCCTGTAAAAGCTCCTGTATATGAGCAGGCCCATCACTGCATCTACCAAAACGCACAATCTGTCTAGTCTACAACATCCACAGCATTAAGGTAAGAAATTGTTCACACAAAAAACTAAGGTAAGGAATGAATTGCAGATGTAGAGAATAAAAAGCAAGGCATGGTAGTCAAGGCTAGATTCCAGTGTTGTTATTGGAACTGAAGTAAAATAAAATAAAATCTAAATCCCGTTCACACCAAGAACGAAACGATAAAGAGAACTATAGTATTAGCGTCCACACCAACGCAAGATAAAGTTACCCTTACCAAAAAGTAGTATACTTCAAGTTTATTTTAGTAAGTATACTTAAGTAAAGTTCAAGTATATTTTTAAGGATACTTTATGTAGTAAGTATACAAATATCAGTGTACTAGTAGTATACTTGTAAGTGTACTATTTCAATACTCCTTGGGACTAAATTGGCCCACTTTCTAATATATAAAAGTATACTTTTAAGTATAACAGTAGTAAACTTTGAGTACACAACTAGTTTACATCAAAATGTTTAGTTTGTACTGCAACTATACTAAAAGTGAACTTATAGGTATACTGATAGTTTACTAATTAAATACTGCATTTTAGTACACTTTGAAGTATAGTCTAAGTAAACTACTAGTTTAGTAGTTCTATACTGCAAGTATACTCGTAAGTTTTCTTTAAGCGAACTTTACATCATACTTTAAGTATACTACTACGTCCCTATTTAGGTATTAATTTGTATATATTTTGTTACATGAATATCTGAACATACAAAACATCAAAAGAACAGGGTATCTGCTTGTAAAAAAAATTTGTTATTCTAGCTTCATGCATTCTTTTTTTAAACACTTGAATGTAGATAAGTTTCATAAATAAAAAATAAAGAAATAAACAACATTTTGAACAAAAAGCTGAAAAAAGACCATGAATTGGATTCAGAATGATAATCAAAACGTAGATAAAGTCGATCAACACCCCAAAGCTTGACAGTTATTATTACCTCTTCATTGGTCGACATTTTATTCCATAATGTTACATAGTTTTGATACTGTTTTATGTCTGATGATCGTGTTAGAATACATGTGGAAGCATCTGTTGTTTCGGTTTCTTCTTCACTTGTGTTTTTTGGAAATTCTGTACAGAAGATGTGTACTAGCGCCCCCTACAGTATAACAATGAAAACACGGATTCTAGGAGCACAATTATAGCTAAAATATATTTAGACTTTTTCTAAGTATAAGTCAAGTATACTTAAATGTCATTTTAAGTATATTTCTGAGAAGTACATAAAGCCCATTTCTGAGAAGTACATAAAAAGTAGACTAAAAGTATACTTTCCTATTTTTAGTTTAAAAGAAGTATACTAATAGCACACTTGAATAAACTTATTTTTCGTAAGGGAAGCCATACATGTACTTCCCATAACACGGCCAACTCACAATTGTTTTACTTTTGGATGCATTTATAGTTAATAAATTACATTATGTAAGGAATAATTGACCCAAGGTGGTTTTGGAACCATAAAAAATTGCCACAAAGATGTTAGAAAAATTATTTTCATTTGAAGGTAGAAGCTGCCATCATGTTTTAAAAAATAGTAATTTCAAAACAACAGCAAAAACTAAAACTAATATAAGTAAAAAAAAATCTCAAGCTTACTGAAGGCAAGTAAACAGTCTAATTATTAATTACAAGCAAAAGGATACTGTAAATAAATATATGAATAAAAAATAAGACACACATCCATGACAATATTTCAAGAAGAAATAAATTGTTTAATCAGTATTTTAAGTTTAAAAATTAAGTGTGGGCCGCAACAAGAGTAAATTAAAGGAATAGTTCACTCAAAAAAGAACATTTGCTGAAAATGTACTTACCTTCAGGCCATCCAAGATGTAGATGACTTTGTTTCTTCATTTGAAAAGATTTGGAGAAATTTAGATTGCATCACTTTCTCACCAATGGATCCTCTGCAGTGAATGAGTGCATGAGTGTAAGAAAAAAAGAAACAACATAATTTAACAAAATACAAGTCCATAATCCATAATATTGCTTCCTTTAGTGAAAAAGTCCATCCTCTGTTGTCTTCTCAAATCAAAATCCACAGACATATTTGTTTAAAACTGTGCTTGATCTGTGCATATTTCTCTCCTGATTCAGACGAGTCGACTTTGTCACTGGAGAAAGCAATATTATGCATTATGGACTTAAGTTGAAAACAGCTTAATGTTGAATTTGTTTATAACAATCACAGCTTTTCACAAGATAATGACTGGAGTGGTGTGGATTACTTGTGGATTATTGTGATGTTTTTATCAGCTGTTTGGGGAAAAAACGAACTCATACAGTACATGATGAATGACCTGAGGGTGAATAAAGTTTCAGCAAATTTTTATTTTTGGATGAACTATTCCTTTAAATAGAGTTGCGCACAGACTTTTAATGCTAGTTTTCAGGTTTGTTGGAATCTCTTACCTCTTTGAGCGCCTGTGATAGCGATGCCTGTCTTAGCAAACACCACAGAAGAACAGGCTCAAACATAAAACCTCAAAATAAGCAATTATCTGGCACAGGCGAATTGGCAGAAACATGTTCTCCTCTGGTTTCTTTCTGCTCATTAGCACTCCCCATCTTTAGATGTGTCCTCTCTTAGCACACTCTTTTCTCATTTTCCTCTCTCTCTCTCTCTCTCTCGGTCTCGGCCTGTAGGCACATAAAAAGTAGACTAAAAGTATACTTTCCTATTTTTAGTTTAAAAGAAGTATACTAATAGCACACTTGAATAAACTTCTTTTTCGTAAGGGTATGCCTATTATAAAAAAAAGAGCTCTGTAGTTTTGTTGTCTGTCGCTTTAAATGTTCGGGCTTTTTAAAGTCAAGTGGATTCTGATTGGCTGTCAAATGTTTTTATCGTTCATCAGCTGGAGAAAAAAAAATCGTTCTGAAGATTATTCCAGGCATATTGTTCCTTTGTTTCGTTATAGCTATGGTGTGCATCTGCTATTCTTTTACATTTAGAACGGTTTTTAGAACTAACGTTATATGGAACTATCTTTCTTTAAAGTTGTCGTTGTAGTTATCATGGTGAACGGGCCTTTGGACTTAAACGAACATTAGAAATATTGCCTTAACTAACTGAGATAAACTGGTTAGTAAAGTAAGTAATCAAAATTACTAGTAAAACTGAAATAAAATAAATAATAAAATAACACTGATGTTTTCAGATGTGCCCAGCTGCTAGAGCCTCTTTATTAGTTCTTCTCGCGTTTCTGCCTTGTATTTGGTGAGTGCTGCATACAACCTAGATTTTATTCGGTTGTTAATAAGTAATTTTGAATATTTTGCGTCTATTAACCTGGCACATTTTTGTTATGCAAGGTGTGAGCAGCCGGTAAACTGCAGGTGGGGACCGTATGGGGACTGGTCAGAGTGTGACGGCTGTACCAAGACACAGGTAAGCAAATAAACACAGCTTTATTTGAAGCAGGTTTAGAGAGTATAATTGCTACTGGCCACAACTGAATGATAGACCTTCTATGGGTTTTTCTCTCAGGTTCGAATGCGTTCCGCAGAGACGTTCCCTCAGTTTGGAGGCAGCTCTTGTACAGGTGAGGCTGTCCAGAGACAGGTTTGTTCACCTAAGAAAAGCTGCCCCCTACAGGCAGGATGCGGAAACAGGTTTCGCTGCACATCTGGTAAGTCGTTCTGGGTAATATGATATTAAATTTGTGGCGACAGTTTACAGTCAGTTTACAGTTTTCATTGGTTTGTTTATTTATAGGTCAGTGCATAAATCCGTCTCTGGTGTGCAATGGGGATCATGACTGTGAAGATGGTTTAGATGAGCAGCGCTGTAGTGGCAGTGGCACTGTAGTGTGTAATGAGCAAAAGCCACCACCCAACTCTGACCTCACAGGAAGAGGGTAAAATACGGCTTTTACACTCAGTATAAACCATTGTTAAATTAATGGTATAATACAATATGTAATATTTGGCATCCTTTAGGTTTGATATGTTGACGGGTGAGCTGAGAGCCGGTGTCATTAACACTCGTAACTTTGGTGGGCAGTGCAAGAAAGTCTTCAGTGGAGATCACAGTGATTTCTACAGACTTCCACAGAGTCTGCTCAGATATAGCTTTCAGGTGAAAATTTAATTTTAGGCCCATCTCTTTATTATAACGATAGCTAGGATATTACAGTCAAACCTAAATTTATTCAGACACCTTCAACATTTCTCACATTATCACAGTTTATTCGCTATAGTTTAGAAAATGGTAATAAAATAGGACAAGAACTCAGAGTTAAACTGTGTCTGAACAAATTTATCTTGATAATGTCAGATAACTTTGATAGAAAGGTATGTATTGGATTACAATCAACCAAAAAGTATTCAGCTGTTAAATTTAAGTACACAATTATATAATACCAATTTAGGTCAACCAATTACCAAGCAATGCTTAAAGGGATAGTTCACCCAAAAATGAAAATGTCATTAATTACTCACCCTCATGTTGTTCCAAACTCATAAGACCTTCGTTCATCTTCGGAACAAAAATGAAGATATTTTTGATGAAATCCGAGAGCTCTCTGACCCTCCCATAGACAGCAAGGGTCCTTCCACGATCAAGGCACAGAAACATAGTGAGGACAACGATAAAATGGTCCATGTGACATCAGTGGTTCAACTGTAATTTTATGAAGCTACGAGAATACATTTTGTGCACAAAGAAAACAAAAATAACTACTTTATTCAACAATTCGTCTCTCCGCGTCACCCTATAGCACCATTTTGATCTGAGCGTAAACAACGCACACGCTTGCTTTGATCTGAATGTAAACAACGTATGTGTTCTGTGTCAACAGCATGTGCATACGTCGTTTACGTTCAGATCAAAGTATGAGTATACGTTGTTTACGTTTAGACCAATATGGCGCTAGGGTGATGCGGAGAGACGAATTGTTGAATAAAGTAGTTATTTTGTTTTCTTTGCACACAAAAAGTAGCTTCATAAAATTAGCTCGTAGCTTCGTAAAATTACGGTGGAACCACTGATGTCACATGGACCATTTTATCGATGTCCTTACTGCGTTTCTGTGCCTTGATCATGGAAGGACCCTTGCAGTCTATGGAGGGTCAGAAAGCTCTCAGATTTCATCAAAAATATCTTCATTTGTGTTCCGAAGATGAACGAAGGTCTTATGGGTTTGGAACGACATGAGGGTGAGTAATTAATGACATTTTCATTTTTGGGTGAACTATCCCTTTAATTTTGTTCAGTCTGTGGTGTAAAAAGTTCGCATTAGCAATTAAAGAAAAAAACACTTAAGCAAAACATGGTCAGGTCAAAGTGTCTGAATAATTTTTGGTCCGAAATTTTTATCAGTTTTACTGGTAATCCACTGTATGAAGAATTTTTGAGTATAATATGTCACAGTTCACTTTTTTTCCCTATCCTCAGTTACATAAATGAATTACAGTGTCCTGCACCCACTAATAAAAAAAATATCAAAAATTATATTTGGTGTCTGAATAATTTTTGGTTTCACTGTTTAATATAAACAGTTTCTATTATTTCCTTTCAGGTCAGTGTTGAAAATGACTTCACTGACGAGTACTACGACAGTTCCTGGTCCTACATGAGGCATGAAGAGGAAAGGAAAAAAATGAGAGGAGGTCATGATCATAAAACCTTTCATAACGAATTGAAACAGGACAAGGTAACGATACATTCAGCATATTAAATAGTAAAAAAGGCTAAATATATTTGATTGTATTATATTTAAAATGCTGTTCTTTCTGTCTTAAAGACCTATCATCTGCTGATAATAAGAAATGAGGTAGAGGTGGCTCAGTTCCAGAACAATGCTCCTCAGTACCTCCCTCTATCTGAAGACTTCTGGAAGGATCTGTCGGCCCTGCCCAGCACGTATGACCCATCAGCCTATCGATTCTTTATACAGCGTTATGGCACACACTACATGGAAGAGGGCTCTCTGGGTGGCCAGTATCGGGTCCTGCTGGAGCTGGATGCAAGTTATATGATGGAGATGAGTATGTGTTAACTTCAGTTTTTTCCTATGTTAAAGGGATATTTCACCCAAAAATGAAAATTCTGTCATTAATTAGTCACCCGTATGTCGTTCCAAACCTGTAATACCTTCGTTCATCTTCAGAACACAAATTCAGATATTTTTGATGAAGTCCGACAGCTTTCTGACCCTGCATAGACAGCAATGTAATTGTCACGTTCAAAGACCAGAAAGGTAGTAAGGACGTCGTTAAAATGTTCCATGTGACATCAGTGTTTCAACTGTAATTTTATGAAGCTACGAGAATACTTTTTGTGCGCAAAGAAAACAAAAAGTAACGACTTTATTCAACAATTTCTTCTCTTCCGTGTTAATCGACGTGCGTTCACAAGAGTACCATGATGCATTCAATATTCAATCCAAACATTTAAATTTGTGTTTAATTATTTATTTTTATTTTTTTTATGTAATATATTTTAGTATAATATATTTGAATGCAGTGCAATGTTTGCTTTTGGCCCACAGCCCTCAAGCTTGATTTTTCTGGTCTAGAGAATTTTGTGCATGCTTCAGTCCAGGTTTTGTGTGATGGATGCCAGAATGGTCATTTTAGTTTTCCCTCATCAACAAAAACCCTATGTAAAATATGTGTGAATCTCTCTTTTTTTTATGTAGGTAAAACGGATATTGATTTCCACCAGTGTATTACACATGTGAAGCGACGGCTCTTCTATAAAAAGAAAAAAACCAAGTGTACGAAACTGATGAAGACAATTGAGAGTTTCAGCGGTTAGTCCAAATGACTGATTCTTTGTCAAGTAATGTAATTTAAATATCAGATTTGAATGTTATGACCTGACATACCGTTTGAAATGTTTCACAGAGAACAGAAATCATAAGATGCCAGTAAAAACAGACATTATCGGAGGACATCCCACTTATATCGCTGGCCTTAGTCTTCTAGACTTGGAAAACCCTGACAGTAACAAACAGATGTATTCCAAATGGGCTGGATCAGTGAAGGAGTTCCCTAAAGTAATAAAACAGAAGGTATGACACAATTGAGACATCAAAAACATGTGCGTAGAAGTATAAAGTAAGTATAGAAGCATTCATAATTTGGTGTCATATTCCTAGTTGCGGCCACTGTATGAGGTGGTCAAAGAGGTGCCATGTGCCGGGCTGAAGAAACTCCACCTCAAGAGGGCACTGGAGGCCTATCTGGAGGAGCAGAGCCCTTGTCACTGCAGACCGTGTCAGAACAACGGTAGGGCTGTGCTCACTGACGGTGTGTGCGCCTGTGTGTGCAGGCCGGGCACCAGCGGTAATGCCTGCCAGAATGGCCATGTCCTTGGAGAACAACCTGGTAAGAATGTTTGTTCATTTATTACAGAAACTCAAATGCAAATGTGTATCTTTAATGATACACGATCATCTGAACAATCGGTCAGTAATGATATTGACACACAATTTTATTTTGGTTTGGACATCTCTGAAGATAATGAAATTTGTCGTTCATTAAGCAAGATTGATTCAGTTGAATCAGTTCCTGCTATGTATCTATTCACTGAATTGAAGGATTCGTTTGCAAACCGATTTTTTTTTTAAACTATATTCATTAAAACAACTTGTGGATAAGTTCCTCAAGTGGTTTATTATTGCACCATATTCAATACAGACAGCTCACAACTCATTTACATTTACAATGCAAATACGTTTTTCTTTTCTTGTGACGTTAAAGAGTCAGCAGCGAAAGCATTGATTCAGCACTGAAAGCAGTTTATTTGTTTAAAGTAACAAGCCTGTTCTTCTTGTCTCAAACTGGTCCTGCTTTACAGGAGTAATTGAAGGAGTCTGGAGCTGTTGGTCTGCCTGGAGTATCTGCTCTCATGGTCAAAAGTCAAGGACTCGTTCGTGTAATAATCCTGCTCCAAGAAATGGAGGCAGGAATTGCATTGGAGAGACCATTGAGTGGAAGAGCTGTGAGGACCCTGATTTTGAACACCTCAAGTGAGGATCAAAAATTTGTACATTTTATTTTGTTTTTTGTTTTTTTCAGACCAAACTCACAACAGTTTTTCATACTTTAGAATGATGGAGCCCCATTGCTTTGATCCCTCGGTGACACCAGTGAAGATGTGTAAAACTCCACCTCCTTTGACAAATGGATTTGTTTTAGTAAGTGTCTCTCTAATCAAGGGAACTGGAAGGGGGTGGGAATACGCACATAAGTGAAAACCCCTTCAATACACAAAACTCGTAATAGACATGTGTTTTACATCTCATCCATCATGTATTCAGGACCCAAAAGACATCTATCCGGTGGGCAGTAAGATTGAGTACACCTGCACAGACGGACATGATCACATTGGCAATCCAGTCGCTGAGTGTACAGAGAACCTGACCTGGAGGATATCACCCATGCAGTGCAAAAGTAATTCTATATGTCAAAAATATATTTTTAAATAAATGTATAAAAAAATGCATATACTGTGTGTGTGTGTGTGTGTATGTGTGTACTGTTTTATATATCCTGGTGGGGACTTAAACCTGACTACACACAGACTCATGGGGACTCGTGTCACGGTGGGGACCTAAATTGTGGTCCCCACGGGTACAAAAGCTTATAAATCATACAGAATTAAGTTTTTTGAAAATCTAAAAATGCAGAAAGTTGTTTATTTGAAAAAATTCTAAAATATGTTTTAAATATATTTACGTAAATATATTTTCTACCAATATATTTTATGGCCATTTTTGTAAATATATAAAATACGTATAGAATAAAATAAAATAAATGTAAAAAATAAAAATATATATTTTTAAAAGCATTTACAAAATATATTTTGCCTCCATATATTTCAATCCATGAGAATACATTCACATTTCACATTTGAAAATAGCTTTATTTGGCTATATAACTCCTGTGAGCACACATTTGAAAAAAAAAAAAAAAGTAACATATTATGCAATGTTCCAATGTAAATAAAAATTAAACATTATTAAATCTCTATGTTTTGAGCTCTAATAAGCTATTCCATAGACAAATGTATTTAGCCTACATAGGCTACTGTAAGATTGGAATATTTTCTTTCCTCTAAAATACATTTTAAAGTATTTTGGCCAGATTTTTATATATTTTTTCTTCTCTTGTATGGGTAATTCTAAAGTGTGCTAGGTAGTTGTTAATGCATTGCTAAGTGATTGCTTACTCTCATTTTCTTTTTATTGTATATTCACCAGAAACTGCATGTGATCCTCCAGCTGTTCTGAGTAATGTCATTGCCACACCCTCAAAACAAGCTTATCTGATCGGGGAGAGTGTGACCCTGTCATGCCCAAGTGGGATGCAGAAAGAAGGTGAAGCAGAAATCATGTGCCGTCTTGGGCTCAGCTGGTATCCAACACCTGAGAGTGTCCGATGCAAGCCAGGTAGGTTGTAGGCTCCTAATAAACACCAATCATGTTCTTGGTTTCAATTATTTCTTATATTGTTTTTCTGAATAGTGGAAGTCGTGCCCACTCAACCAAGCCTACTCTGCAAACCATGGGAAAAATCAGCAAAGGGTCAGTGTGTTTGCAAAATGCCATATGATTGCAAGTAAGTTTATTAGTTCTGGTATTGAATGCAAAAAGTAATAATGACCATACAAACCAGCATGCATTATTGTGAAATCTCTATGTGACGTTGACCAGGGCGTCACTCCACATTTGTGCTTCTGTGCGTCCTGGACGAGTGAACAGAATGAGCATCTGCCAGCTCGGGGCCTTGCAGTGTCTGGGGCAAACATTTACTTTGCTACAAGATAGTGCATGCAGTTGGCCAGAAACCAAATTCACATCCTGTCAGGACTGTCATGAGTGGGAGATGTGTGACGGTAGGCTTGTTATAAAACATCAAAACCTTGTTATGTAAGGATAAAAGACATGACACTTATCTTATGTGCAGTTTTAACAATTTATTTTAAAATACATTATTTATATACTCATTTATAATGTATAGCAATAATAACATATAGTAAAACAATAATAAATAATTTAATTTATTGTATATATTTTATTGTATTTATTTTAATATGTATATGTTTGTTTTAAATTAATAAAACTAATAATTGTGTACACAAGTATATTTCAGGTATGAAATATATATTTATTCTTACATTTTAGTCATATCTCAGTGATTTGAAACTGAATTTCAGGTTTCCCTCTGTGCAAAAAACGTCATAGCTTGAAAATAAGTTACTTTGGATAAAAGTGTCTGCTAAGTGCAAAAAATGTATATGTAAAACATGTACATGTGTCCCTAGGTTCGAAATGTGAATGTAAAGATCCTGAAGACTGTTCAGATGACTCCTCCCGCTTTGGATAAAAGTGTCTGCTAAGTGCAAAAAATGTATATGTAAAACATGTACGTGTCCCTAGGTTCGAAATGTGAATGTAAAGATCCTGAAGACTGTTCAGATGACTCCTCCCACCTGTGTGTCTCTCTAATGGGCGGAGCTCCTGAGATGGTTTCAGAGTGCGAGGCCGGGGCTTGGAGATGTCAAGGGAAAGACATCACAGTACTCAACATTGGACATTGTCCGGCATAAACAACAACTTTCAAATGCTTGTTGCAACTGTATGATTTTTTAAAACTGTAATGTGTAGTAATATGTAATATATATAAAAAAATATTGTAAATAAGTGCCCATTCATTAATAAAGTGGTTCTTAAATTTTGGGCAATAACAGATCAAAGTCACAATTACACTTTTCAGTGTAATCGACATAAAAATAACTTACTTTTATTTGTCTCTGCACATGCTGGGATAGAAGAAAGCATTTTAATGTTGCAAAAATATACACTTAAGTTTTAACAGATAATTACAAGAACACATCTGAAAGTCTGAAAATGCTTTATTGTGAAGTTCCACATCAATATCCAGACAGCTCAAAAAATAACTGCATAGCATGCTGTGTGTGACTATAAAACAACAATGGGTTATCTGTACAAATCAATAATGAGTGAGCATTTCAGCTGTGAAAATTGGTGCACAATTAAGAACTTGCACAAGGACCTTCATGCAGAAGCTCAACCTCCATCTTGCTGCACTTCATGGCAGCCATGAAGCACAGATTCAAGCTCCGTGTGATTTGCGTTCTCACAATTTTCAAGCAGTACATTTGCTTCCCATCTTTGGAACATTCTCTGGGGATTTTGCACTCGCATGTTTTTGATACTAAGAAGAAAAGATGATGTTGAATTATTTCAATTGGATACAAACCAAAGGTGCTTTGATTCTGAAATAACACGTTACATAAGGATTCGTGATCAGATCTGTACCTGAGCAGGTCTCCCACTCGTAACAGGTGTCTGAACCGCAGGGCTCCCGCACCGAGCTCTGCTCAGATACGCTGGCCCTGAATTTGGCCCAGTCCAGACTGCCTGCGTCGGTTTTGCATGGTCCATGATTCATAAAGTATAATCTGTCTCCATTACAATGGTCAGCATAAAAAGCACAGAGGGACATCATAATGGCAGTCTCCTTGTCAGCGTCAAAGACACACAAATCTGCTCTGTAATTTCTGCAGGATAGACAAATACATGGTGCTTAATGGTCACATTTCCAAACAGACCACAATATTAGGGTCCACAAAACTTGGAACTATTGACATTCATACCTGCATCTTTCTTTGGACATGCAGACGCATTTAGTCCCATCATGCATCTCTCCAGGTTTACAGCTGCTGTCTGGTACAAAGGGTTTATCTGCGGAAAAATATGTGTTATTCATTTAACCATGTTTGCATCAAAGGAGCTAAAGATGTGAATGGTATGAATATTATACAAAAGCTCATTTATTCTGTGAAAGTACCAATCTTGCAGTGTATGTCTTGTGGGATGCTTGGCTCCCAAACAAGACTCTTCCCACACGTGTAATACTGACGCCCTGAGGGACTCATGCCACTCTCTAAGCAGGCCAGCATGATGTCACTTCCTACTTGAAACTCCGTTTTGTCTGGGTATATCGTCATGCCATCAGGTACTGTGGGTTTGGAGCAAATGTTTCCTGGAATGACAGGAAAACATATGGAGTGAAAACTGTATTGGACAAAGTGAGCTTTCAGATCATAAATTATATCCGCATTTCTATGGCTTACTAATGCACCGTCCCTTTGGTTTCTCCCAAGTGCCGTCTTGCAAACAGTGAATGAGCTGGTATCCATCCAGTTTAAAACCAGTGAAGCAAACAAACTCCTCGTGATCTCCATAATCGTACTGACGTTTGCTGATCTGGAATTAGAGGGAAAAGCTAGACATTAGTGGAAGCAGGCAGGAATAAATGGCATGTGATGTAAAAGTTTCCGGTTAGAGAAAGAAGGTCTTGTGCTTTCTCACCCTCAGGTGGCTGTTGGCAGGTGGACGGGGTTTTGGACAGCCAGAAGCTCCGGGGGGCAACTGGGACCCTTCAGTCTCAAAGTCATCATCATTAATGCACACATTTTGCCTGTAAAAGACATTTGTTGCATTCATTGCACATGAAATTGTGCTTGATCAATAACTTAAAATGCATTTAAATTAATACTTTTACAATAAAATGTTGAACCAACTGAAACAACATGTACGCAATAAACACAGTTATGCCCAGTATTAACAGTAATTTATCAGTAAATTAATATTCATTTAAAGGTATAGTTCACCCAAAAATCACCCTTATGTTGTTCCAAACCTGTAAGACTTACTTCTGCAGAACACAAAAGAAGATATTTTGGAGAATTTTGGTAACCAAACAGTTTCAGGTCTCACTGACTTTTGGAGTCCATTGTATGGTCAAAAAATATAATGGAAGTCAATGGGAAGTTGAGGGTAAGGAATGAGGGTAAGGAAATCATGGATTTATTTATTTTTTTTGGACTATAATTTTTTTAAAATATATTATTAGAAATTTAACAACTAAACAAAATGACACAATTATTATGTCTGAGAATAAAAAAGCATCCTATAGGCATATGCACCGCTGGGAAATGAAAGGTCTAAAGCACAATCACATTGTAAAAAACCACTTGACGTGTTTCAAGTGGTTTCAGGAAAAACACATTTTACTCTAAGTCTACACGATAGAGTGTGTGAGAGAGAGCAGCACAAGTGAGCAGAAGAGAGAGGTGAGATTGTATGGATTGTCTGCCTATTTTAAGTATCGCTAAGTATAATTAAGTATCGCTTTTTATTTCTCCTCTTTCCTATTACTTGTTTCGCTTCTGTTTCAGTTTTTATAACCATTTCTTAATATGTGTAAGTAAGTTGTTGTTTTTTAGCATGTGTGTTTGGCAATGTTATTTTTTAGGATTAATGATAAACTACTGTCATTTGATTTGTATTATTTGTATTTATTTATTTTAATTTTAGTTAAATTATGTCTGAATCTATTTAAGTTTTGAAATTTTGTTGTATGCATTTGTCATTTTTATTTAATCTCTTCATTTTTAAAATGTGTATAGGTAGTATTTATAAAGTTTTAGCTTTTAGTTTTGGATCTGTTTTTAGTTGTTTTAATACTACAATTGATTGCTTCTGTTGTCCTCATTTGTAAGTCTAATAAATGACTAAATAAATAAATTTTAGAACAATACAAATTCATCAACATCAGAATGAAGCTAAGAACAAATTTATATGCGTTCACACATGTAATTATGTTCAAATTGCAATTGCGAGAAATGTTAGTGCCACTGACTCCACTGATACCTCTGCTTGTAGTCTACAGACAAGACAGGGCACTTACGTCTGGAAAATAGAGATGGTGCATTCCTCCACCTGTTTCTCAGGGCCTTGGCAGGGTCTGCCGCCTCGCTGCGGTGCAGGGTTGTTACAGGTACGTGAGCGATGCTTCTTCAAGGTGGCGTCACAAGTACTCCAAGAGCTCCAGCAACTCCAGCGCCCATCAACTTCATCTGTGAGATGTGGACAGAAATTTATTTCTGACACCTTATCTATTTTTTTTTATAATGAATTATTTTTTAAGCATTTAATTTTATTTATATTATGTATATTATATATCTGTATTAATATTCTATCTTAATAATATTATCTATTAAATTCACATTTTAAATGACATATTTTATGCTATACTGGATACAGATATTTCTAGGCATGCATGTGAACCTGTAGTATAGTCCCAGGCTCGTTTCTCGCAGTTTGGTCCATAGGTCCCAGTCTGGCAAATACAAATGCACTCTGTTCCAGAAAGAACAGGCCGAGCATTGTTTGGGCAGGGGGCACATTTGCAGGAATCAAATTCGGTCTGATATTCTTCCAGTGCCTTATGAAGATGCCTTCTCTTCGTCACAGCACAAGGGAAGCCCTGAACCAAATTCACTAAAGGCAAAAGCTAGATAAGACATTGACAAATCCATATTAATCTAATGATTCATTATACCTTTTTTTTAATTCATGTGTCATTCTTTTGAATAAAAGGGTATTATATACCCACAAATATTTGACAGGTTCTCCATCTAACCTCAAAATCTATAACAGTTGGATTGTCTATTGTAGATTTGATCCAGTTCTGGTATGTGGTGCTGTCTGGCGATACACCCCTCTTCTCCCAGGCCAGGGCTGTTGTAAATTCAGCTCTACCTCCTTGCACTGACGTGATACACTTCTCTGCTGCTTTTACAATTGACCCTGGAGTGGACAAGTGCATTTCAAATTGGGGTTATATAACTTAAAACATAAGCCTTATATATTAAATAGTACATTTGTGCATGTATTACCTTCATATTTGGTTTGAAATGTATGTTTCCCACATGTGGAACTAAATGATTTTCTGTTATAGAATATAGTAACGATGGAGGAATCCTGACTAAAGCAACTATTCATTTCTGTTTCTGTCAGTCCTGGGAATCATAAGGAGATACAACTGATTTAAAAGAACAGTTTCATTGTATTTCAGAAATGAGAGAAAACTATCTAATGAAGTCACATGAGCTCCACGTGACCGAGAGCTCTAATGTTGATAACGTCTGCTTACCATAGGTTTTTAGTTCTTCTCGATCATATTGGAAAAGGAGGTCATACTTCCCCCCTAATGTCCCAGAGCTGAAATAATGTGTCCCAAACAGCTGGAAGATCTGTCTGTAAAGGGCATAGTTGTATTCCAGTGGCAGACTGTTCAGAAACTGAAGGAACTGGTCTGCTAAGTAGAGGCCAGAGGGTTTCAGTCTGAATGTTGATGTGGCAGCAACCTGATGCACCCTGTAAAACTCAGAGTCCTGCACAACAATTACAGAAAGAGATTTGAATAAATATGCATAAATAAGGCATAGAGCATCATAGTTTGAAGCTTGAGATCTCTTGCCTTTTGTTGAGATGCTTTCACTGCATCTTTGAGCAGTAAATTACGTGATTCTTTGGCCAAGTTGACTTTTTGGGGTTTGATTTCTTGCTCTTTAATATCCTCAAGATTTTCTACCTGGAATGAATTCAAATCAAATAAAATGTGAAAATCCAATCATTGATCCATTTCATGAGATTTGTGTGATTGGTTTAAAGGTAAAACAATAAATAGCTGCTAATCTAATTCGTTATTTTTTAGATGCACTGATATTGAAATCCTGGTCAATACTGACTATACGTCGTTTTATTTATGGATATATATTTCTCCCAGTTTATATTTGTACAAACTACAAAAACCTTTATAATTATCCATTAGCATTACAACATGATAATGTACAATATAAAAGATGGATAATTATTCCTTTTGCAATCATGTTAAAATGACATTCATAGAGGTTTTGGTACATTTAAATGGGCAGAAATTAAATATCGAATATTAGCCAATATATTTTAAACAAACAAATAAACATAGCCTACCTGTATGGTGTCAATATATTGTGTAATTTGGATATCTTTCTACTCCAGCAAACAAAGTATGACAGACAGAAATGAGATTTTTCCCACCTTGATTTCATATCTCTCAATGTTGGCAGGGCTTCTGTAGTAGTTTCTCCTGTGTCTTTGTAGAGTGCATGCACCCCCCATGAATGAGTTGTCCAGAACACCGCCTCTCATCTGCTCTGCTGCAGCATCAAATCTAATTTTAAATCAGTTTTAAGATGAGTACAAGCTCAGATTTGCCGATTTGTTTTGCCGACAGCACGACAACACCCTGAAAGCTTACCACGTCCATGAAAATGTTTTGCAATCTAAGAAACCCAAATGATCTTTATCTGCAACTCACCCATAACCAATCAGGTCTGCTCCAGGAATGAAAGCAAATATCCGTTCACTTGCACACACGCTTTTTGTTTGCCCACAGTCTCTCTCATCAGAGTTGTCTCCACAGTCGTTCTGTTTGTTGCACTGCAGAGTAGCGTTTATACATCTTCCTAGCAAGTCAGGGGCAATAAAGCAAGTTAATGATCACGCACCTGTTTTCTAAGCATTTAAAACTGCAAATACGTGCTAGATTATAAAATCAATGTAGGACAAATCTTAAACCTAAGGCGCAAATATGCTGTGTTGTTGTGAAGAAGTTGCTGAAGATAATTACCACTGTCACAGGTGAACTTGTCTTTACAGTTGACAGGATCAATCCCACATTCCTTGGAGGGATGACAGGCTCTTTCCTCTGTAAGAGATGGACTACAATCGTCCCCCCCAAACTGAGCTGGCCTCAAAACAGACCTGGTTCTGAACTAAATCACACAATATTCACACACTTACTAGGGCAGTGTACTAAGCAATTTCACACTAGCAAGAATGTTGACATTGCTGAATATTAGCACAATATTATAACAAGGCTACATGCTGATATTTGGGAAAACAGCATGGTTGCGAGCATGATATTACTTTTTTAAAGCAGTTAATATTCAGAAACATAAATTTTAGACATTTTGTAACATTTTAACAAGCGCATTTTGAACAAATCTGTTGAATGAATGAATCAATGTCTCACTCATAAAGACTTGTCGCTTATCGCCACCTACTGGCATATCAATGTAACTGAAATTTAAAGACCACGTCACACCAAGGATGATAACGATAACTATAACTACTATAACAAAGTTTAAAAATCGTTCTAATTCTGAGAAAATAATAAAGTCCACACCACAACTAAAGATAACGGCACAGAGGAAAGATATCGTTGGAATCACTTTCAGAATTTTTTTTTTTTCCAGCTTTTGACAGATATAATTTTTATCAGCTATTTGAACTTTCATTCTGACGGCACCCATTCACTGCAGAAGAACCATTGTTGGATGGTCCAGATAGGTTTCAATGAAGAAACAAACTCATCTACATCTTAGATGACCTGAGGGTGAGTAAATATTTAGCTAAATAAAACCGACAGTCTGTCAGGAACGTGAAAAGACGGACAAACAGTGAAAAGTCCCAAATTTATTCTGCTGCTATATCAGCATTGATATTATATCTCTTGAAACACTGGTAGACCAATCAGTTTTAAGGACCCAAACTAACTTTGGAATAAATCTCTTAATTTTAATATCTGTGTGTATAATTTTAATATCTTTACTCACAGATTTTTTGGCACACGGCGAGCACTCTGACCAGGGTTCAAATTCAGTCAGCTGACAGTGTACGGGACAAGCCTCAACATTGCATGCTCTGGTCTCATGTGTCTGACACAGCTGGAAACAATTGTTTTTGTTCCAGTGTTCATCATAGCGTACAGCCCTGCAACAAAACAAATGTACATATTAAAATAATAAACTTTGCACATCAGAAATATGTTAAATAACGTTACCTTGTACGTGCTTGGGTACCAGAGTTACAGGTTTTGGTGCAATAGGACCATGAACTCCATGGGTAATGGTCACAGAAACATCCCATAATGGGAGTAAATGAAGCCAGGGTGCAGAGTAGGACCAGGGGAATGGTAGCACGATCCATAGAGAAGAAAGCCTGTTGGAACTTGATAGCTTAAGGGAAAGTAGAAAGAAGTAGGTTATACACAAATATACGCATCAATTTTAATATATTGAGTAATCAAGACCTTACCACAGACAGTTTCTTGAGAAGAGATGCAGACACCTAATAGTACATGAACTTGATGAATAATACATCAATTTCAGACTCCTCCAAAAGCATGCAAGCACACTATCATGTGTAATTTTAGCCTCTGAGTTTGACTGCAATATGAATAAACATTAAAATCAGAGAGACAGATGCACAATCAGCTACTCTGGAAAAGTAACTCTAATTCTGACCTGGATGAATTGTCTTAAAGCATTCTCTCACAACTCTCTTTACATAATTTGTCCATCCCCCTTTGCTTCCAGTAAACCCCTGCAGCTGGAAGTCTTCACTTTGACATTTGGCTCCTGCTTTAGACCATGGGAATGTGGACAGGGAGTACATGGATAACATGTTATTACAGGTCAAAGTTATTGCCTTTCTTCGTGCCAAATTAGAGGTCTCTTTTGCACGCTATCTTATTTTTCATAATCACTTTGGTCTTAATTTTAAACATGCATCAATTTCTTAAGTTTTTTTAAGGATTCATTTTAAAGGCAAAAAAAACTGAATGCAAATTACTGTAGGTTGCAATAAAACAAACAATAACAGTAAAAAAAACTTTATTATCATTATAAAATGACTTATAGCTTAATTAACTGTAACTATGCACACTGACATGAGGAGCAAAAATCATGCTGCAAACTCTCATTAAACTGATATGCATTCACATAAATCTGATGTCTTGAATGGATAAATGAAAAATAAATCTTTAAAATCAATTTTAATAAATACAATGTTTTATTTACAATTATTTGTATTATGTACATAGTGAATTTTATTGTGTTTTAAGCTTAGAATGAAATAGCAATGGCTTTAGTGCAGAGCGTTCTTGTGCCCTTAAAATTACTAATATAATTTTTTTTCATAATTTCCCCTTTATGGAAGACTAAATTAAAAGCATTGCACAGTGACTAAATTTATATAAAAGGAAAAAAAAACAAGAAGCAAGAAGATGAAATACAGCAATCCTATAACTAACGTGCCCTTTCACTGACAACAAATTCTATGACTATGATAAAAGAAAATCAGAGACAGACGTTATTATTTTACTTAATTCTCTTGCTTTTTTTATACAATCATATGGTTTCACAGCACATGACAAAGAATGAACCTCTCGGTAACTAAAAATAGACCATTGATTTTGCTTAAAAACTCAATTGGCAGGGTTTTGAGTTGAGGAGATTCTGTCCTCCAACAAGGGATTAAGTAGTTTTGACACCGTCCAGGGACAAGTTACATTAGCGAAACAGTTCCAGAGACACGAAGGAGACGAGTGAAGCGTAAATTGATCAATGATCAGAAAAGAAGACTTGAGAGTATTGAAGGTTCAGCCAGACACAAGGCAACAAAGCCCGGAGAATCGCCTCTTCCTCTGCCTCACCAGTGGAAAAGGAGTCAGATTTAGCAGACTGCTGTCATCTACACACATAAAAGCACAGCATTAAAAAATAAACACATTTCTAGCTATATGAGCATATTTTTAAAATGAGAATAAGTGTGAAAAAAATTGTCATATTATCAGAATAAATTCCTAAAAATGTTTGAGACATACCTTGATTTTTCAGTGGCAAAGGCATTGTCTCCCTGAGTTTGCTTAGAAGGTTCCTCATTTCTCGCATATCACTGGAAGACATTTCACAACATAGGACGTCAACTGAGATTATAGCAAAAAGGATTTATTGTACAAGCGCTTAAAGACCCCATTAAATTGACTGACAAGCATTTTATATACAAAAGTCTCTTATACTCACCTAGGCTGCATTTAAATATTACTACAATTTTAAATAACTGTTTACTATTTTACTATATTTAAAAAAAAAAAATTTAATTTTAAATGAGCAAAGCTGTATTTTCAGCAGCCTTTACTCCAGTTTTCAGTGTCACATGATCCTTCAGAAAATCATTCTAATATGCCGATTATTATCAATGTTGAAAATATTTGTGCTGCTAAATATTTTGGTGGAAACCATGGAACATTTTTTTCAGTCACCTAGGCTTAATTTAAATATTACTACAATTTTAAATAACTGTTTACTATTTTACTATATTTAAAAAAAAAATTTTTAAATTTAAATGAGCAAAGCTGTATTTTCAGCAGCCTTTACTCCAGTTTTCAGTGTCACATGATCCTTCAGAAAATCATTCTAATATGCCGATTATTATCAATGTTGAAAATATTTGTGCTGCTAAATATTTTGGTGGAAACCATGGAACATTTTTTTCAGGACTTTTTTATACATTTATTTGAAATAGAAATATTCTGTAACAATATAAATGTCTTTACTGTTATTATGATCAATTTATTGCATGCTTGATAAATAAAAGTATACATTTTGAGAACAAAAAACGAAGCATGAACACGTGTATACATGTATCCATATTTAGCAAAAAAATTAAATGTATTGTTTTTACACCTATAATCAGTAGTTTTATATTAGGCCATTGTTTTTTTGTTTTTATTTGATTATGTATTGGGATTCGCTCATTCCTTTCAAAGGTTGCAGTTTACAGTCCTCCTTTTTCTTTTTCTCAGGTTTTCAAATACTTTTTGCTTCAAAGTTTGTCATGTTGTGATTCATCTCAGAGCTGGTAGGTTGTTTCATATCCCTATGGAGTAAATGAATTTGAAAAGTACTTCCAGATCCAAGGCTGCTGAAAAAGTGGAAGCTGTCTTTCCTAATCCATTCATCCTGTTTGTCGTACCTCTCTATGTTCTCAATGTCTGTGCACACGACCCAGGATTCCTGAGGAAAATCTACAGGTGACGATGATCGATCTTCCAGCATCGGCACATCAGAGCTTTCGTCGACCCGGTAGTCCATGTTTGGATCAGGACACACATCATTTCCTGAAGCAAGTGACACACGATTCAAAGTTATGCTTTGTTTTGCTTACAGAAAAACAAGTGAATGCTTAAAGGAACTGTTTTATGTATTTATTGTGCCATCTCCACCACCTTCAGACTGACAGTAGTATGTCACCATGCAGTATATTAGCTTTATGTACTCATGTCTGCTTATGTAAAGAATCTGCTGTCCTCTGCTGGCTGTCATTGACACAACACCTTTCCTATGGAGCTGCAGAACACCCAACAGACACATAGATTTGAGCATCTCGGTAATGTACATCTCCAGACAGCACTGAAGCTGGATGAACAATCTGCATATTTCTGGGTGGATTTCACCATCCTCTGGCCTAAGAAAAGCACAGAGAGAAAAAGAGAAACCACATTATATGGCATCTTACAGACACGTCATCAAATCTACATGGCTGCTCTAACATACAGGCTTACCCAGAGATTGCGATGAGGTTTTGATAGGCGACCTGGGCTACGGCACATCCTTTGATGCGAGTCTTGTGCATCTGTGCCCTTAAAGAAGGACAGTCAATTGTATTCTCCCCTATGGAGATGACCTGCTCACGATGGAGAGCCACAAGAGTGTTGAACTCCTGAACGGTCTAAAAATTGAGACAAATCCTGCTCAGTCTATTTTTAGAAAGTCAATGTGTATAGATTAAGCTACAGCAGTGTTTTGGAACATGGTAGCTGGTTTGGTTGGTAGACCATCTTGGACCAGCACCAAACCAGTTACTGGCTAGTCAAGCAGTTATGGTAGCTGGTTGATCATTTTGGACTACCTAGAAATGTTCCAAAACAGCTAGCAGCTTAAACTGGATTTTCCAGCAGGGTAAACACGAGTTTAGCTGCCATTATCTAGATGCCACATAGCAACACATGGGATTGTGGGGAGGAATGTAATTTCTAACCAATGGTACAGTATGAAAACACAAATAGCAAATGATAAACATAATAACACTAATTATTTATCTTAGAAGCAATTCATATTTCAATATATCACATCCCGTACATGGGCTTTTAATATGTGTTAGTAAGTATCAATGTTGATGGGCTATATACATTTCTACTGCAATTATTCGTACTGGTAGCCTAACGCTAAACCTGCTAATTTGCACATAATTGATAGTCATTTTAATGTGTAGACACCAAAAAAAGCCTATCCAAAAATAGCATCCGCAGAAGAGTCACAGCGGTTGTCCTTCAGCACGCTCACCGTTCTACAGTCATCCATCGCCCGCTGAGCTCTCCGCGTGCTCTCGGTGCTCTCCCGGCGTTCCGGATCCCTCGCCGAAGTCTTGCCGATTTGAAAAATGTTGGCTGCGGATCTGGGGCGGTTCTTTCGCCCGTTCGGTGCAGAACACATGCATACGCATCCACGAATAAAACCACCTCACTGAGAAAATGTCTTTAATCCGTCTGTCCTCGATGAGAGGGTGAGGTCGATCTTTGGATGCGGGTTGTTTCGATGATCAGAATGATGTGACGGAGCCGAGCGAGCGTCCGCGACGCTTCCTCTGCATCTCCCGCACCAACAGGAGAGTCACCTTCACCCCTGTCGAGGGCCGAGCATCACTGCTGGATCTCCACAGCTGCGGGCTTCACGATCCCTAAATAGACGGGTTCGTCGAAGAAACACAATTGCTTAGTGTGAGGAAAAAGAAACATTCACGATTTTATTTGTAATCGGCGTCTTAAATAATGTTTGCTTCATCTATTTATTGTTAGTAAATACAATTGCTGTCTACAAGACCTCTTTGAAACGTTGTTTTAAAACAGCATTAGAGAACATGTAGTTCATGTTTTTACAGAAACCTCCTTGAAATGTTAATGTATGTATGTGTGTTGTCACACAAAAACTTACATGCAACATTCTGGGAACGTTAGTTAACGGTTAAACCCTTTAACTCGCTTAGGATTCAGATGAACAAAAAATACATTCCCAAACGGGATTTGGCTGTCATTCTTGGCCATTGCCAAATCTTAATAAATAAATAAATCTCATTCCAGTAGAATGAATTGACACAACAAAACATGTTCTGAAACATTTTACTGTGTAAAAGAAGCCATTCAATTTGTACAACATAAACCTGGGTATAGCATTAAAAAAAAGCATCTAAGCCGCTTCAAGTAGGCCTAATGGTAACAGAAAAAGAGGCAACTTATCAAAGTGTACAGACAGACTAAGCATTATACCCTGAATTATTGCTTTTTCTCTTTTCTGCTGCATTATAATACTGTTTACAGGTCAAGTAGGCAGATGCTATAAGGTAATTCCTTAACGTGATATCTATGAATTGCACGAACCCTGTAAGACCTAAACCACAAACAAACACACAAATGATTCCCACAGGAAGAAAAACACCTTAATATTTCATCATATTTGAAGCTACATTAAAATAAAAGTATGAGGCACTTGATGAGATTTCCACTGTCAACAACATGCATTTGTCCAGCAACAGCAAACAAAGTGAGAACTAATCCTCCATACATCAGAGGAGGAGGAAGTAGCAGAGGCCACAGAAGATGATGAACGCCATCACCCAGTGCAGAGAGTAGATAGAGATGATAACAAAGTCAAAGTCAAACGGCCAGCCCCACATGTCTCCCAGATCCAATGCATCCAGGCCAAATGCTCTGTGGGGAAACTGCCAGCGACTGGCAGGGCCGCCATGTCTCTGAAATCCTGAAATAACAAAAAAAAAAATGTGCAACTTGTAATTAAAACTTTTTAACGACTAGTGTCTTGAAGACATGCCAATGCAAATGACATATGACAAACCCCAAAAGATGCGGAAACGCTTTGGACAGTTGGGCAGGGGCCATTTAGAATAGTTGGTCTTCTGAAAGGTCTCATGTCTTGAACAATACACTTTTGGGAAGCAAGTCTTTGTAGTTTGATTGAGCTCTGAAACAAAAGGTTCATCAGGTGGTTAGATAAAGTTCTTCCAAGCAATATGAGAGAAAATTGAGTTTATTTGTTCCACTCACCTTCCTGAAAGAGCACATGGGATACAAGGGTCCTACAGAGGGGACACGGGGTATTGCTTGGCCTGTTCTTAGCCAGAGTTCTCAAACAGGGCTCACAGAACACATGACTGCAAGGATGGCACTTGTAAGGGCTGTAATATACGTCTAAACACACGGCACATGTGTATCCCTCCCTTTCTTCATCATCGCTGCCCGTTAGGTCCCACTTCATAGCCTGATAGAGAGAAGTAACACATGAAGAACTGATACATTATGAGGAAAAAACAAAACAAAAAAACAATTCTCCAATAAAATGACACCTGCTGCAACAGCCACATGCAGCTGTGAATGGCTTATTAAGATTCTCAGGATCTTGCAGCAGCTTATTATGTGGATTTATGCCTGTCCTGATCCACAAATATATTATTGACATTTTGCCAGAACTCTTTTCAGCACAACACAGCTCCTTTTTTAATAGTTCACATATTTCTTGCTTATCTGACTCCTCATAGATTAAACAATCTAGAGCTGCATACCATTCAGAATTGAGGAAGCAAACAGGATGCAGAATTGTAAATCAAATGTGGCAAAAAAAACAACTAAAGCCGTATTCACCCCAATAACTATACTTTTCCTGTAGCTCAAACAGTAGAGCATTGAGCTAGAAATGCCAAAGTCATGGGTTCTGAATAAATGTATACACTGAATGCAGTGTAAGTCACTTTAGATATGCCAAATGCATAAATGTAACAATAACAATAAAGTTTTAATAATCATTTTAATTATATAAGAATAGGGAAGTCCACACCACACAGCTATAACAATAACGTCACAAAGGAATGATATCATTGCAATCACTTTCAGAACATTTTTTTTTCTGATGAACTGATGAATGATAAATATTTTATTTTTTTTTTACAATCAATCAGAATACATCTGGTTTTAAAGAGCTTGAACTTTTAAAGTAGCAGACTACAACTGCAGCACAATCTTATAATAAACAGAAAGTTATTATGTATTGGTATGGATGCTAAAGTAACTATTGTTATATTTATTTTTATAATTATCATTCTTGATGTAAATGGGCCGTTAAAATGAAATGAAAGTCAAATAACATCTGTCAGTGTAATTTTTAATAATACACTTTTTGTGAATTATCCATGACTGTTATATATTTTATATATTCATTTTTGTTCATATTTAAGAAGGTTGCTAATAATTATGGAGTTGACATTATGAGTTGACATTATGTATAGAATTGCAATCTCACAAACTTTAATGTTGATAATGTAGAGTGCTGTTGGACAATGTATAGTGTTGTTTGCCTAAATTAAAACCTTTTTTTAAATTTCTGATGTCTGTGTTAAGAAAAATGTCTAATCATTTCAGAAGAAATGCATATCAGGGAATAAATAGCCATAATTATTCAAAATGAATGATTTTTGTTTGTCAGAAAACTAATTTTGGACTATAAAGTATGTGATTGTTTTAAATGTCTGTGATTGCAATTCAATGAATTCCAAATGAACATCCTGAAGGGGAGACAAATTGATTTAATTCAAAAATAAGAACAAAATGAGTCAGACCCACAACTTTAAAACATCTCACCAGATCTTTTGCCTCCTGCTGTCTCTGAATCCAACGCTCCTTCTTCCTCTGCTTCCTTCTTAGGCTTTTCAGGCGGTTTTTCTCTCTCTTGGAAAGCTTTGGCTCTAGGTTGGGTGAGATGTTTCTTGATGGCTCCTCCATCACTCTGAGTCTGACCTCCTCTGGATTCCCTGCTCTGTCCAGAGAGGTTCTACTCTGGGAAGCAGAGCCCACATGCCTTACCTCTAAGCTCTCCTGATAATCAGACAGCTGTGGTGGCAATTCAGAAGGTAAAGAAACATCTGTGCCTCTCTCAACAGTCTCAAGAATCTGTGGTACTTCAGTTACCTCAACCTCAAGTTCAGTTTGAGCAGAGGCTACATGGGACACAGTACAGGAAAAGCTGAGGGTTGAGGAAGGAGAGGGAGCTGAGCTTTTTTTCTGAGGGAGAGACTCCACCTCATTCTTCCTCCTCACAGTATGTTCTCTAGTCCTTCCTAGTCTTGTCAAAAGAACTGGAGGTTTTAGATCCTGATCAACACGACTCTTACTGAGATGTAGAGTTGTATCATGTCCACAGGAGCATTTAGAGCAATTTACAAAATTAAAGCCTCCTAAGCGAGCTCCACAGTTCTGACAGTTTAATTTCCCCACTGTCCAACTGGCCTGCAAGAAATGTACATTTTATCAGAATAGATAATTTTCATATGTCAACAGCCCAAACTGCATTAATTAAAAACATAAATTAATGAAAACTACCTGATCAACACTTGCCAAAATCCAATCTGGCAAAGATTCAACATTCAAATGCCACACATTGCATATGGCTGCAGTCTCGCTTGATGCTACTACCTGTATTAATATAAAGCAGTGCCACTTAGGAATATGTTACTGATGATTATCATTCCTTTTACATAAATGAAAATCTTAAACCATTCCCAATATACTGCAGTTACCTTTCAAAGACAACATATAAGTTTTAGATAACAATTCTCCCACCTTCAGGAGGCTAGTTGAGTCTATTAGACATCTACGGCACTTCCTGCAGCGAAGGTTTGTTGGATCTTCTAGTGTCCCTGATTGATCTTGTTCTTCAGCCTGTTTGAAATGTGCATTAGAAAACCATATTTTATTCCTATACAAATTAGTATCACACACAATATAATGCATGCATAAACAGTTTATTGTTCTTAAGTAATGTCATTTGTTGTCATCTGTGTATGTCTTCATAATCTGCCTTTTTTGCACATTAGAAAACTTTATGCTTGAGCATAAAATAGTACAAACTCTTGCCACAAACAACATCAAAATTAGTACAACACAGCAACATTCGCTGTATTTACTATCTAACCTCTCACTAAATTTCACGTCCAGTTTGTACGCACATTTAAACAGTGTAGTTTTCTTAATTAAAAAAATCTACAGTGATAGTTCCTGTACTAGCCGGTGTTTTTTCCTGTCATTATTATGTAAATACTTCCTGTTTATCTCAGTTAAACATATGTTTTACGTATGTACCAAAAATATAACATACCACGAAAGAGCTAGCCATTTTCCTCGACGGGATTTCTGAAGAGCACCTCAAGTTGTTTGGCTAAAAGGCTAAAAACAACAAACTGGCTCTGTACTTGTACTACTCGGAGTGCAGTTGCCTTCGCTACGGAAGCCGCAGAGGGGGAAAAAAATACTCGGAACAAGCGTAAATACTGTGAGTACACAATAATTAATCTATTTCATCCATAAAGTTACTCATTCATTCATTTATTAAATCAATCAAAATTTCCTAACCTAAACCAAATTAATGCACAAATAATGAAGAGAAACTCATAGGAACATAGGAAATTCAATCGAAAGTGTTTTCATCTATTTTAAAGACGCTTTAAACACAACACTGAAGGTTTGTGGTATATTTGTGGTGTAAATATATAATTAAGTCAGTGTTTTAACAATTAAATGCGCTGGAGCGCCGATTTGTTACTTCCTCAGGCGATTGCGACTTCACATCTTTAGCCCCAATATAAATTTTTTTGGCTATTGAATTGTTTGAATACGCTTTAAGCCTCAATCATGGGGTCAAACCCCCTATAATTCGCACACTTGATATGGAGACAGTATATAATCACATATACTCAATGTTGGGGAGTAACTAGTACATGTAACGGAATTACGTAATTTAATTATCCTACAAAATTAATGTAGGGTGAAGTCAGCTAAAATGGGCTATCAGGTAAAATGGGCCAAATAAGGTTGTAGCGTCATATCTCTTTAAATTTTTACAGCCAATCACAATAACTGATCTTTCATTGTTGCTTCAATACTTGTTGACATGTAACAGCAAAAGTGTCTCATTTAGAAGGCTACGCCCTAATAATTTAGATTGGTCTGAGTTTTTTAAGGCGGGCAGGGCAGAGTGTGTTACATGAAGCTTGTCAGAGAAATTATAAGGAAAGTGAGCCTGTCTGGCATAGTAAATTTAACACTAATAAGGGTACTAAAGCAATTATAAGTAAGCTTACCAACAAAGCAAAGGTTTATGAACAGTGTTTTGACATGCTCTTTCAAATATAAAAGTTTAATTAAAATAGATTTTTGTGAAAAATGACATTTTAGGTTGAAATGGCTAGTTAAAGGACCCCTTTAACTAGCCATTTCAACCTACAATGTCATTGCCATATGATGTTTCTAAAAAGAACATTATTTTGTGTATTTGGTGTAATGAAATGTGTTTATGCGGTTTAAGGTTCAAGTCGCTTTGGATAAAAGCGTCTGCTAAATGACTAAATAAATAAATAAAAAACACATTATTTTCCACATACTGTACATTATTGTTTCTCCTCTATGCCCC
>NW_015645543.1:1190446-1220819 GCF_001515625.1 Sinocyclocheilus rhinocerous
GTGAGCTGAGGCTGGGCTAGAGTGAGCAGAGGCGGCGGATTCGACGAAGGAGCGTCCGGTGGGCTTGCGGCAACCACATGTGACAACCCTGGGCTGCTTCATCCACTGTGGAAGCCGATCCACAGTGTGAAGTTGATGTATTTCTTCAGCGACCAGCACGGATCAGCTCCAGGCATGACGAAGCAGATATCATCCTCTTTTGGAAGGGCAAACAAAGTAGTTTCGCTTTCACAACGAAGCACACAGCGTCTTCAGGACATGGCTGCAGCGTCAACAATACTACAGCGAGAATCAAAGTTACACCTTCTTTCTTTGCGTGAACATTTGGGCGGCGTTATGCAAATCTTCCCACATCTTGACGTAGACATGTGGGGGCGTGTTAGAACGAGCCGTTTTAGGTAGGTGTGGTTGACTCTTAACTTTTATAAAGAAAATCTCTTTGGATTTGAGACTTTAGTCTTTGCAAGGGTCAAAATAGGTTTATAGGCCTAGATATGTATCCATACAAAATCTTAACAGTCTTTAAAAAATATAATTATATATATATATAAAATATATAAATTATATCTGCAAACACTGTCTTTGAAGGGAATGCAGCAAAAGATCTAACTGGCCTGCTAGGTGCAATGTTAAGACTTACAGTATAAGGAAATGTTAAAGTGTTTTTGTGTCAAAGATGTCCTAATCTTTAACAAAATGTTTGACAAATATTTGACAAGCATGCACACTCAAAATAGGTTTATAGGCCTAGATATGTATCCATACAAAATCTTAACAGTCTTTAAAAAATATAATTATATATATATATAAAATATATAAATTATATCTGCAAACACTGTCTTTGAAGGGAATGCAGCAAAAGATCTAACTGGCCTGCTAGGTGCAATGTTAAGACTTACAGTATAAGGAAATGTTAAAGTGTTTTTGTGTCAAAGATGTCCTAATCTTTAACAAAATGTTTGACAAATATTTGACAAGCATGCACACATACATTCACCAATGCACAGAAACACACACGTATACAACATGATCAGTTCATTTTAATTGCACTGTATAATGAAATATTCGTTCAACTTTCTATTTAATGAAATACATTTATTATGTTTGCACACTAAAGACAATAGTGTCAATTTACTGTTAAAAATAAAATAATTTCAGCCGAAATTACCTGGCCCATTTTAACTAAATGTTGTGCCATGGCTCAAGAAGGTACCTGCTGATACTCTAACTCTCATAATTTTAAAACAATTATACTTTTTCACATAAAAAAAAACCCCAGGATAATTTATAAAAATATAATTAGATCTCATGCATAGTTTATTTGATGGTATTATAAGTCGTTTACCAAAACGTGGCCCATTTTAGCTGACTTCACCCTAACTGTAATCTGTCACAGTTACTGAGAAAAAAAAAAGTGTAATTAAATTACAGTTAGGCCTACTTATGAAAATGCTAACAATTACAAAAAGGGGTTCTGAATATTTTCACACACATATTGATTTCTTTCCCAAATTGAAGTGACTGCTCTAAAATATGAGACACCAATATTTCAGCAGTTTAGGACACAAAATAGGACACATGCTTATTTGATAACTGTTTCATTTCCTATTTGGGTTATTATGTATATGCTTTATTTTTTAAGATTAGTAACTGTTTTTCTCCAAGGCATTGTTAGATGCCAGTGTTTCCTGTCGTACCTATACAAGGATTGGATTTCAAAAACAGTATCATATCTTATGATTTTAAATCTGTATTTAACCGAAGAATGATCTCAAAGTAAAAAGAGGTGCTAAAGTCTGATTTGTGTTATAAAATTAAATAATCATCTTAAATCAAGGGAAGAAGGATTTTGAAAGTCTGACAGTAGCTTTGAAAGGTTAAACCTGCTTGCTCTAAATGTTTCAAAATGATTAACAGTTGAAAACATTTGTTAGAAATGTAATCAAAAAGTAATAAAATGTAATCAGTTACATTAATAAAGTCTAATTGAAATAGATAACTAGCCTATACTTATTACATTTTAAATAAGGTAACCTGTAATCTGTAACCTATTACGCTACATTTCCAAAGTAACCTTCCCAACACTGTATATAGGCTAGCCTACTCTATGTGGGGGTCTGGATGAAGGAGAGGTGTTTGGGCCAAACGTTTGGTTTTCTCAGCAGCAGACGCGCTACAGCAGGTGGCAGCAGCAGCAGCAATACAATTTTCAGCTCGACGGGTGTCGGTGCCGAGCGGATCGAAAACACGGGCTATAGGCTATACCTGAAGAAAAAAGTAGATTTTTTAAAAGAAAAAGTTAACTCCTTTGGAAATTCAGGGAATTGGACCCCGTCCTGAAAAGTTTTGTTCAAGCATTCACCTGTTGGAATTGCTTCAATAGTTTGTTGCTACAAATCATATGATGAGGATGGATGGATCTCACTGGAGGAAATTCTGGAAAAACGCGCATGCATATTCTATGCCGAGCCCACCCGGTTCACCTGCGTAGGTAACTGACGTCTAGAGTCGCTGCTGATATAAATGGAGCCGCGTCGTCACAAGTCGTCAGTAACAATGTTGATGGTTGGCATCGCCTTCAAGTGTATGAGCTCCTCTGAATGGAGTAGTGCTGTTTAATGAGGTTTTGCTAATTTTACGCGCTACGCGACATGGAAGAAAACAACGACACGTTCTTATCATTTCAGAACGACAGTGGTTTAGATCAGCAAATCGACAATGTGACTTTACCTGTGAAGGTTCCACTAAGTTATCAGATCTCCACGTCTTTGCTGATCGGCGCGCTCATTCTATGTTCCATATTTGGAAACGCATGTGTTGTGGCGGCTATTGCTTTGGAGAGATCGCTGCAGAATGTTGCAAACTACCTAATCGGATCACTTGCCGTGACGGACCTCATGGTGTCGGTGCTTGTATTGCCAATGGCGGCTCTTTACCAAGTTTTAGACAAGTGGACGCTTGGACAGGTAACTTGTGATATTTTTATTTCTTTAGACATTTTATGTTGCACATCTTCAATCCTGCACCTGTGCGCTATCGCTTTGGATAGATACTGGGCGATCACCGACCCAATAGACTACATGAAGAAAAGGACATTAAAACGTGCTGCTCTTTTAATCACCGTTACCTGGTTTGTCGGCTTTTCGATATCAATTCCACCCATGTTGATCATGAAATCTCAACCCAAGAGTAAAGCAGAAGACATGGCCAATCCTGAAGCGTGCATGATCAGCCACGACCCATGGTACACTATTTATTCCACCTTTTGCGCGTTTTACATCCCTCTGATTCTCATGCTGGTTTTGTATGGACGCATATTCAAAGCGGCGAGATTTCGCATTCGCAAAACCGTTCGAAAACCTGAGAAAAAGAGGGTGAAATGTTTGACTGTGTCACCTGCGCTTTTTAAGCGAGCGAACGGAGAGCTGGGCAAAAACTGGAAAAGCGCAGTCGAACCCAAGCCCGCCGCGTGCGTAAACGGCGCGGTGAAGCACGCGGAAGACGGCGAGTCTCTGGAGATCATCGAGGTTCACAGCAATTCCAAAAACAACCTGCCTCTGCCCAACACTCCAAACTCTGTCCCTCTGTTCGAGAACAAACACGAGAAGAACACCGAGGCGAAGAGGAAGCTTGCCTTGGCGCGCGAGCGCAAGACAGTGAAGACTCTGGGCATTATAATGGGTACTTTCATTGTGTGTTGGCTGCCGTTCTTCATCAAAGCGATCGTGCTGCCTTTTTGTCCGTCTTGTGATATGCCTTTGTGGCTCATCGACGTCATTAATTGGCTCGGGTATTTAAACTCGCTTTTGAACCCCATCATTTACGCCTACTTCAATAAAGACTTTCAGAGCGCCTTCAAGAAAATCATTAAATGCCATTTTTGCAGACCATAAACATACCGTCTTTTCAGTTTTAACTGTCAGAAACACGAGTTTAACCAGTATTGCTCAGAAAAACAATAGTGGTGTATTTTAACAGCACTGAAAACTTGCTCTTTAGTACCACTATAAATATACATGATTCATCCTGATTTTATATATCAGATGTATATGTTATGATATCAGGTTACACAATGTGTACTGAAAATGTTTATTTCATGTCCATGACAAACAAAGATCATGTCCATGATGTAAAAAAAAATAAAAAGTCCCACTGTACATTTACCTTGTGTCCTTGTCCTTCTGATTGTTTTTTTTTATTTAACTAATCATATGCACAGACCAATGTTTATGAATGAGAAGAACAAGCTGTGCAATGCTCAAAGAAGAATAATTGAATTAAATAATTAAAAGTAATTGTATTGATGAATATTATATGTTAAAGCTGTCTATCAAATTATATAAGCAATAGCAAGAAAATAAAATTCTAAAGACCCCTTTTATGAATTGTCACCTTGAACATTTGACGCCTGTGAAGATATTATGTTCATAACATTGACTTGGATGCATATCCATTATATAAGTATCAATATGTATATTATAAATGTAAACCTATTAAATTTTTTTATGTCTTATGGCACAAGAAGTGTCCTTTCAATATTTGCCACTTGAACATTTGTGTGTATATATATATATATATATATATATATATATTAAACATTTATTGATGCGTCACTTTCAGTCCATCATTTAAATGTGTCTTTATACTTTTCCTCTTTGCCAGGCACTTTAAAATCCATTAATCCTGACTTGCGCCTTCATCCCCTGTGGAAACCCTGCGTGAAACAATGGATACAAAGGAGCAATGGAGAGGCCGAAAGATCCTCTTAACAAATCCCTTCATAAAAGAATGTTTTCGCAACAAGATGCTCCACCGCACATATCTCTTTATTTCTGCAATGCTAGAAATCTCAAGGCTTTTACATGATCAGGAATGTGCCAGTGCAAATGGTTACAATGAATCATATTAACAGGTCCCCAGCTGGCACTGTTTATGTCAGCTGATGAATTCTTGTTGAAACAAAATAGTCTGTTTGTTCCATCAGTGCTGAAAATGAAAATGTGAAAAGTCAATAAAACAGGCAAGTGGGCTACATATGTGTGAGTTCAAACTCAAAATCTTTTGTGTCCCATTAAAGCAACAAATCTATATGGAATATATATATAAATTTTTTTTTTGGAGGATTGCGCTAGGATCGTATAGTCTCAAAAGTTGCTACAGCAGCCCTGCCATCCAGTTGTGTCTGAATCACTAAAAGCCACTCAACAGAGCGGACACAGTGATGCTGGTCACCATAGCGACACTCAGATGTTTCAAACTCTGGGTCCGAGGTGCAATTATCTGATCAAAGGCCTAGGACAATACACAGAGCCCACGTGTACACCCACAGCTGGCATGATTTAGCGACCTGAGGATCCACAGCTATTTATTAACAATGAGAAACCTCCAGAACCCTGCCGAGAAACCACTGCTGATCACTCAACAAACATTGGTGAGGTCCATTATTGTCTATTTTGGGTTACAGCTCTGCAAGAAAATCTTGAGAGCTTGCTAACAAATATACAGTAGAGACAGTTTGAAACTAACTGGATAACAAATAAACCTTCTCAGCCAAAAAGAGCATGACTGGGTCTGTCAAGCTCTAAAAGGGGCAAAAAAGCATCAGAAATAGTCCACAACGCTATATTCCAAATCTTCTAAATCCATTCAATTATTTTATGTGAGGAAAAGAGCAAAATTTACGTAGGTATCCAATGAATATTTTGGCTATTATTGGGCTTCAGCCCTCAGAACTCTATCTGAAATATGATTAATAAAATATTAAGCACATACTTGTAGCTTAATAATTTGGTAGTGTGATGTATAATATTTACTTTGAAACAGTTTTCATTCATATTGCTTGTAAATTTCACAAATAATTACAATGTAAAATGATTTTTTGAAGTTGTAAATATACAACAAAGATTACTGGAGTATTTCTAACAAGAAAATACAATTTCTGTCTTTCTACTTCAAAATGTTTAGTGTTACTTGCCTTTTTTCAATTATTTGTTAAATTTACTAGCAGTTTCTGAAGATTGTTTCTTGTTTGTTGACTGACTTTTTCAGTGTACAAAAAAAGGCAAGTAACACATCAAATCAAACATGGAATTTCAGAAAGACTGAAACAGTTGTAGCCTAAAACATACTTCAATAATATTTGTTATATTTACAGCTTTGAAAAATCAGTTATGCAATCATATAAAACGGCAGGAACTTCAGGAGTTAATTAAATAACTGAAAACAGTTTGTCAGGTTAAAAAAGTGTGACACCAAGACCACTTCAGGTGAAATTTCATAATCAGACTTTCTACAAGCTCTAGTTATTCAGTTTGAGATCTATAAATTCTGAATATTTCTCAGTCTTTCAACCAAGAATAATCAGAGGCAGATGCACCGAAGAGAAGAGATTCTAGAAAGTCCAATGTAATCCAGCCAGCTGAACGCCGATTCTCAAGTGGCCGTCTTCAAAGTGGGCAAGATACAAAGATTTAAACTCAAGAACAAAGCTCAGCCATATGTTGAGTTTAAATCTTTGAGTTTAAAACAAATAGTTCTGTGGTTCACAATTACAGCTGGAGTGTATGTCAATGAACGCTTTCCCAGAGGTGGCAGGTGCTAGTATTCCAGCTTCAGTTAGAGGACATATGAAAGGTAAGATTTCCAAAACACTTCATTCAAAATCAGGACAGAAGAAAAAGTGTCCACATATGAGACAGCAGACAGGAACAGGCAGTATTGCACAAAATTGAAATTTATTGTTCACTGCTATTTTAGGTTTGGACTTTTTGCCATTTTTAATGAAAGAGACAGTTGAGAGGAGACAGGAAATGAAGGCGAGGGAAAGTGGGATCGGTATGTGATACTAGAATCAAAGTCACATCTGCTTCATAGGAGACACTTTTTGTGTTCGTGGCTCCAAAAATGCAGTATATTTTCCCTACTGCAAAATATACTTTGTTCATTTCATGTATTCTCTTGTTTCCTATTATCAAACGTTTTAGACTGCACAAACATGCAGCTTGATGTAAAATCAAAGACACTCACACATGCAATCATATGCAATATTTTCAGGGATGGAACTGATTCTATAGCTTGTTTCCTAAATAATATTCCAAGCCACAAACCAGAACAATGTCAATTTGACAAACTCCTATATTATCCTTAAAATATTCTCAGTGTTGAAAAATATATTGCTTTATTTTGACAAACCCTTCAAGTGACAAATTTTTTTTGCTTAAAGAGGAAAAAAAGCCATGTATGAATGTTCTGATCTGTTTTTTGTTCTGATATGTTTTTGCAGACAATCAAAAGTGATACTGAAATTAAGAGTATCATTGCGAACTTATTTTCTAAACAAAAATGACAGCTTTCTTTTATCATATACTCAGGCAGACATTCAGCAATTCAACAGGACAATAAAGCTTGTACATCAGACCAGCAAGTGCTTTGAGCATCAATACATTAACTATGACTGAATAATTCAATCATATCATAGTAGCTGTGAATAACATACAATGTCTTAATCGTTGATTTAAATACATCAAATGTTTGGAAAATATGATTTAGACCAGTTATATCCAAGGTTGATCTGTACTGAGTAAAATATAAAATCCACTGCAAGTTTTTAGTTCAAAAACAAGGTCGTGAACTTTTGCTCCACAATTATCATATTCCTCCCGCAGCTATTTCACAATGCTACATTTTACATTATGAGAAAGGGAAGTAGTAGAGGGTCATCAATTATTCAGATACACAACATATGCATTTCAGAGATGACAAAGGGCAAAGCTGCAGTGTGTTGTAATTTACACAGCTACTGCAACTCTGAAGCATTTATTTACAGAAGCAAGTATTTGTCCACACAGGTTTACACTATATAAATAATTATATCACATAAAATAAATAATAAAATACCATAAATATACAGTATGTATACACTATTCAAAAGTTTGGGGGCATATATATATATATATATATATATATATATATATATATATATATATATATATATATATATATATATATATATATATATAGATATATATATATGAAAAATGAATACTTCCATCAAACAAGACACTTTAAATGTATCAAAGGTGACAGTAAAGACATTTATAATGTTATGAAAAGGTTTGGAAATAAATGCTGTTCTTTTGAACTTTCTAAAGAATCCTGAAAAAAGTATTATGGTTTTAAGAAAAACATTTTCAACATTGATAATAATAAAAAATGTTTCTTGAGACCCAAATCAGCATATTAAAAGGATCATGTGACACTGAAGAGTAATGGCTGCTGACAACTCAGCTTTGCAGTCACAGGAAGGAATAAATTACAATTTAATATATATTAAAATAGAAAATATTTCACAATATTTCACTGATACAGCCCTGTGAGCATAGGAAGCTTCTTTCAAAAACATTAAAAAAAAAATTCACACCAACCTCAAACTTTTGAATGGTAGTGCGTGTATATATTTCTTTATTTATTTTACAATACAGAATTATTTTTAGACTTGTTTATTTGATATTAACCTAATGTATATTTGTATATTTGCTAAGACAGTGAGAGTAAAAGAACATTGAACATTAAAATCCTAAGAGGCAGTAAGGAACAAAGCAATGGAAAGTCTCTTCAGGAAATCCCACCCTTTAAAGGAAATTACAAAGATTCAGCAGATTCAGGAAAAAGAGGAACATGTTTGTTTCAAAACAAACCCCTTTTCCTGTTACTTTTCCTAACACATTTGAAAGCTTTTAAATGTAACACATCTAAAAAAAACATGAATGTACTTAAAAAGAGGGTGATTGTCTAATCTACCCCAGACACTTTAAATATGACAAAATATCCACACGACTTTAAACAACTGAAATGAAGACAGCTGTGCTTGTACTTGAAAGCATCAGTCCGTCAAAGAGCAGAGTGTTCAAACAGGATCACCTGGGTCTGACTCACACTGGAGGGTCTCAAGGGTCGCAGGACTCCGATGCGCGAATACACCTCTGCGTCCGAGCCGGCTCCACATGACGGGTGAGGGCTGGGTGGGGTGGTGTGGATGATGGGGGCGGACATATACAACATGGACGGTGGAGGTGGAGTGATGTGAAGAGGAGGATGAGGAACAGGTGGAGGTGGGGTGGGAAGAGAAGGGGTCACTACAGGCAGGTTGGGCTCTTTTAGATCATACTGAGCCATGTGGTAGAAACCAAAGTATTCCAGAGCGTTCCCGGCCTGAGCAATGCGGAGCCTGTGGCGCAGCAGGAGCACCCAGTACAGCAATGCCAAGATCAAAATCCCAGCCAAGACCATCAACACCACAGCCAAACTGAGCTCAAAGTTCCAGCAAACATGGGGCAGATTTGAGGTCCTACAGCCCATGGATGATTGATTAACAGAAGATTCTTTCCTGAGAGGAACATTGGACAAAACTATCAGGGTTCTGTCTGTACTTTCAGTGGTCATAGCTCCTGTCAATCCAGACATGCGTTTCTCAACCACACACTTTATTGGTATCTTTGGTTCCTTGAAGAACCTTTAACATCCATGGAACCTTTCAATTCCAGAAAAGGCTTTTTATAGTGGAAAAACTATTCTTTGGGGAACCAAAATGGTTCTTCTATGGCATTTCTGCAAACCCCACTTTTGGAAGTATGCAGTCGAGCGTTGCTGAACATCTGTTCTGGAGAACGTGGTTTGCAATCCCAGGAACTGGATCGAGGCCTGATGGCGACTCCTGGTGCTCAATTAAAACAGCACTGGAACAGAATGAGCTGAAATATGTAAGTGGTCAACCTGCTGAGATCAGTCTACTGAGCTGGCCATCCTGTGGAGATCTCGGGTCTAATATAGAACTGAATCAAATGCTTCGGTGAGTCTTGCACACCAGAGAGCTGCTGAGGCTGAGCCAATATTGAAGCATTTGTGAGGCAGTTGAGCTGTTACTATGAGATGAAGTGTGCCGTATCTACAGACTTTGCAACAGCATAATCAACCAGTCTTCTGAGGTTTGCATAACTTGTAATACTGTGGAAATGAAATATTTGTGCAGAAATGAAACTTTAAAGGAATTAAAAACTTACTTTTTCCACAGAATTCCATAGAAGTATTCCCGACGAGGGTAACGACTGAGAGTTGTGCTCTATAAAATGCAGGAGAGAGTGTTTGTCGTGGAAGGAAATTCATAGCGAGTTCAGGAAAACATTCCACTCAGTTCTGGCTGGGGATTGGCTGAACTCACTATCTCTATGGTTACAGGAAACTGGCAACGGATGTTGGTCTGTTTTGCTGAAGAATTCTCATGTGAGAGGAAATAACTGACTTATCAAAAAACACAGGCTTGCCATCAGGGGCACAAGCCAGTGTGAAATGACTCAAACTAAACTGGCTCACATAAACATATAAAGGTTGTTGACATTTTTGTACAGTACTGTTTACTTTTTGTGACTTAAATTAATGTATCGTTTTAAAGTCGAATAAACATCTTAGATCCAAAGGTTAATAGTTAAGGAAATATTTTGTATGTTTTATCAAAAAGAATTAGAAATATGTCATTAAAAAAATAACATAAATTTTAATATTTCAAGTATGATTTATTTTAAGAAATGAATTCTTTCATTCAACAAAGATGCCTTTAATTTAAAAGTGACAGTAAAACATTTTTTTTATGTTACAAAATATTTCTATTTTAAATAAATGCTGTTCTTTTCAACTTTCGATTCACCAAAGAATCCTGAAAAAAAGTATCAGTTTCCAAAACTAACAAACAAACAAAAAAACGTAATGAAGCACAACCAGTTATAGCTTTAATAATAAGACATTTTCCTTGAGCAGCAAATCAGCATATTAAAATGATTTCTGGTGAACCTGCTGAAAATTCAGCTTTGCCATCACAGGAATAAATTACATTTTAAAATGTAATCATATTGCACTGTATTCATATTTTTACTGTATTTTTGATCAACTAAATGTAGACTTGTATTTCCTTATTTAACTAGTGACCTAGAAATAGTGCAGAGTCTTACGTATCTTTTTATTCATTTCCATCATAATGCTACATTGTTTTACACTTTTCTAAATTATTAATCTTTACATTTATGTCCAGATTCTAAAAGAGGAATATCAATATTTGTTCATGTAGGCACAGACCATTCAGAAAGTCAAATAATTAATCGAAGGACTGCAGTTCTTTCTGAAATCTGCAGCTACTGAAAAGCACACAGTTCAGTGCTGGCGGTTTTGTGGATTAGGAACGCTCTGCTGTTGGCATTGGCTCCACTGTAGTCTGAGCCACCTGCAGCCCTCCCCAGGCACAGCGTGGCGAGACAGATTACAGCCAGCTCACAATCACTCATGTGTGTTCCCCATGGACAGGTGGGTCTGTATGAACCCAGCAATAATAGAATAAAAGTGCAAAAGCTCTCAGAGGCCACTGCAGGTTATCAGAGTTAGGTGCTGCAGGACTCTATACAAGCATATTTCAATATCACATTGATATGTCTTGTAAGCAAAGACCAAGTCACATTGTGAGTTATAAACTTGCAGTTGAGGGGAAAAAAATCAGATTTGAAGATAATAAAAAATAAAGTCTCAATTGCTTTTTATCCTTGGGCAGAAACTGGCTTCCATAGATAAATCTGTTGGAAATATTCAGCTCTATATGATGTGTCCTGGACCTAAAGTATTCTTGTCTGTTCAGAAAATGTCCATTTAGCCACAAAAAGGTGTTTAGATGACAAAAACAGGTCCTTGTGTGAAACTATTTAGATGTTGCTCAGAAGAATAATTGCTTTTCCTGTTATGAGAGTGAAATGAGATTGTGTTGTTTGTCTAAATTGCTGTGGAGAAGATGCTCTTGACATAGAATACAATCTTTAAAATAAATAAGGCATATAATGGACAAACTAAAAGAGGACAACTGAATGGTCACTTGAGTTTCATAGCTTGAAAGTGGAGTAAAAAGTCTCATTTTAAATCACATTTAAACCAGGAAATAAACAGTTTTTAAAACAAGTTTTAGAATAAAATTATTAAAACAGAAACACTATGACATAAATTGAATAAAGAATATTGATGATTCAGAACTATTAAACAAATTTGCCACAATGACCATGTGAAAATTTCATACTTTCACGTGATCCTGCTGACAAACATTTATTATAGAATACTATCATTATTTTTTACAACCAAACTCTGTTGTCAGTGTTTGCATTTTACATGTTATATGAACAATTACTTAATAAATAGATTGATGTAAGTCTAGTATACATCACAGTAACAGTTCATGGTTTATTACTGACATAACTGAAAAATGACTCATGGTTCATTAAGGGAGTTCAGGTGTGAGTTGATTCACTCATTGACCATATGAATCTGATTCAAACCGCCAACTGAAAAACGAGTCCAGGTCTGTTCTGTGAATGTTCTGAACTGAGTTCAAAAGAATCTGTTCACAAGAATCTTTTTTTTTTTTGCAAACTGGAAATTGTGACCCACACATTCTAATATCTGAATAAACCATATTTGGACATGCGCAAATCTTTCTCAGTTGCATTTTACATTATTATTGCACGTTATTGTTTGATATTATCTTACTAGAGCTGAGCTTCACAAATTTCAGAGGTGTAAGGCTCCCGAAAAATCAGCTAAAGCTAGTTAGTTTTGATATATTATTAACTGATATTATGAAAAAACATTTCAGATCAGAGAAAATTTTAAAGGGGTCATATGATGCTGCTAAAAAGAACATTATTTGGTGTATTTGGTCGACAACTTTTATTCCTTTTCACACAAAATTGTGATTTGCAGGTACACAGTTTCGATTAATAAAGCCTAATTTTCGCATAATTATTTGAGGAATATTATGTTATGAATTCAAAACCATTTTAACATGCCGCGAGATTTGAAAACTGATACTTTTGAACGTTGTCATCACATATACAGCATCATATGCATGAGTTTTCTAATTCCGTAGGTTTGCTCAGTAGCTCACGTGATACAGCGTTGCACTTGAGAGATGAAGAGCTCCGGTACGAACCCCGTGAAACTACGGTTCAACAAAACAGCTCAGATCCGCATAAGGAAGTTAAAATCGTACGGCTGCATCAACAAATGCGTTTGCATTTGTTGACACTATCGGGTAGGTTTAGGGTTGGGTTTGGTGTAGGGGATATGTCCAACACAACAGAGCATTAACTTTTAGCGACACTCCCCGGATATTTGTATTCTAAACAGCCGCAATACGTACCTCAAGCAGCGTAATAAAAACGCAGGAATACGTGCCTGCTTTTAGCGACACTCATCAGATATTTGAATTACGGATATTTGAATACGTACCTGAAGCAACGTAATACAAACACAGCAATACGTGCCTATATCAACGTAACAAATACGTGCCAGGGTCACGTATTTAACTTGCGTTTTAACGTTTAACGTTGCGTTTTAAAAGTTAACGTTTAAGCGTTTAACTTTTCCTTTTTATCGCCACTCACTGGATGTTTCACTTTGAAACTGCCATGAAACATGCAGTAAGGTACATAATAACGGTGTTGCAGAAATGTATTTAGAGGCACGCATTTCGAAATGAGCCTGGGATGAACCATTTTAGCCATAGACTTGAGCCCTGAAAAGACACCAAAACAAACACTAAGACTTCAAATTTATTTCAATCCCACAAATAACATTTCATACTGAAAATTAAATATACTTGTAATGAGAAATAATTTAAAAATATTAATAAAATACAAAATACTAATACAAGCATCTCTAAAGAAATCATTAATGAAGTTTATTGCAGTACAATTTATAAGAAAATACTATTTCATTCTTTCTACTTCAAAATTTCACATTTAATTCAATGTGTTACTTGCAGTTTTTGTAATTATTTGTGAAATGTACTAGCAATTATTGATTGAAAACAAACTTATTCCTGAAAGTTGTTAGAACTTTTTAATATTATATAAGCAACAACAAACTACTACAGTCAAGTACATTTTTAGTTATATGTCAGCATTATTTACTTGACTCATTTTTGCAGTCCAGCAAATGTCATTTCACCAACAGATGTGTTCTTCACTTCATGCAATTTATCGGACGTTCTTGAGGCCCCCGTACATAGACTTGTCAGTGAAGAATAAGAGATGGGATTGAAGGCACTCTTGATGCTGAAGAGGGAAAGAGGGAAGTGCAATTTGAAATATTTGGTGGTAATCAGCTCTCTTTGATATGAAGATACCAGCATGTGGAGATTTTTTTTTACATGTCTACACAGCAGCCCTCTGATGGGCACTTCAGAGAGCCCACGCGGTGAACTGCAGCCGTGGATCTCACTCAGCCGCATGACCACAGTGATTTGCCCTGCCGTTTAATGAAGCCCCTCGGTCCAAAGAAAGACGGTTCAATCGCCTCCACGCCCGCTCATAAATATTTATCTCATCAGTGACAAAAGGACTTGCTCACTATCATTATGTCCTTTGTAAGTCAAATAGAAGTGGTGTGTGTGTGTGTGTGTGTGTGAGAGAGAGAGCGATAGAGAGAGAGAGAGAGAGAGAGAGAGAGCGAGAGAGAGGGAAAAGGAAAGCAGTTCTCAACTTTTGGCTCTGAGAATTGAGCTGAAAAGTGATTTCTGACCTCCAAACACCACCAAAATTCATGCATGCAGTTTTTAAGGCAATTATAACCTAGATGCTGAGTATATTATAACACTATGATCATAAATGACGTTCAAATGGGTCCAAAGGACTGAAACCAACAGTGAACATTTTCTGATCTTAATAGAATAATTTCATTATATTTTGCACAAAAATGGTCAATGTCACAAATGAAAAACAAAAAAAAAGAATATAATAATAAAATGTAAAATTACAAACAAAATCATTTCAAAATTATAAAAAAGATTATGTTCAAAATATTAACCAATTTTGTATCAGAAACACCAGTAAAACTTTTCTGATCTTAATAATAGAATATCTTTTCATTTCATACATTTTTTCCTTATATTTTGCACAAAAATGGTCAATGTCACAAAATAAATAAAACATAAAAATTATATATTAATCAAATTTAAAATGATAAAACATTCCATTCAAAATTATAAAATATATATTAAAAATATAAACCTATTTTGTAAATATATTTATATTCAAAATATAAACCTATTATGTATCAGAAACACCAGTGAAAATTTTCTGATCTTAATAATAGAATACTTTTTCCATTATATTTTGCACAAAAATGGTAAAATTAACAAATTTAAAAAACAAATCAAAAGTAAAAAAAATAATATATTAATAAAATTATTTAAAAAAAATTACAATTGAAAATACAAACCTATTATGTATCAGAACGTTACTTTTACAATTATTTTTTTAAATGTATAAACAATTAAAAAATTAAATACAATTATTTAATTTAATCAAAAACTGACTTATTTCAATAAAATGTGAGCACTCGCAACAACAACATGCAAAATCCACCGAAATATAATGTACCAAACAAATAACCCACATTTAAATCCTTCAGCTAAGGACCAAAATCTACTGTATTGCGTAACTTAAGCGCAGGTCAGATCCACTATCCACAGACATGTAATGGACGATGATCAGACATTAGAGTAAACGGCTCATTTTCACAGAAGCTCATGGCCACCATGTCAAATTCATTATGAGGTTTCAGAACTCATCAGAGGTATTTATTAAGAGCATTCATTAAACGGACATTAAATACTTAACAGGCATAGAATGCTGTGTGCAACGCCACTTAATCAGGGCTTGAAACGGAAAGCAATTTCCATATTCAAAACCTATGCCCCAAGGTCACGCTATAAACCTCTCTGGAGATGTCCTTTGGCAACTGTCACAGAAGCAAGAGTTCACACGATGAAATTTCATCCAGCAGTGATAAAAGAGAGGATACTTCTAAAATACTGCAACTATTACTGCACATTTTAAAGATAATAGCACACTTTCAGAGATAAAAAGGGCAAAGTAGTCAATTAAATCATATTTGTAATCCACTTTCATTGGAGACAATACGAATATTTGACCTGTTAAAACGCATTCGCCAATTACTCACACCAAAAAGCTCACACCAATTACGGCTCGCAGCACGACGGATACACGAGAATACAAATCAGTTTCCTGCATTTTGTTAATCAGCATGACAGTTTGACATTTAGCCTGCCCAACAAACACAACCCCACGCTTTGCTTTAGCACAAACACACAGCAATGATTAGCAAGTGGAAAACAATTATGAAATTATTTCACAGCCTAAAGACAAGAGTCAGCATCTGTATAGGTCAATCTGTCTAAGCGTATTTGACAACGGAAGCTCACAGATGTGTTTTCAATGTGCTCTTGGGCCCAAGAACATATTGAAAATTATGATGTTTGGCACTTTTCCACACTGCGATCAGCAATTATACTGTATGTCAAGGTGAAAAAAAATGGCAAAACTAAAATCCTTCCTCCCATTAAGCAAATAATGATTCTTCTTGATTGGCTGCTTATTATGCACCTAATTTGCAACCCTCCTAATTGGCTGCCCAAAGAAACACTGAAAAATGTAAATGGAACGACTAACAGGGTAACTGCTCATCACTGAATCACTTTCAAGATAATTAGAACGCTTCTATCAGCCTGTTCACTGGCCCTGAAGAAAGTGTAGCTGAATCTGATATCCACTCACAGAAGAGATGGTCCACATTCCACTTAAACTGAGAAAACAAAATAGTAATGACGTATTGAAAGGACTACTATAATACAACATAGGCTGGCATTTAAAACAAAAGTACTGTTGCAATCATTTTGTAATAGTTTTCATAAAATGGACTCTAAATTCAGATTGTATGAGCTGTATTTGAAGCTGTAGTATAATGCAGATAAATTCACACCTACTTTGCTCAACAACCATAAACTCCCACAGTTGGGATAATGATTAGTCTATACTTGGCAGTAGAACTGTTTATTTAGATTACTGTAAAGCTCAGCAGTCTTAACTTCAAGCTGTAGGTAAATCCGGAAGGCTAATTTCCCCTAGGAATGTATGTTGGGGGTTTATTTACTTTTATGTTTTGCTCTACAACGTAAATTACTTCAAATATGCATTTTAAAGGCGTTTCTTTTAAGCACAAGTTGCTAAATAAGGACTACATACTTTTTTGATTAATCAAAACTTATACTTTTTTGTGGAAGTTGTAGTCTTTATGTACTTGTTAGCAACTTGGAGTTTTTTTTAAAACACAGCTGCAAAATTCACGGTTTGACAGGGATAATTTATGTTGTTGTTGAACAAAAATGTTAAAGTAATGTGTACTCATAAATAAATCATTAAACCATCCAGCCGTTTTAATATTAAACATCACCTCGGGCAGTGTTGGGGGTAACGCATTACAAGTAACGCGAGTTACGTAATCAGATTACTTTTTTTCAAGTAACTAGTAAAGTAACGCATTACTTTTTAATTTACAAGAGAATATCTGAGTTACTTTTTCAAATAAGTAACGCAAATTGCTTTTTTTTCCCAATTTATTGATTGACAGCTCTCCTGACCCCATGTTGAGAGAAATCAGAAGATGTTACTGTAGTTCTAAAATAATATGAATACGTGTTGAAATGTCTTCTTCTGCATTCTACTGTACGGACGCAAATGTACTTTCCCTTCAGCCTGAGGCTTATTCATTTCACTTTTGGTGTGAAAAGGCTAGTTACTTTTTTATGGAGTAACGCAATATTGTAATGCATTACTTTTAAAAGTAACTTTCCCCAACACTGACCTCGGGTCAAAATATGAGTCCATAACCAGTGTTGGGCAGGTTACTTTGGTTACAGATTACAAGTTACCCTATTTAAAATGGAATAAGTAGTGTAATTATTTCAATTACTTTATTAAAGGAATGTAACTGATTACATTGGATTACTTCTTGATTACCTTTCTAACTTTCTAAAGGATGTTTCAACTGTTAATCATTTGCAAACATTTAACCTTACAGTAGTACTCAACACTGATTACTGTCAAACTTATCAAAATCCTTCATCACTTGAATTAAGCTTATAATAATTTAATTTTAAAGCACAGCCACCACAAAAATCAGACCTTACCTCTTTTTACTTCATTCAGGTTAAATACAGATTTAAATTCATAAGATATAGTTGAATACATATGATGCTGTTTTTGAAATCAAATCCTTGCATAGAGAAAACAATGGCGTAACAATGCCTTGGAAAAAACAGTTAATCTAAAAAAAAAAAAAGCATATACATAAACCCAAATAGGAAATAAAACAGTTATTAAATAAGCGTGTCCTTCTGTGTCCTAAACTCCTGAAATATTGGTGTCTTGGGAAAGAAATCAATCAAATCTGTATGTGTGTGAAAATATTCATGCATGTAACCCCCTTTGTAATCATTAACATTTTCATAAGGAACTGTAATTTAATTACACATTTTTTTCTCAGTAACTATAACAGATTAGTTACATTTACTTTGTAATAAAATTACGTAATTCCGTTACATGTAACTAGTTACTCCCCAACACTGTCCATAACCTATAATAATGCTTCCTCCAGTGAAAAAGTCCATCCACTTTTGTCCTCTACACTGACATATTTGTTTAGATTTTGTTCAGTTTCCTCTTGTAAATAGTGCATGATCATGCATATTTCTCTCCTGATTCAGATTAGATGACTTTATCATGACTCGAACAGTTCTCACTTGTCCTTGAACAGCTGTCAAAAATGTAATTCAGTTTTCCTGCACATGCTTTTGATATCGGCGCTGGAAAGGGTCAGAGAGGGACAGAGGGGAGCCAATAAACAAAAATTCTCAAATTGATGTAAATAAGGGCAACAAAACCCATTTCTGAGAGAAAGCAGGTAGCCCCGCCTCCAACAAAACCAATTCATCATGACACTGTTTCATCTGACACATTACCAGCTTCAATGAAAGAAGTTCACACATCATGGGAGGATTCTGTCGAAGTTTTGTTTACCAAGCCATACTTTCAACATCACTTAAAGTCAAGCTTGAGTAACTTGAAATGTTTTGAATTTACTCACGATATGAAGAGCTGTTGTGTTGGTGATTATTCTAGCAACTTCCAACAAACTGTTAAAGCCACTGGGATGAAGATCCTCACAAACCATGTAATTGTTCTTTTCCTCTTGGGATTGGACTATTTTTAAGGTGTTACAGTCGGTGGGCTCACCAAGCGTTTGAATGATCAGGGGACCATAAACTAGCTCACACAGCTTGATATGCTGAGATTGACCAGCATCACCAATGTCTTGCCAGATCAAGCGTAAACCGAGAAAGCCTCATGAGGCTGAAAGGAAACAGGATTCAGTGGATGTCTTTTGACTCGAGTCAGAGTGTGTCTGTCAGTCATGACGTACCAAGTTCATTATAGTGACCAGATATTGTAAAACCCTTGATTTGATATTTAGAAATGATATTGGGAATTTATTTATTTTTATAAACTATTTATTAATTTTCTTTTTTTTTTCCTCAAGGAAAAGTGGAAAAACTAGAGTAATTAAATTCTCTACTAAATATATTTAAAAAAAATACTGTTAAATATACACTACTGTGTACCAAGCTATGCTCACCAAGGCTGCATTTATTTAATAATAAAAAAAAAAAAGTATAAACAGTAATAATGTGAAATATTTTACAGTTTAAAATAACTGTTTTCTGTATAAATATATTGTAATATGTAATTTATTTCTGTGATGGCAAAGTTGAATTTTCACCATCATTACTCCAGTCTTCAGTCACACGATCCTTCAGAAATCATTCTAATATGCTGATTTGCTGCTCAAAAAACATTTATTATTATTATTATTATTATTATTATTATCAATGTTAGAAAACCCTCTGGTGCACGTCACATCCACTCACCGCCTCACTGAGTGATGTGGTCAGCGGCATTCATCTACCTGAGATACAGATGCCCAAATCAACAGATCCTTCATCATTTCTCCAATGGACAACACACATCTGAGGGAAAAAACACAGTCTACAAACCGCTCTCAGCACTCAAACAGTCCAATATTAGGTATAAATAGACATTTTCAATACCTAAGAGATTTAATGTAAACATTTATTGGAGAACCGAGGATAGAAATAATCGAAACACTTCACATGTGCTTCAACCTGGCCTTTGCTCAATTGATCAGGTGGGACGACCTTCCTACAAGTGATAGATGTTGTCATTCAATCAGGAGGCCTATTTCATACCTGTTCACATTCACTCTGAGTCCCATGACTCACCATTCTGCCGTCATTTCTGGAAGGAAGTCTACACAGATCACCAAGATAAAAGGCTTGAATCACCGCTGTCATTTTCTGTTCTGAAGGGGACACATTATTCAAAAGGGCACTCTTGAAATATCGACATGCGTCACCTATATGCTACATGCTTGCAACTTCCTTTCGCTGCAACGATGCTTTGATAATTGCAAGCTGCGCAAATTGTATTGGGGAGAATGGCCTCCAGAGTTGTGACATGACAGATAACATCTCAAAGACAGACGCAGTGCACACAGCTGTTATTGTGGCGCTACGAGATGACTGCAATCAAACCAAGAGAAGAGCTGTCATTTCCGACAGCTGAGGATGCTCTTACCTTGCCCTTCGACTGATTGATGTCATCACAGACGATGATAATGAATGCCAACTAAATAACTCCAGACAATCTATCAAATTTTGTATTATATATATATTAGTACTGGCTCCAGCCATGTGTTTTGTGTTATAGCATTTTTTATGTTTTGTATTGGAAGAAAATGTGACCCTGGACCACAAAAGCAGTCTTAAGTCGCTGGGGTATATTTGTCATATTACTTTATTAATTTTAATTAAAATTAATTTTTAAAGTTGAAAACTTTAAAATGTCAGCACTAGTACTAAAACAAGCCTTTAAAAATCCCAGAGAAAATAATCATCGCAACTAAAAGGATCATTTTGCTTTTTTTTAATTATTCAATTATTTTAAAGTCGAAAACTTTCAAATGTCAGCCCTATTACTACAAGCAGCTTTAAAAAAATCCCAGACAAAAGGATTAAAATTAATTTAATTAAAATTATTTTAGTTGAAAACTTTTATACAGGTATGCCAGCACTAGTACTAAAACAAGCCTTTAAAAATCCTGTAAGAAAAAAAAAAATATATATATATATATAGACATACAAATATATACAATTATTTTGTCTGTCCTGGTATTAAAATAAACTTAAAACAATCACCGATAAAATAATCATTTTGCATTTTTTACATTATTAAATTATTTTAAAATTGAAAACTTTCAAATGTATGCCTTAGTAATAAAATAACCCTTAAAAACAGATTCAAGGGTAATTTTCCCTACAAAAATACTTTTAATTTCACCATCATTACTCCAGTCTTCAGTCACACGATCCTTCAGAAATCATTCTAATATGCTGATTTGCTGCTCAAAAAACATTTATTATTATTATTATTATTATTATTATTATCAATGTTAGAAAACAGTAGTGCTGCATAATATTTTTTGTGGAGATAGTGATTAATTGATTGATTATTATTTTAATTTTTTGCAGGATTCTTTAGTGAATAGAAAGTAAAAAATAGCAGCATTTCGCCTACTTGATCAAAAAACAGTATAAACAGAAATAATGTGAAATATTTGTATTCCAATTTAAAATAACTGTTTTCTGTATTAATATGAGTAATTTATTACTGTGATGGCAAAGTTGAATTTTCATCAATATTACTCCAGTCTTCAGTGTCACATGATCCTTCAGAAATCAGAAAATAATCATCGCAACTAAAAGGATCATTTTGCTTTTTTTTAATTATTCAATTATTTTAAAGTCGAAAACTTTCAAATGTCAGCCCTATTACTACAAGCAGCTTTTAAAAAATCCCAGACAAAAGGATTAAAATTAATTTAATTAAAATTATTTTAGTTGAAAACTTTTATACAGGTATGCCAGCACTAGTACTAAAACAAGCCTTTAAAAATCCTGTAAGAAAAAAAAAAATATATATATATATAGACATACAAATATATACAATTATTTTGTCTGTCCTGGTATTAAAATAAACTTAAAACAATCACCGATAAAATAATCATTTTGCATTTTTTACATTATTAAATTATTTTAAAATTGAAAACTTTCAAATGTATGCCTTAGTAATAAAATAACCCTTAAAAACAGATTCAAGGGTAATTTTCCCTACAAAAATACTTTTAAATCATTTTAAATTATTCAATTATTTTAAAGCTGAAAACTTTCAAGTGTCAGCCCAAATATTAAAATAAACTTTTTTAAAAATCCAGACAAAAGGAACATTTTCCCTGCAAGAAAAAATTGCCGGTGTATTACAACAAAGTCACAATGAAATTCTTTTAACCCTGAAAGTTCAAAGAGACTTCTGGAATCGCTGTTCCAGTCTCCTCTGCCAATTATACGAGTCAAATAGAAAGAGAATACCTCTGGGAAACAATACGCCAACCTACAGCTTGTTAAACAAAATCTTAAACGAAGAGTTCTGTGTCATTTCTCAGCAGGCCTTTCAAACATGTTGCATTTTCAGCGTTTGACGTAAGCGTTGCCCCATAACTTGAGGATAAGAGGCTTTTTTGGATTTAACTCTAAATTTAAGACTGTCACCGCCAATCAGAGCAAAATTTGTTGATAAGCAGAAATAGAAACAGCTCTGTAGCATGATAAACCAAACTGACAGTTTATCCAAGAAAGCCTAATTCATCTCTCCTAAGCCTTTTCCACTCAAAAGAATGCTTATTTCTTTATTTATTTCCACATTCAACAGTAGAACTATTTGGATCCAAAGCTGCAGTGTGGTGGCGCAAAATCAGAGATAAGGCGCTATGCTGATGTTTGCCTGGCCAGCTTTGGGAGGTGGCATTATCCCCCACTGCTGTGACACACACATCACAAACACACTTCAGCCTTCAGAAAGCAAACCCTGTTATCTGGCCAACATTCATGCGGCTTTTGAGTACAGAACAGTGACCTCAATTTACACGCTGGGCCTAAAGATATTTGTTTGGACATGACATAAGGGTTCTTGAAATCTTTGATTTAAAACATCATAGGAAGGTTGCCGAGACAAGAGTTCCAATTTGTGGAGAAGTACACCTTTTAAATGAAAGGAACTGCCTTTGATCTTAAAAATAAGCCTTTCATCTATGGGATGTGGCTGAAATCCATAACTTTTGTTTACATGTGTCACCCATTTCTCTAACTCAAAGCTAAATGTTATGAAATTACCGATCTGCTTTAGATTTTGGCCTCTTTTAAGTGAGCCGGCAATTAGGTAAGTGAGTGAATTCATTCTAAGGTAAGTGAATGAATTTTTGATGCCTCGGATCCCCAAATCGGATGATTCCTTTGCAAGGGACTACCTTCTTAAAAAAGAATAAATGCAGCCTTGCTAAGCATAAAAACATTTTAAAAAATCTTACTGCTCCCAAACCTTTGAAAGCTATTGTATATATTAAAATAAATAAATAAACAAATAAATACATAAATAAAAACTAAATAAATAAATACAAACATTAAAACACAAAAATATGCATAAAATAATAGCTGGAAAAGATTTACTTTCGATTTTCACTAAATCTTTTTTTTTTTAAATGTCCATCATGAGAGTAATGTTAGATGTAAAATCCTGATGCGAAAACTAATAGCACTATGGCTGTCAATATAAAACATGCTTTATTATAATTAATACATTAATGACGTTAATCTTGTGACAATTGTATTTTATTATTTCATTTTCATTTTTACATTATTTCCCTGTTTACGAACCAGTGCAGAATTTCTATCTGATCCTCACAACTGGCTATTTTTCCAAAACAAGTGAAGCATGGCCAAATTGTGAAATTTTCATCCCTGATATTTCTTCTGAGCCTCAGCATCAAGGAACAGCACAGAGATGTTAACGGCAGTATTTTGAAGTGAGCATTTTGTCCAAATTTCTAAAAATAAAAAAAAATCCCCACAAATACTCATTATCCTGTCCTGGAGGCAAATGCTCCGTTTCTGTCAATTCCAGCTGCCCTGAAAATCTTGATGTTTACCGTGGCAAATTCAGAGTGGCACATGGCTGGCTGTCGTAGAGAGAAAAGGACAAGCGATAGATTACTGACCATAATAGTGCAGACTAAAGAAAAGCTTGAATGTATTTACTCAGCTATCTAATAAAAGCATCGGTAAAGGATCATCTATGACCCTCACCAACATTCGAGATGCATGAAAGAGGATTCCACAAGTAACTGGAAACCACATTCTTTTAAAATAAAAAGAACTCAAATATATATTGTGCCTTCTCAGCAAGAGTTAAAGATACAGCATGGAACCTAAAGCCATATTGACCTGTCCATGGTCAAAATGAAATCAAAGAGTCCATATTGAGCACATTGTGGTGTGGGATTCAAGCCCAAAGCAACAATGATCTTTGTCAGAATACTGTATTGCCTCTGATGCTTTGAGAATAAAAAGTAACAAAATATGTCTACTTTCTGAGCAATTTCATTGCTTTCGTGTTACAGTGTCCCTGCAATTTCTGCTATCAGACTGACAGAAAAAAAAAGCCATTCCTAGCGAACAATGTCAGGACTGTGGTTTAATGAGAGACACTGCTCATCTATGGATTCCTGGCAGTGCAACCAAATTAAAAAGAGATAGCTTTGTAGGTGCGTAAAGACTATCTGTTTATCTCCTATACTGAGATATCTGTTGACACATGACGTCCTGCCTGCTTTGAAAGTCTCAGGTCTGGATAGAATTAGCAAATAATAATAATAAAGACTCACATTATCTGCACTTTGATAATGAGATGAGGTTTATTAAACCCCCAAAATATTGTCTGCAGCAAGGCATAAGTTACACCACCCTCTGTTTTTTCATGTATATTATCGCATATGCATTCAGAGGTGTGCAGTGCAGTCAGTCTGCTGACACAGTAATCTCTCCAGCTGCTGTAAAGGCAGAGACGGCGTCTGCTTGAATCTGAATCAAACAGCACCATCTCACTGAATTTAAGTTGGTATCAAAGGCTTATTTCAAATGCAGGTGCTTCGCCGGACAGAGGGTAATTATCCCCATTATTCAAATGACACAAAGGCGGCCCTTTCATATTGCATGGCCTTTTTGTTTTGTAGCCGTCCCTAACGCAAGTGTGCACTTTTCTTCCAACGCCACACAAAGGGCTTGATTCTGTTTTCCTTCTCCATGCTCCCATTTTTTCCTCTACCAGAGAGGCCTAAGGTCTCTGTTTTGCAAACCGATTCACAGCAATCAGGGTCCCTGGTGATTAATTAGGTTGTCTGCCCAGAGCAAGGCCATATCCACGTCCATATCATACCACACATACACATCAATCATAAACATCCGCACTGATCTCGAGTTTAAAATGCATGGCAGAAAAAGGTCAATAGATGGCTAGAGAGCTACCATAGATAGATGATAGATTGATGGATGGATGGGTGAGTGGATGGATGGATAGCATAGCATGATAAATTCATCAAATATATCACCAAAAAAATTATTTCTTAACATTGTAAAGATGAATACAGTAGACTGAGGATGAAATCACACGATCATCATCTTGACATGACAGAAGAAGTCTTAAGTCTCTGAATTTAGACACAAGCACACACCAAAACAACAATAACAAAACATTTTAACTTCCATTATAATTTAATTTGTGATCATATATATTAAAAAACAGAACTGGCTTCATCTGAATCAGCAAATTCTTGTTTAATTTGATATTTACTTATTGTTTATGTTAATGTAGGCCTATCCTGTTGGTAGAAAACGGTTTCTTTCTTTGTTTCTTTTTTACCTGTGTTTTTTGTCACTTTTCTTTATATAACCTGAGCAGGCCACGTGACCATATCCAGGCAGCAACACCTAAAATATTTATATAACCACTCAAATTTCATTGACATTTTCATTTTAAATTCTGTTTTTTTTTTTCTTTTTGTGCTCTTGTTTTATTATAGATCAATGTGTGCACCGCATACATGTTACAAAACAGTTGAGAATACAGTAATAATACTGTAAAAACACCTAAATCTACAGTAACATACTGTACACAGCAAGAAACTGTTAAGAAAACAGTACTGTAGAAATAGATAGATAGATAGATAGATAGACAGACAGACAGACATGCGTATATACACACACAAAAAAGAGTATTTTAGTGGAAAACAAAGTATTTCAAGCCACAATTCACAAAGACATCCTACAAAACAATGGAGAATAAATGTAGCCTATAAGATCTGACACTTATTAGCATCAAATGGCTCCGTATGTGATAACTGAGTGTGTGGGAGGAAGGCTCAGTGCCAATTTCTGTCTTGCTTATCAGTGTTACTATGTGTGAGATTGCCACTGACATTCACAGCTGGTCTGCTTCAATTCTGTGACGGGAAATAATGTGTGTGCGCCCGCGCGTGTGTGTACCTCACAGCGGCATATGCTCCATCCGTCATATGAATCTCACCTGAGCACTCAGAATTAGCGCAGAGCTTGTCAACACATCACACAGGCCGCGTCGAGAGAAATGAGTGATGCAAGGATGAGCAGTCGATATTTTAGTTGCCTACAGAGAGAATTATTGAGCTTTATCACTTTGATTACGATTTGGCTAATCATATTGAAGAGACAAGTTGGCGTTGGACAGAACGTGAAACTTTGAAGGCAGCGCCCCCTGTTGGATAAGATGCTTTTACGATGCTATACGTGGTAAGAAAGAAAGAAAGAAAGAAAGAAAGAAATTGCCTGTGGGGTTCTGTAGATGCTTCTCAAATCTATGCGTAAAAATTGGTTGTGTATGATGCACAATTGTCAGATGAAATCTGATGTTTTGTTTTTCATTTCTTCTAAGTGACTTTACAGTGGCGTCAAATCCACGCGTTTGAGGTATGAGCAGACCTAGTCTACATATTATTCAGTAGGCTATCTATAATAACTACACCACGTAATTTCTCAATAAAAATTCTTTATGATTCCATAATGCAAACCTTATCCAAAACATGACTGGAAAAAAAAATCGAACAGGTTCAAATGAATAATTCATTGCTCTTATCTATAAGGTCACGAATTGCTAATGATGAAAAAAAAAATCATTTCATAAAATATATTTTTTTTTTATCATGTTGTACTTAGGCTAATTGACATACCGATTGCTAAATAGGCTACAATATATGAATATTAAATATCATATTATATAGTCATAACATGCTGTAGCCTAATTTGTAAAATCAAGCATCCAAATGAGGCGGTAACATGTCAAAAATGAGGAGATTTTCAATGACATAATTACTATTTTTATGTCCTTCTGATACAATGAAAAGCCATAGAAACAAACTTACTTCCTCTATTTTTATTCAAACTAAGAAATAATCCAGCAGTCGGGGTGTTTTTCTCCTTTTAATCAAAGTGACATTGATGAACAAATGTCGTCCACTAATATTATTGTTAAAGTACATTTTCAAAGGACCTCCAATACACAGCGCTCGAGGAGAAGAATTAATGTTTTCACACCTTTTGACGCACAAAAGACTGTTGGTTTCGATACACGACGACCTAGGGACATGTATCCCTTTATGGACCACAGGGGCACTTCAAAGACCCAAAGGACCTCACAGACCATCAAAAGACTTCAAGTTTCTATAAGTGAATTTAGATGGCCATCCAGCGCTCATGACCTTCACTTTCCAGAGGACGGTGTAGAAGAAAGATCTCAGGGACAGTGTTCCTCCTCAGCGTGGTGGATTATAACCTAGATTTGACATGAGGCGGTTTACCTGCGGGCTCCTGAGCGCAGTCCTAGCGCTCTGGGTCAGTCTGGTGAGCTCCACGGCGTCGTTCCCTGGACTCCACGAGGCGTTCAGGAGCGGGATGAGAGCACCTGGCAGGAGCAGCGGAGGTCAGGCGGGTCACGGCCGACACACCAACAGATATCCGCTGTATATGCTGCACCTCTACCGGACCCTTCTAACGGGAGACGACAAACATATGAGCCATGAAAATCCAACTCTTTATGAGTCTGATTCGGTCTTGAGTCTCGTCGCCAAGAGTAAGTAGGCTATATGCATATATTATTATTATTAAATATAGTATTTTTTAAACATTTTTTACTTTATACATTAACATTATAACGTTTTACAATAGCCTACCGATATTTTGTTTGCTTTTTAGATGTTACAAATTATATTAATTTAATTAAACATTTTGTAATAAATTAAAAATGAAAAAAGCGGCATGGATTTTATTGCACGGCCAGTCTGCATTCAGCGGTCAAACATTCGCGAGACTAACTATAGGCAATTCCTGCAGAATTCGTGTTATCATCACGAGTAAAAAATAAAACACATTTATTTATTTGTTTACTTAGGCTAGTAAGTAGTATCCGTAGCAGTGTAAAGTCACCCGCCGGTCATTATCGCAAAACAAATCTCTTCGGGTTTATACAAGACCAAGTTTATACAAAATAATTTGATAGGTAGCTTAGTAGTTTAGCTGGTTCTAGGCTAATAGCCAAGTCATGTATTATGCTTATTAGTTAGCGTGTGTATTAGCTTCAAGACGTCTGTTTCAAAGTGGCTTGGGCAGCAATACACATCTAAACAATAAGCACTTTCTACTTTATTAATTGCTTGTCCCGAATGTGGCCATGTGTGAAAACATCCTTTAAGATAATTAAGCACCACACATCACTTATCCTTTCTAGACTGTTTAACTGTCTGTCCTTTGACCAGTCACTAATTTCTTGTCCAAATATTTTTAGGTTGCCATCAGGTTGGTGACAAACTATCCGTGACATTTGACATGTCCTCCATATCAGCGAGCGACAACGTCCAGCGGTCTGAGCTTCGCATTCGCCTTCCAGCATTCGCCTCGGAGATGGAGGTGGACATTTATCATGCATCCAAACGTGAGTGCGATCGAAGCCCTTGTGACGAAGTACGGATTCACCTTGGCACTGTGAAAGCCAAACCAATTGACTCAACCACCTCCCATTCCTCCTGGAGGGTCTTCAACATCACGGCGCTGCTCAAGTACTGGTTGCACCAAGGTGAGAGCGTGTTCTCAGAGGAACCCGTTCAGATGCCTGCAAGATCTGAGGGCCAGGGGCACGAGAACGTCCAGCATCTGACAGCCAACAGAGTCATGATGGTGGTTTACTCCAAGCAGAACCAGGCAAAGTCGTCCACCCTCATCCAGACTGCTGAGCACTCCAAGTACGTAGCTCTGGAGCGGGCCGCTGGTGGAGGTGAACCTGCGCCTCGGCGTCACAGGAGGAACCACCGGACTGATGACAGAGTGCGTGATGCAGCAGCTAGCGTGATTCCTGGTGTTTCACAAGAAGAAGGGGAGAAGAAATCTCTCTGCAGGAAGGTGGATATGTGGGTAGACTTCGATCAGATCGGTTGGAGCGACTGGATTGTTTATCCGAAGCGGTATAACGCCTATCGATGTGAAGGGAGCTGTCCTACACCTGTAGATGAGACCTTCACCCCCACCAACCATGCCTACATGCACGTAAGAATCTCGAAATCTTTGAAATAATTGCAATTAAAATGTTTACTCTTTGCCAGACTGATTCTAATGTTTGTCGTCTTCTCATTTGCAGAGTCTTTTGAAGCTGCACCACCCAGATCGCGTCCCATGCTTGTCCTGCATACCCACCCGTCTGGCTCCACTCCCAATGCTCTACTATGAGAACAGCAAGATGGTCATGAGACACCACGAAGGGATGGTTGTAGGAGAATGTGGCTGCCACTGAGTCTCCAAACCCCAAATGAACTCAACACTAGCACTTTGGATATGTTCCTTAAACCAAAAATACATATTTAAGCACAAATGAAGATAAATTGCTTTAATTTGTACAGTATTTTCACTTGGAATCATGAGGTATCCTGCACTGAGGCACCTGGATTACTGAATGCTATTTTGAAAGCTTTGTGTTTGCCTAATTTGTAAATAGTAGAGTATGTAAATTACCAAATGTAATAAAGTGTTTTCATAATGGTAATAAATGTATTGTGTGTGTGTTTTTAATGAGAAAATCAGCAACAGCAGATGAATAAGGAAAACACTTATCAATTCTCTGGTGTTTATTGATTTTTTTTTTAATGCTTAAATGTCTCTTCAGAAATAACAGGGCAGTTTTAGAGAACTTCACAGCAAAAAATAAAAAATAAAAATATTGTACAAAGGCATTTTACATTATGTTGAATGACACTTTAGGTGAGCATACTCATTATACTCATTAGAAATTAGATTTTACATTACAAAAAGTATCAATGCCAAATGGAAAGTGGTCAAATTCACTGATTTGCGGTATGCTAAATTTATAGGAGTTGGCATCTGGATTTC
>NW_015645543.1:1220890-1236699 GCF_001515625.1 Sinocyclocheilus rhinocerous
TATATTAGGTATTTTTGTTAAACTGTTCCATTTAAAAAGCATTTATAGGCTACAAATTTTATTATTTTAAAAGAACATTAATTTGTTATAATAAAACAATATACATTTTATTGTTATTATTATGTTTAGATATTATTATAAAATGGGATTATTTCATATATCAGGCTTTACACGGTTAATAACAAATTTTAGCTTCAGTGCACATTTACCTGCGCTCTTGTCCGCCAGGGGGCTGATGCTGTTATTATTGACAGTCTGTTTGGGGTAGGCCTTGTCATTATTCATGGTGACGGCAGGAGGACTGGTCACCCCCGGAATGTCAGGGAGGCAGCAGGGTGGTGTGCGGGCCAGCGGGGAGCTGCGACAGTTCAGCAGGAATTTTCGGTCATAGATGATCCGGGTGCCTACATAATTATTTAGTAATCAAATCAAGATTATATTACGGGAAGGAAACAACAGTCTTAGAACAGGCTACAAGAGCAAAGTTGACCGACAAGCCTGTGAAAACATGGAGGCCAGCCAGGTGCGTTCAGTATTCAGAAATAACAGGGCAGTTTTAGAGAACTTCACAGCAAAAAATAAAAAATAAAAATATTGTACAAAGGCATTTTACATTATGTTGAATGACACTTTAGGTGAGCATACTCATTAGGATAAACAGAAATTAGATTTTACATTACAAAAAGTATCAATGCCAAATGGAAAGTGGTCAAATTCACTGATTTGCGGTATGCTAAATTTATAGGAGTTGGCATCTGGATTTCCTCCACACCATTCTTGATGAGAAAACCACCAAGAAGAGAACCATTGCTCCCTCTAATGACCATTCTGTAAAACTACACAAATCTGTATCAAACAAACAATGTCACATGGTGGCCTGTGAGATGTCCTCCATGTCTTAGGCAGAAGTCTGAAATCTGTCATCTGAGATAGTGGCTCTTTCAGGCACAACAGTGTTAGCTGATGTTGAGAATCTAAAATAATGGCTTTGTGTGCGTCTTGAACGTCAGCATCAGTACAGGAAAGGAAAATATCATTTAAACAGCAGGTAAATGAAAGAAAAAAGACAGATGACATGGAAGGAGAAGTCTTCTGTGCATTTATCCTCTCAGGGAAGTTATCATCACAGTAATACTTGTTACAGTCATCGCCTCCTTCGTGTAGCCCGTCCTCTGTTGTAGTTAGATATCCATTTCAAACTGGGCATCATCCCCTTGAAATTACAGAAAAAATTAAACATTTAACCCTATAAATTCTACTGCATCTCATTTGATACACAAATTTCCAAGTCCATGGAGTTATCAATATGATCAAAAACCTTGCTGAAAAACCTGTTGTACACCATCTAGTACATGCCTTCTGTCATTTGATTGATAATTTACAGTTTTTAGCAAGTAAAAGGTCTTCAGGTCATGATGCATCGTGATGATGTTGTTTTGCTGTGAAATCTTTCATGATTTTTATGAAGTACACATAAGAATACTTTTATATTGTTAGTGATTTTTCAAGATGAACACTTACTAGATTGAAGACACTTACTTGATTATCCATACATCATTTTTAGAAAAAAATTATGTTAAAATCTAAGTATTAAATATAATACATCAATTGAGGACAATTAAAACAGAGCGTTGATCATAAAACTAAGCATTTAAATATCTTCTTATTAAAACATTATTGGGGGATATAAAATGATAACTAATATTTATATGCATTTTATGCAAGTAATCTTACTTACATGCACATTTACATGCATATAAATATCAGCAACTGCATCAAAATGCATGGGTCTCTGAAAAAAAAATGAGGCCTTTTTTTCCCCTCGAGTATAAGCTCCTTATTTTCTTACATCATATTATACAATTTTCGGTCATAGATGATCCGGGTGCCTACATAATTATTTAGTAATCAAATCAAGATTATATTACGGGAAGGAAACAACAGTCTTAGAACAGGCTACAAGAGCAAAGTTGACCGACAAGCCTGTGAAAACATGGAGGCCAGCCAGGTGCGTTCAGTAAGTGCCATGTTAGTATTGTGGGTTACATTCAATCCAAACATGTCTAAACATGTTCCTACGACTGTGCAGTTTACAACATTCAAGAGTTGCATCATTAAAACCTGACCCTTGTAAAGTGTCAATGTTTGACACCCTATTTTTCATTACACTTTTTCCTTATCAGAACAGAAAAGCACAAGCCGACAGGCTGAAATGAAGTAGTGAGAACATACTATCAGCTCTCCTCCTATCAGCCCTGTTGAACCTACTGTGAACAGTCACACACAAACATCCTTGAACTACATTCACTCAGTGAGGAAAAGCTAATGAGTGCATTACGGTGTAGAAAACAGCCTGAAACACCTATAAACACAACCCATTGGTTTATGCATAGAAATCAAGCATGATATATTGCTCTTGGGAATTTTTGTAAGGCGACTATTGTGTGTTACATCACGGCTCATCTGATGATCTCTAGACAAACAGTGATTGATACACTATTTACAATAATAAGAATAGTCACCCTTATGCACTAGAAAAGCAGAAGTGGCCGTTTACAATGGGAAACCAACACAGTCACATGCCTGGAGAGGCGTCACGTCCACTTTTGTCGACGGTTTACAAATTTTGTCATCTGACAAAATCCACAATGTACATAATAAAACATAAAAGTAATTATAACAGACATGAGAGAATGTTTCTATTTTTCATGAGAGAATGTTTCATATTTTTCCTCAGCTATAAAAAAAAGATACTTTTTCCTTTTTAAAATAATTCATTCATCTTCAAAAAGTGGACAAATTTCATTATCATGCATAATATTAGAACACCACACCAGCCCGTCCAAAATACACTTGAAGGTCGTTCAAGGCCATGATGTCATCTTAAGTAATTTTAATGTCATAAATGAAATGTTCAAAATTTGAAACAGTCAAAACGGCCTGTAAAGAAATAACCTCTTTATTTGGAATGTATACTTATTTAATTTCATTTTTTAATCAATCAATTCCTGTTTTTACGTTTAGAATTGTACATCGTAAGCATATCTGAATAGTATTTCTGCCATTCCAACGTCTGAGAAGACCAGCAGAACATTGTTTAGCAAGACAAATAAAGACTGCAGTCGAGTCAATAAAACAATGTTCTTCTCGTCGTAAAGATAACATAACCTGAATTTATGACCCCTTCACAGGTACAGTTAAAAGGCAAACAATACAAGACCAGCAGGCTGGAGCGTTATGAGCACGCGCACCGCGGTCTGTCAAGCACAAAGACAATGCGAGCGGAGATGCATCGCTATGTCGCGGTCATAACAAAAACAATGCATGCACCGCGACAGCTGCGAGTGCCCCCAAACGATTCATCTGCAAGTTCGTGACATTTACCTCCAGGAGTCGTGCTAAAGAGGGTCCCTCCGGGCGTCGTAGAGTAATCGTGAGGCATATGGGCCGCATCGTTGATTGTGACTCGTCTGGTGGTCGGAATTGCCTGACTGGTGGTCTTCTGACTGCCCATGGACATTTTCAACACTAGTGCAATCACAAATTCAGCCAGCTACCTTAATCAAATAGTGTCTCTGCACCTTAGAGCAAAATAATAAAACAGTTCAGCTCGAATTTAACCGGAAAAAAAATCTATGTTAGCAGCAGTTCGGTATCAAGTTACTTTCTATAATTATTTACCTTGTCCGTTTGTGGCAAACTTTACTACATACAAAAATAAATAATACTAAATATTTGAGCCTGTATAACACTTCATTCACACTCGCAAACTAGCTAAAATGCTAGCCTTCTCCGTGACCACGTTTTCTCTCTCACTCCCTCATGCACACAGCACACACTCAACAAAACACGAGCAGGAAAGGGCTGTTTAAAACGGAGAATTGATACAACGGCGGTATGCGGCGGTATTGCAATAGCACGATAGGAAATGTAGTTTTTTTTCGACGTTTACACGAGTTGTACACAGATTCATGGACAAAACTTTACTTGCCATTCGTGTACTTTCATGGCAACATCTCCACCGAAATTACTTAGAGATGATCTTAGTGTTTTTTGTAAGAAAAAATATCGGATTAATTTTAACAAAAAATTTTTTTTTAAAGTTACTTAGTAGTTATTTTACAATATTTTTAAGTATCACACTGTATAATACACGTGGATATGCAAAATATGATAATTTTGTCAACATCATAAGATTTTCTGTGACAATGGTGACAAGTTGGAGTTGAAAATTATCCTATGTTAAAATATGTACCCATCCTGTAGTCTCCGTTCATTCATTCTTTTACGTTAATAGCCTGCTAGATTTATAAATGCATATCAGTAATATTTGGCACATTCTCTTACACACGCACACAGTGTCACAATATGTCACATCTTTCTTTATTAATTTTTGTAAATGATCTGAGCTGGTGTGCAGGGTAAATGATCTATACATATCTTCATATCAGAATGAATCTGAATAAAAGGCTTGTATACATATTCAGTGTTCGTATTTCCTGTCTCCGTTACAATAAAAAAAAAGGAAATGAAAACATGTTCAAATAGCTACAAAGCCTCCACATTTCCCATGACATGGGCATGTATGTATTACGGGATTCTAACTAATATATTTAAAGTACATCCATAACAACTCTAATAAGGGTGCATAGCATTCTAATTAAATATAGTTTGTCATATATTTATACATATATTCTTTATTAAAAACATCTTTTTCTGTGCATGTGCGCAGTTGCATTCCTTAGTACAGAGTAATATGATATTGCGTTTATATTGTCATTAATCCATTCTAAAGGAGTATAGGTGAAGTCTATTTTTTGCAACAGTTAAACATTGTACATAAACTCTTTTTTAATACATAATGATTGCAATGTTAGATCGTTTTGTTCCTTAAACAAACCACAGATAAATAATTAAATAAATATAAATTAATGAATTAATTGAAAACATTCTCTTCCTTTCCCCCATTTTCAGGAATTGTATGTCTCAGTTAACAATTACAGCAGCGATAAGATATTGAACATGTATCCATGTCAATCATGCTGAGGTCACTTCCCTTACCCACTTCCCAACACCCCTGATAATCCTTATACTCCTTTGAGTGGATGTAGGATTTACCGTTACATGTGTATTAACTAGAATAATGGAAGAGAAATCATCTGTCAACATAAACCTGAGTGAACTGTAGAAAACAATATACAGTGAAGGCAAAACTCATGAGGGTTTTAAAGCGAAGGGACGTGTGCATTCTCACAAAGCACACAATTTCATGAAATCAACAAAAACACTAGGATCTGATTAGACTTTTTTTTTTTTAAATATGAAAGTACACTCATTGTCATTCGTCCAATTGTCCATGCATTCCATAAATCTTTTTTTTTTTTTAGTTTGGAGGATAAGTTCATTTATTCATTCACTCATTCAATGACATCCCTCAACTTAAACTACACATATGTGTGAGACAGTATATCACGGTGTGCTTGTGACTATGTAAGCAACTGTGCTGTGATTAAATGCTGAGCACCGTACCTGATTTCATTATGCTTGCCAGCCGTTCAAAGAAACCTTGTCCATTAAAGTGAAACAGCTACCGTTCAGTGAACTGGAGTTGGCATGTAGATCACGTAATTGCATACGGTGTGACATACTCATGCATGCTGTTATATCTCTTGAATCGTATACGTCTTACAAATGCTACTAAAATGTCGGGTTAATACAGTATATACTGAAACCACAAGCGCTCATAGACAGAAAAACACGCGCGCGCACACACACACACACCGACAACAACGCAGTATTCCAACTGTTGCAGCACGTTTGATATTATTGCTTTGGTAGACTATACTTCAACAGTTTTGTGTATGTTTGGGCTCTTTCGTAGTTAAAAAAAGAATAACAACTAAAAAACACATGCAAATGACGTTAATAATGAAGTTGCAATAGAAGTAGTTTAAGCTTAGTTACCATATAACCTTGTTCGTGTGTGTTGGTACTGGTAAAAGTGAAACATTTGAAGCCAAAAAGTGAGACAGACAGTTGTGAGTTCACAGTTCAGGGGTCAATTTTAAGGTGGACTTTCACAGTGCTGTCTGTATATTTATCGGTCTATTTTTAACTGTACATCTAAATGAAAAACAAACAAACAAACAAACAAAAAGAATAATCGTTTAAGACGCTTCCTTGTCGCGTAACTTCATCCGAAATCCCAAACATTACAAAGGCAGTTACTCAGAGATAGTCCCCAAGCCCCACACTTCACAGCTACAAATGTTTTTTTTTCACCAGCACAGCTTGATTAATAAATATAAAATAAATAAAAACATCCAGGCCTAGTGCGGGCCCAAGAGAACAGCATGCAATGCTACATTAGTCTGAAATCGGTCCGACATGGCGGTTTTAGTCAAGCAGCTGAGCTACAAATGTGGATGAACAGATGGTCGGTAGTTCAGAGGTTAGAGTTGTGAACTGTCAGACAGAGAAAGCACATGCCCTCCTTAGGTTGCCATTTTTGGTGTTACGTACAAAGCTACACTACCTGCAACAAATAAATCAGTTCGTTTTTTTTTTTAAACAGGGGGGCTTGAAATTCAAAATGAGAGATATAAGACTAAAAGGTGGCTGACAGTTCAAAGGAACACGGATACGCTTCACAAAATGGAAATAAACGCAGGCGGACGTTCACGAGCAGGAGAGCACAGTGGCTTGTTGTCATTCCCATGGCAAACACCAAATGAGCTCTGACCGATCCAGAAAAAAAGCTCAGTACCAAGCCAGAAGCGAGTACACATGCGTTAGATACCGACACACACCGACGCACATTCACGTAGCATTAGAGTGCATATATCACATTGAATAACAGGATAAAGGGCCTGTGGGAAATGACGTGACGGGCTTAGCATCCACTATGCTGCTGTGTAATGACAATCAATTTGACAAAATAAAGAACTGTTGCTTTTTTGGGGCTGTTGTGTTCCCAAGACCCTTTGTTTCAAGAGTCTCTCGTTTTTTTTTTAAGATCCAAGGTCCAAAGGTTTTTTCCCTCCCCGATGCCAGTCCTGGAACGGCCCTTTACCTTGTACCCCTTCAGTTCTTTAGATAATGACAGCTCATAGGTCATGCACCAGCAGTCAGTCATGCGTTTACAGTTGACAGGAAGCACTTTTGTTGCTTTTTTTGGTGGTTTTCTTCACGTTTTGTATAAAAAGTTCATGCCCTATGCTAGTTGTATGTTTCTTTTTTCTTCTGTTAAAAATGTTACAAAACTACAGGTAGAGAACGCCATCTCCTTGTTGTTTTCTGTGGCGCTCCATGGTTGCTTGACTGTAGGATTTGGCGTGATGTGTTGTTCTTTCGCTGCATGTTTTGTTTTTTTCCATTATCGCTCCATGTCTCGTCCTATCTCCCAGTCGTGCGTAGGTGAAAGATGATTTGGCAGTGGATGTTCGACCCTGGAAGAGCAATCCTTCATGAACAAATAGCTCCTTCAAAGAGACATTGTCTGAAGCAAAGCCACTAAAACATCAAACCGATGGACGAATCACTCAAATTTAGCAAAGCTAGCCTGCCCCATGGGTTTAAAGTTGTTCTTAGGTAATACTCTAATCATTTTACCCGTTCCGGGCCGTACCTTCAGGACAGTTTGTTTGTTTCAGTGCTTTACTCTCCGTAGACTGGAGTGCTTCACGGTCTGGACATCCCTTTTCACATCCATGCCCAACTGGAGAAAAGCAGGAGGGAGGAGAGGCACAAGTGAAAAGATGATTGAATCATTATGTAAGTGTGCTAGTTTGTTAACTAGTGGTAATTTGGGCATTTCGTTAGTTTGATTCACTGAACAAATATTCCCTGCACAAAATAAGTCTATGGTCTGAGTCTGAATGAACTTAAAGGGTCTGTCATTAATTATTCACCCTCCATGTATGTATTTCCAAACCCGTTAGACCTTCGTTCGTCTTCGGAACACATTCGGAACAAATTAGGATATTATGTAAAAGTATTGACTCTTGTCGACGCAGGAGCCGGCGTTCTTACGTAGAACACGGATGCACTGCGCCTTGTTTACAAGCAGAGAAAGACACATGCTATACCATAAAACAGTCTTCGTAAACATGTCTGAAGATTTCGACAGAGGATGACTTGCAATTTTTTGCCCAGCCTTACTTATTCGAACCAGAATATACAGAAGATGAACTAAGAGATGGATGTTCTAACATCAGAATGCCAACTCCTGCATCAGCAGCACCACACGCATGCGTCGTGGTATTCTTGTGAACGCGCATGGAAGACTGACACGGAAGAGAAGACATTGTTGAATAAAGTCCTTATTTTTGTTTTCTTTGCAAACAAAAAGTTTTCTTATAGCTTCATAAAATTACGGTTGTACCACTGATATCGCATAGACTATTTTAACAATGTCCTTACTACCTTTCTGGGCCTTGAACGTGGTAGTTCAGTTGTTGTTTATGCAGCAGGGTCAGAAAGTTCTCGGATGTCATCAAAAATATCTTAATTTGTGTTCCGAAGATGAACAAAGGTCTTACGGGTTTGGAACGACATGAGGGTGCATAAAAACATATTTTAAAAACATTAGAAAATATTACAAATCCTAACATTTGTACAGTTGTGTATATAGAGCAAATGTAGTTTAATAAAAGCAAACAGCAAAAAATAAATGAATTAGGAATCAATTCAACAATTATTCAAATGATATCTATGAAATATTAGAAAACAGAAACTATATTACCCATCATAACTGATGATAATCTCAAAATGGTGAGCCAGATTGAAACTTCTATATACCTAAAAGAAACCAGATGACCTACCTTGCTCACAACATTCCCATGCTCATCAGTAAACTGCTCTTCATGTAGATGATCACTGGAGAGATCTATTGGATCATCCTTCTGCAAGCAGGGAATAATAGCTGGATTAATTATCATTACCAATTAACTGAAGTCAAGACTGTGCCCAAAATCATGTTCTTTGCTCAGACTGGACAGGCCCAGGGGACACACCTGTGCCTTCCGTCTGTCCTGGTCCCATGCCCGTAATTCCCCCTCCTGATGGGAGAAGCCCAGCCCTTTATCAAAGGGCTGAGTGCCCAGCAGACGCCCCCGCAGGACCTCCGAATGGCCTGTATCACATACCGGTGTAAGTAGGGCCTCCTGTGCTACACGTGACTGATTGTGGTCCGGGGACGATGACATCACGGCCTCCATGGTCTGCCTCGCTTTGGGTTGGGACCAGCTGTGGAAGGAGTCTTTCTCCTGCGAGTAAGGCTGGAAGGCACCGCCGCTGAGCCTGCGAAGGAGGAACGGACAATGACGGTGTAAAGTTGTCTGTCCAAAGGACGACGTTTAAAGTTTTAATAGTGGTTCTAATTTTGCGAAAATAGCGAAGTCCACACCTAACTATAACGTGGGAACGCAATCCGTACCTGTCCCCGTTGTGTTCAAGGGCTCGGGTCAGTCCGGTTCTCTCGCACAACTGAGCGTAGAGCTGTTGCCCTGTAAGAACAGAAAACTTTTCCTCTGAACTTGCCTCTTTTCCACCCTTTCCTGCTCCTCTAGCTACACCCGTCAAACTGCCGCCCGCCGCCGCTGCTTCCTCTGTCCTCTTGCCCTCCGACCTCTGACCTCCAGCCTGCCCGTTATAGTTAGCCTTTGGGACGGCGCCACTGGCCCATGCCTTTTCTACGCTTGCCAACACCGGCTCGTGCTGTATGTCATCTTCCTCAATCTCCTCTTCCTCCTCCTCTTCCTCCAGCTCCATGATGGAGCCACTTGCCCCGCTGGCTCCGCTGCTGGGCCTCCCCAAACTGCTGCATGGCAGGCTCAACGTGTTAGCCTCCGAGTCGTCCGCACGGCTACTACCATCCAGAGACGAGTCTTCCACGGTCACCAGGGACGGACTGACCCCTGCTGGCCACACCTGCACGTCTGACATCTCCATCATAGTGTCCTCCTCAGTGGTGGCGATGGGCGCGCACTCCAGACTCGACACCTCCTGCCAGTAGGGCTCGATGCCCAGCGGAGAGGGCAGGCTGTACTGCATAGAAGCGGGGGAGAGCAGCTCCTCCTGCACCAGCCCGTAACCTGAGGGATGGCCAGACAAGAAAGGCAACGCTAACACCACAGACACAGTGGGGGTACGTGGGGAGTCTTGACCCTCTCAGAAAGGTCATGCAGAACACAGTGCTCTGGGTGCAGTCATAGTTTGTCGATATATAAGTGAACAGAGGTGCTTTAACGCAAAGCAGCATAATGACAGGGCCACAGAAAGTTCATTCTGCAGAGAGAGATTGGGTTCACTCACAACAAGCAATCCAGTTTCAAAGTAACTTTTAAAGGAATATTCTGGGTTTTTTTCAACCTGAGGGTTTTTGAAACAAAATTTGCATTTACAATGATGCTTTAATGCATGGAGGCGGTATAAATTAATTTTAAGCAGAATTTACAATCATGGCACACAGTGTATCATGCTTGAAAATTGATTGTTGGAGCAGAGCAAAAGAGAAACGCAAGACTAAAGACCCCAATATACAAACTGGAGAGCTACTTAACAGTAGAAAGCAAAGTTGAAATTGCAACTGACAATGAATGGTTGCGGGGCTTGGTTCTTTCCATTGGTTGTTGATTGGATGGACACAGATCTGACCGCGAACTTGCAGTAAGTCATGGAGAGGCGGGGATTGGAGAAGTCTGGCAGACAGTAACAAGTAATTTTAAAGTCAAGAAAACATTTTGATTAAACATCACAAGGTCAAATAAATAAATAACAAATTAAGCATATACTTGAATGAATTATTCACAATTAGATAAATAACATGCATTTGCAAATCAATTGAATTTTCATTTCATGATGACGTAAATGTTTATTTATTAGCTACAAAACATTAAAAAATTTCCTGCTAAGCTTCCATTATAAGTATACTGAAACGTGTTCATTTACACATCTGAGGGGACAATGAGGGACAAGTTTAAATTATCATGTTCAATATGTTGAAAACCCAGAATATTCCTTTACCATACCTTCCCCCACCCACATACACACTAATATGCTCAGATTCAAAATTGGCTCATGTCAGTTCTTTCTTTCTCATATCCGTATGAAAGTTGTGTACATGACCACGCACTACATCCACCTTAATGAGTATGCAACAATGGCTTTTCTCTTGTGTGTATGATCATAATGTAGGACCACAAATTCCTGGGATTGTTCAAATGGAATTGCATGGAATTGCAATATACATAACTGACTTGTATTTGCATGAAATGTGAGCAATAGTACGCATGGTTAATAAGAACACGCAATAGTTTTAAATAGGCATTCTGGATCTTAAGGTGTAACAGGGACCAACTCTGCAACTCTGCTACCAACTTTGCAGTTTTTTATGTACTTCTTCATTCTTACAGCACAACACAAATACATATTATAATAAATATTTTAAAAATATAAAAAATAAAGTGAAATATAATCATCAATCATGGCTATTTTATCATTTTTGTATTATATTGCTGGAGTCTGGGAGTCCACAGCTCTACTGCAGGGTGTCCACATATTATTGATTTCAGATTAATTTTTGAGAAACAATGAAAATATGCATCAACAAAAAATAGAATACTAACTTAATATGCTTAAAGCAACCAAAGCTTTGCTAAGAAGCTAAAGTATATTTAATGCATATGACTGTACTCCAATAAGTATTATTTTTAGCTTTGCAATGTAAGCATTTAAACAAAGTATGGAAAAGCATTAACTGAAAATACATGATATAATGCAATGCATAACCAAAATTTTACTAATCACATTTAGTATGTTTAACTAATTCAGACCATAACAATATGGCCAGACTTGCCTAATGACACAAAACAAAACAAAAAGCTTGTCAGTAGTTTTGCTGTATCATTATGCTATTATAAATTTTACTAATTTATCAAACAACTGTCACCATTTGAGCAAATGTTGTAGCTGTATATGTGGGTGGATGGATGCATGGATGGTTCCATGGTTGGATGGATGATGTATTACTGTTGTATTGGAATGATAATGATAAGAAGAAATGAAGAAATATTGCAGAAGAGAATGAGGATGATTTACAGCGATGAATTAGTGGAGACCTTCACTGTGCCCCCAGTAATGAGAATACACGCATGTGAGTCAGACGCACACAGAGCACACTGTGAGACACAATAAATCTACTGTCACTCCAATACAAATAAGCAACACAACATGGTGCAAATGTGTAAAAACTTTGTTCATTGTTATGTACAAAAGCCACATATGAAAACTCACTCACACAAAAACAGACACACCCCCACACAGGTACGCATGCAAATAAATGTAAACACACTCAAACAGTCAAACACACATCACATTACAGCACAACACACACAACGCAAAATTATGGCTCTGAAACATCTTGATATCACACACAACATCTGAGTGATCTGATTATCTAATATGGCCTGACAGGAAGGTTAGATATTTCTTCCCACACACACACATACAGATTAGGACTGCATTCACATCATATATCATGTGATAATTTTATGCGAATATTGTATCTGAATTGTTTTATGCAGCCATTTTGGTCTCTTTCAGCCAGAAGAAAGTGATTAGCTTAGAAAAATAAAGGTTATAAAAATGTGAAATGTTATATGTGATAGATTCCAGTTTTAGCCACAAGGGGTCGTTAATAGCTACACAATTTTCATGTTTGTGAATACAGTCCATGACATCAGCAACAACACAGAGCTCTGCTGTTGAAAATGGTGTCACACAATCAATGCGTGACACACAAACACGCTTGAAACACACCAACAGCAATAAATCAGTTGACACATAACGTTCCAAAAATGCTTCTGCAACACGATACGGTCACAGATCCATTTTCCAGAGCATTATGTAAACAGAACAGCAGGGCCTAAAACAACAATGTTAATATATTCACCAAAGATAAGAAGAGTTAATGAAGTTACTGAAATTCAGGAATTCAACGCCACTCAGGAAAACAATTAGCGCATATACACAGGAAGTATAAATTGAAAGCATGCCATGCATACACAATTTTGTTATAGAGCAACACAAACAAAGGCCTCTTTTTACTTAAAGGCCTCAAAAGTACATTTTGCACTAACAAAAAAAAAGCACGTCAAGCAGCATGCGCATGCATAGAGACACAGCACAGCTCCCACAAAAAATGGGAACTAGAAAACAAAACAAAAAGAATGACAGGAAAAGAGGAGGCCCAGAGGAGGTCATTATGAGGTCGGAGGTCGAAGAGGAGAGCTGTGAGGAGGAAGAGTAGGGCGGCTGGGCTGCAGATGACATGTTTAGAGAAAGAGAGAAGGAGGAAAAGAGAGACGGAGAGGCGCAGACACAAGTATGGAGGCCTGTTGTCTTCTCTTGAAGTACTCATCCATACGAGCCTGCATACTCCTATCTGTTCCTCACTGGCATATTTGAAAAAATACACTTCGGTACCCCAAAGCACATTTGAATTGTTTTCTGGAGCATAACTGCTACAATTTAACTCTCAGCATTTGCTCGCACCACTGCTCTATACTGTGTCAATTTTGTATGCTTCACTCCATAAACATATAAATATTAAAAATATAAATATTAACAAAAAAAAATTACCAATGCCATTTTTCCCTTTATATATTATTTTCCAATTGCATTTGACCATCACTAAAAAATAAAAAAATAAAATAAAAAAAATATATATATGAGGGGTGGGCGATATACCAGCAGACACGAATACCAGTAGACACGAATAACGTTAAGTGGTCACGAAAACATATTGTTTGTATGCGTTTTTAAGCATTGCAGTCTAAAAACAAGTGATTTTAAGCCGTTGCAATGCAATCAGCAGCAAAAGAGAGCTCATTTTTCTATATGTGCGTGCTGTCTGAGAGACCTCAGAGAGGCGCTGTCAGAGAGGCGCGCACACGTGAAGATGGTGCTCATATAGAGCGGGAGTACTATTTTTGCCGATTTATAGGCATTGAACGGTTAAATACACACAGTTGAATGTGTCAAAAATAAATTGAATGCCATGCATACACAATTTTGTTATAGAGCAACACAAACAAAGACAAATTTTTACTTAAAGGCCTCAAAAGTACATTTTTTTCCAGAAACAACAAAAAAAAAGCACGTCAAGCAGCATGCGCATGCATAGAGACACAGCACAGCTCCCACAAAAAATGGGAACTAGAAAACAAAACAAAAAGAATGACAGGAAAAGAGGAGGCCCAGAGGAGGTCATTATGAGGTCGGAGGTCGAAGAGGAGAGCTGTGAGGAGGAAGAGTAGGGCGGCTGGGCTGCAGATGACATGTTTAGAGAAAGAGAGAAGGAGGAAAAGAGAGACGGAGAGGCGCAGACACAAGTATGGAGGCCTGTTGTCTTCTCTTGAAGTACTCATCCATACGAGCCTGCATACTCCTATCTGTTCCTCACTGGCATATTTGAAAAAATACACTTCGGTACCCCAAAGCACATTTGAATTGTTTTCTGGAGCATAACTGCTACAATTTAACTCTCAGCATTTGCTCGCACCACTGCTCTATACTGTGTCAATTTTGTATGCTTCACTCCATAAACATATAAATATTAAAAATATAAATATTAACAAAAAAAAATTACCAATGCCATTTTTCCCTTTATATATTATTTTCCAATTGCATTTGACCATCACTAAAAAATAAAAAAATAAAATAAAAAAAATATATATATGAGGGGTGGGCGATATACCAGCAGACACGAATACCAGTAGACACGAATAACGTTAAGTGGTCACGAAAACATATTGTTTGTATGCGTTTTTAAGCATTGCAGTCTAAAAACAAGTGATTTTAAGCCGTTGCAATGCAATCAGCAGCAAAAGAGAGCTCATTTTTCTATATGTGCGTGCTGTCTGAGAGACCTCAGAGAGGCGCTGTCAGAGAGGCGCGCACACGTGAAGATGGTGCTCATATAGAGCGGGAGTACTATTTTTGCCGATTTATAGGCATTGAACGGTTAAATACACACAGTTGAATGTGTCAAAATGTCTGTCTTTGCAAGCTACCTCGTAAACACAGTAATTTAGGTCTTAAGTGAAAGCAAACAGCTGAGAAACAGCTTACATGTTTAACAGTATATTGGATCCGGGCAGCTCTTAAACTGACAGCAGTTTAATATTCCTGCTGTCTGTCATTCATGTTAATCAAACAACAAAAAAGAGAAAATCTCTCACTGCTTCTTGACTAAATCACTTTTGTAACTTTAATAAGAAGAAATATATATTTAATTTACACACTGAAGAATATACAGTGTTTTTATACATTTGATTATTTTATACAATGTATGTAACAGTCATTTGTTCTACTGAAGTTCTTTTGTCCTATTGCTTGTATTTAGTTTCTTATTCTTATTTAATCGCAGACTGTTTACTTGTCTTCAGTGCGCTTGAGTTTTTTATTATTAATTTAGGCTAGTATTAGTTTTCTGTGATATTGACACTGGCGACAAGAATAATTTCTATGGTATTAAAAATTTTGATATCAAAAAGACCTTATTTAAAGCAGAAATATCTATATTGTGATATATATTGTTACTGTGAAATAAAATTACTTATATCGTGATATTAGATTTTGATATCCACCCCTAATATATATATATATATATATATATATACAAATACATATTATAAATATTTCTAAATAATTATGGTAAAATACAAAGGGAAATATATATACAGTATATATATATATATATATATATATATTTGGGGTGGATATAAAAATCTAATATCACGATATAA